>NC_088248.1:54321986-54626692 GCF_036013445.1 Caloenas nicobarica | reverse complement strand
CTGGCTGGGGACTGCTGTCACTACTGCGCGCTGCGGGTATCCCGGGGAAGATGTCACGCGCCTGGCGAGGTGGCCCTGTATGATCCCAGAGAGATCATAGCCATGGAGACCAATGGGGAAATAGAAGCTAATGAGTTACCTTCTTTCTGTAGAGTCGGCTTTTTACTGTATAGTTTCCAGTCTTTGGCAGTAATTTAGTATTGACAACTGTAATGAATTTTCTACCTCACAGGGGGTTGATCTCTGAAGTTCACTCACAGTTGCTGCTTGTGGTGTTGAGGGTGGGGGAGCATCAAACATGCTGTGCGTGGACCTTATCTGTCTGTCTTGACAGACCAAGTCTGTGGACAGCTTTATCTTGTATAGTGTGAGTTAATAAATCTTTCCTTTTTGAAAAATGTCTCTGCCTACTAGTAATATTGTTGCTCTTCACCTAGAAGTCTTAGTTCTGAGAGCAATGAATGACCAGCAGATTTTTGAAGTTCTGAAGGAAAAATCTTATGAGATTTTAAGGTAATCATTATAAAACAGGAGGTAGTTAGGTTGTAATATCTTTCGGCCTAGTTGTATACTTTTTAATACTAGCATCTCACTAAGGTCAAAAGGGAAATATAGTCTACATTCAGACACCAAAGGATGAGCTTTTAAAAACATGGGTGTTTATAAGATGCTCAAAGTGATATCTTGTACTGTTTAAATAGGAGACAGCAGCTTTTCTATTCAGCAAACTCTGCCTCTGAAAATATTTTATTTAATCCTCTAGACCCAATTCCCTCTGAGCATAATTAGCCTAATCAGTATTTTAAATAACAAAAATAGCACATGGTTCACTTAACAGTTAATGATCTCCTTAGGATGTGCTACTCGCTGTCCTTAAAACAACCTGCTCTTTTTTTTTTTTGCCCTTATTTTAAGTTGCTTTTTAAAGTTGAGGAGTTTTCAACCGTAATCATAAAGTACAATGGTTCGAGTACTTCTAATTTTGTACTTACAGCATTTGTAGTACTTTGATTGCATGTGGTGGAATATGTTTTTCACCATATGGCTGGACTGGGTAGAGAGTTGATGAGTCGGACAAGTCCTGGCTGAGTACTGTGGTGACCGAGCCTTTTGGTCACCCTTATTACCATAAGTGGTTCAAACCACTAGCCTAAACAGGCTAGTTTTGTATCTTATTCTGCCCTATGCCCTTTTCTATCAGAACTATGGGTTACAGAAGTGTGTGAGCTAGCTGAAGTGCTAGCTGATCTCCATGTGGATAATTAGCCATGATTTCTGAGACTTCTAGTAGAAATTAACATAGTCTATGTAGGGCAATTCTAATCTGTTACTTTTTACTACAAGAGTGGCATTGTGCTTGCTGTGGGAATTACAGTGCAGCAAGACTTCTGTGATTATTACCATATCTGAGGTAAGTTTTAACTGCAGTTCAGCTAAAAGCTGTCTTTTGCATTGTGTGGCTTTGTTCACTAGAACTGCTTGTTTGTGTAGTAATTTCTGTTTCCATACATGAAATCTGTGTGTAACTGGAGCTAAGGTGACACAAATGTAGCATCTGCCCCAGAACTGATCTCGAGTGGGTGCTGGTTAGGGAACATGTCAGTGTAATGAACTGAGGAACTGCTTTGTGTTCTGTGGAAGCGTTGATGGATTTCTGCTGTCCCTTGTGTATGTGATGTGTCTGCACACTGGCTTGTGCTGTACCTGGGTGTGCCAGCTTCTAGTGCTGTTTACTTGCTGTGTAAGGTGTATGTATTTGCTATATGCGGCATGATTTTAGTAGTGGGGAGAGTGGGGACTGGAGCGCTGGCCTCTGTAGGAAGAGGTAAGGGGCTACCCACTTCATATTTTTGTTTCCCACTATCCAAATATTTTAATTGCCAATAATTTTTTTCCAAGTTGAGACTGTTTTACATGTGACAGTAGTTACAAGATCTCCCTGTCTTTAGCCCTCTATACAAGTAGATCAAAGTAGCTGCACCAGCATTGCAAACCTGGGAGGTATCAAAATGAACACAGCACAAAACCAGCTCAGTGCATGTGCCTGGCCACTTAACTCCTGCTGGGACTCTCCCATTTAACTGATTTCAGCAATAAATTGTGCTTCCCAAATCGGAGGACAGGAAAGCTTTGCAAATATTTTTAGAGTGTAAATGGATGTTCTAGTAAAACAGGAGTGGCTGTATTAATGCTAGCACCTTTAATATATGTGCTGGTTTTGAAGCTTAGAGGTAAGTATGTCTTCTGGGGAACCTGATATTTGACAAATAAATGCCATGATGATTGCTCTACAGTACTGGCAAAATGGATGTCTGTCTTACTTATAATTTCTATGTCTGTGTGATATTATATATGAAGCAGAAGAGAGAATTACCTTTGTTTTTATTTCTACCTGTGTAGCTGTAGCCAGAGAGTTTGGTCTTGTATCCCGTAAGTGGAAGTAAAATCTAGGAAGTAGCTGGAGAGATGGTGAGTAATCAACTAGAGTTATCAACTTCACTGAGTTCTGATCCCAGCATTGAGAAGAAGAGAAATTAGTTTTTAAGGAACAGCCATCACAGAGGTAATTAGCTTTTTTAAAAGCCCTGCTTTGATAGGCTGGCATATTTTCACACAACAGGGTTATAAATGTAGTGCTTGGTCTATAATTACTTGTTGGAGCTATAGGTCTCCTTTTACAAGGCAAATAAAACTGAGACAGTTGCTAAGTAAATCAGACCCATTTTCTCCTGAATGTTAGGACTTTCACATCTCATCAGCTCAGAATCCTAAAAGGACTCTAAAAAATTAATATTTGCAAGGTTTTTCCATTTAGCTGTTTTAAAGATCCTGAATAGAAGCAGAAGGGGATATAAGAAGGGTTTTTACTTCAAGAAGCAAAACGGGAAATTATTTCAACTTGCAATTTTTTCTGACAATGTTAATTAATGATTTCACACATTTTTATCATGTTAAAGGTGAAAGGCTAAGCATACTGACTCCAGAAAGAGCTAAATTATTCTTGTACTACTGATCACTGCCTGCTGTGGGAATTCACTGTATTATGTGAAGATATACTCGTGAATCATTATTCAAGTGGAAGCTTGAACTCTATAAATTGTAGAAATTTTAAATTGTTGAATTTAAGAAATTACTCTTCTCAAGAATAAAGGGGAAACGATTAGTTGTATTTTTTATTTAAAAAAACCAAAACAAAGCTGTCTTTGTATACCTGGTTGGTATGCATTTGATTCTATTCTGGTTGTGATGATGTCAAATACCTGTTCCTTAAAATGACAGAAATAATGTTACTCGTTAATTACCACAGTACTACTTAAGTATAAAGCATATGTCCTTACACAGCTAAAATTTTATCGTTGAAATTGTACCTTGAAGTTAATGTCCCTGAAATGGATGAAATTTGCAAGAAATGGCTTATTAATTTTTCTGTATTTACTGAAAATGAAGTAGGCAACTAAAGTGGGTATCTGTCAGGTTTCACACCAGGATCCATGAGTAGAATGCCTGTAGAATGAAAGTGTCCTCTGCTAGTCCAACTGAGCAGCATTCAGTATCCTTTGATATCAAAGACCCAAGTCCAGAAAGCTAAGAATAAATAGGTAAATGCCTTAAACCTCTTAGGGTTTTCTTTTCAGTGGTTATATAGTGAATTATTTGTGCTATAAAAAGTGCCAAGGGGGCCTTTTGAGACAATCTGCAAATGCAAGCAATTGCATCTCCCATACTTTTGTTTCTTGTTTGCAACCAGCACCTAGATGGGAACTAGGTAGCAAAAAAAGACCTTAAAGATTGAGGGGTCCCATTGATTTGTTTCTTGAAACATCCCCAAACTGCCTTTTGGGTAGCTAGAAGTCTTTTTTGCCTCCTTGACTTTTTCTTTCAACTGACTTGTTGTGGTTTAGCCCAAGCTGGCAATACAACCATGATAGCTGCTCACTCACACTGCCCCCCAACCTTCTGCAAATCAAAAGGGAAGGGAGAAACTTGGATTGAGAGAAACACAGTTTAATAAAATAACAAAATACTAATACACTACTAGTAAATATAGATATGTAATAGGAATATAATATAAAATAAAATATACTCAAGGCAATTCCTCACTAACTCTGTCTGTGCCAGCCAGCTAGTCCCAGCACACTGGTCCCAAACAGCTGAACCCAAAGAAAGAAAAGAGGAAAAAGGCAGAAAGGCCCAGAGGCCTCTGCAAAATGTCAGGATGGCAAAAAGGCCAAACTAAATGCCCTGAACAGAACTCCCCCAGCTCCCACAAGAAAAGCGAAGAAGCAAGAGAGAGACTGGAAGATCACGACTCTCCTTAAATATGAAGCACGATGCTAATGGGATGGAATGCTCTTATTCATAAGTCTGGATATTGGTCAAGCTCTGCCCCATCTATGCTGCTTTCCCAGCTGCCTCACACCTGTGGGCAGAGCGCTCAGAATGTCCTTGGTTCTCAGACCAGAGCAATTAAAAACATTAACTCTGTGCTGGGGTGTTATCTCATGTTCTCAAACTATGTCCAAATAATGGCTGTGCTAGCTATGAAAAAGAAAGGTTTCTAACTGCATGAAGAAAATTAACTCATTTTCAGTCAAACCAGCATATATGTATATCCATCAGTTCTGATGTTTACTTGTGCATTGAAGGGACTTGATCATTCTACTCCGTAGCAAGGAGGACACTGACATTCTGTAGCAGCTAACAGCAGTGTGCTGGGCACAACGTGCCAACATTGCTTACCCTGCTCTGGCTTTCTGTTGAAGGTGAGGTTTGTAATTGCTAATGTTGCAAACTTGGAAGCTGCATAGGCATTAAAAGTACATTTGTTTTAAGATATCTGAAGGAAAAGTGATGTTTTTCAATCAAAATAGGTGAAGAAGGTTCTATTTTATGTGTTGTGATGCAAGTTTGGCTAGAAGCATTAGTATAGTGCTGAATGGACCAATTGCTGCTGGCTCATTGAATCATCTCTTCCAGTGTCATATCATAATGTGTTGCCATTTCATTCTCTGAGGCTGGCTGTGTACTCTCTGCAACATATTACTTAGCCATACCATTATTTGCTGCTCATATTGCCTTGAAGTACTGGCAGAGGGGAAGGAGTTAGAGAATAACATGTACCATGGATCCCATGCTTTTTTCCTTATGTATAGCTTCCCACCAAGAACAAATCAATTATCCATCAAGAGTCAAGTCCTGGCCATACCTCAGTCATTAATGCCATTGGATTAGGAGCAGCTCTGAAATGACTGTATAATATCCTGCTGTTGTTGGAGCCCAGGAGTAAAGCCAATATGGAATTTGTTGCTAAAATTGTTCGAAGTTCTAGCAATGTTCTTATACTAGCTCTTTTATACTAGTTTGAGGAACTCACTTTTACAATTTCATATGCATTTCCCAAAAACTATAATTGCAGGATGACTGTAGGATAGTCTGTCTTCTCATACCTCTGGTACAGCTATAAGCTATGCATTAATCCCTCTTGCCTTTTCCCCAACATCTTTGTTCTGTTTCAGAATAAAATGCCCTTCCTTAAGCTAAAGGCAGCTGAGCAATTGGCAAGATACTTCACAGCCCACTGCCATTTGCTGGCAGGCAAGCAGCAAATGTTTTCTAAAGCACACAGACCAAGCAGGTATAATATGTGGTTATAGCAGCATTTTAATGTTGGAGCACTTTTTTTGGCCTTAAGAGCTTTTATACTTCATATCACCTTCCACAGAACTTGAAAAACAGCAGTTATTAAGCCTGTAAGATTCAGATCATTGTTGTAGGCTAACACTTTGAGGTGGTAAATCCTTTATCTGTGGGAAAAATGTTTGTTTTTCAGCCCCGTCAACCAAAGAAAAGGATGTTCCTTGGTGGTGACTCCCTATATTAACACCTGAGCATTTTTCCCTTGTATGTACTAAGCTTTCATTTCAATGTGTTTGTGGTAGGTTAAAAAGAAGGAACCAGTATCTTGGTGTTGGGCAATTGCTTAGAATTTTGCAGATGAAAACCAATGGTACGAATACAGACTTCCTTAACCGATCTGCAGCCACTATGCTCAGAGATACTTCAGACAAGGGATGCTGTCTTCAGCTGAGATGGTGGTGCTTTGTCCCTGAGATCTGAATGATTCTGTTGTGTCAAAATGAGCATAGTTGCAGTTTGAATAAAACTTCAGGTTTACTACCATAATTTCTCAAGAGAAATTTTTTCTCAGTCTGCAACGTAGCAGTGTTCATGCTAGGACATTCTAAAGAATGTCAGTGCCCACATACCATAAGATGTTTCAGTAGCTAAAACGGTGATTTATCAAGTTCTTTTCCTTCAAAGAGATGGGTAGCTGTTGCTTGTTGTATCCTCCAGGGAGGTTTGTTCAGGCATAAATGCACTGTGATTTAGAGTTGCGTCCTCCCCCATGTAGTTGCTCTGATATTTTTCAAGTGGGCAGATCTGTGGTATTTATAAGCTTGGAAACTAGTTTCCTTAGTTTAGAAAAACCTTGCCAAGGTGAGTATTTTGCACTCTGAGTAGAGCAGTGTTTTTTGTTTTCTTCCTGTAAATTCTGGGAACCTGGAGAAATTCCCTGGGTAGATTGTGTGTAATTAGATGGAGCAGAAACAATTAGATAATGCCAAAAGTTGCAATATAAATGTTTGCTTAGTGTCTTTTCCCCAAGAGATTTGTATTATTTGTAAATAAAATTGTATACAACACTGGTCAAGTAGCATGTATCAATACTGTTTTAGCAGTCATTTAGCAATTGGAGTTCTGTGAATTCCTTAAAGTTTTAAAATTTAGGTGGGTACATTATGGTCTGCATTTTTTTCTCCATCTTTTGGCATCCTGCCTTTTCAGCCAGCTGTGCTCTATTAGTGCACAGCATTAGTCTTAGCTCTTTGTAGGAAACTCTTAAACCCTGAGCAACTTAGATAATGACACAGAAGTTTAGATGGACCATATTCTGTGTTGCAAGGCGGATGTGAGCTTATCAGGAAAGCAGATGTTTTCAGGGGATACTAGACCCTCTATGCAGATGCTCTTGTGACCACAATGAGCTTCAGTAGTGTTGTAATGTTTCCCCCCCTGCTTTGAATTTTGAAGAGAGTGAAACTTTAGTTTTAAATTAGTATCTAAACTGTTTCCATTCTGTCTTGCTTCTTCAGATATCAGTTTAATCTCAGTTTTTTGTGACGTGCACACAAGCTGAAGGAATTGCTTTCTGGGGAACCTAGAGTTGTCTTCAGCCTGTGCTGGTAGCTGAGGATCTTCCCTCTACTGAAAGCCAAGGCAGCGTGCTGTCTTCCACAGCTCAAGGGTGAGTCTGTCTACACCCTTTTAACACTGTAGAAATATTTCTCCAATCCAATTTGTTTTGAAGCATCAGGCTGCCTGTCAGAGCAAACCTGTGATCTGGAACCCTGTCTAGTCCCAGAGGTTGTCTTTGTGTAGAGCACAGATCCTGTGATCAGCTGTTCAAAGGCATGGTACAAAGCTCTAGTGAGAAAGAGCTGCATATAAAGTAGCTTTCTGTTAGTTAAAACTATAAAATTGCTTTGTTCTTAACCCTGCCAGATACTGAATGCTTCCCAAGCATGGACAAAACACCAGCTTGCAAGCATCCTGGTGAAAAGGGCTGAACATGCTGCATTTTAGATCACATTAAATAATGTGAAAGGTTTCTCTACTTCAGGTGCTGAAAGGTGGTCAGCAGAGCTGCCTAAGTGGACCCAAAGAAAAATGTGTATTCAGAAGAACTCACAACTGTATCACACAAATTAGGATTTCCCATTTCTGGTAAGTGTGGCTAATATTTTACATTATCTCATGACCTGACATCGTGAATGGTTCCTAATATATTTCCTAGCTTCCATGCATGTAACAGGGTGGAAGAAAATATGAATAAGTATGCTGGCTTTGGGTAGTTGGGGGTTTTTAGAGATAAGGAAGAAGAGGCAGTAGGTAGGTGGGAAGAAATAAGGCAGAGAGAAACATGCTGCATCTAAATGAAGTGCCGTATCCTCCTTGTCCAGAGCAGGCACAGTGAGACTATTCCGCTGGCAAGAAGACCTGTTGTTACCCATGCTGTTAAGACTTCATTTTGTCTCAGGAGAGAGATCTGACTCTGAAGAGCTAGTGTGCTGCTTGACCCCATCACAAGATAACGCTCTGTAGCAATTGCTGGGAAGAATGTGAACGCAACAGCTTCTGGGGAGAAAAATTGGCAGGAAGGCAAGTAGAAGCAGACTGTGAGACACTTCTTACAAACTGTGCTTAGAAACCAATCTGTTCTTTATTGTTTTCTGATGAAGAGATGGATTATAAATGGTACAGACGGTCTCGAGGCCTGTGATAGTACAGTATCTGTAACTTTTCCAATTGGAGGCTTAAACTCTTACTGCTTTTTATGCAAAAAAGGGTAAGAATCCATTAAAAAAATCTGAAAATGGACATGTCAAAGCCTTGGCCTCGGGTTATTTTATGCAGGAGAGGAAAGATGTGTTTAATTGAAAGAACAAAATTTTAAATAGTTTTAGAGTTCTTTCCTGCTTTGCTTGTAGTTTGGCTAAGGTAAATATCTAAATTTGAAAGTTTTAATATGAAAGAGATTCCTCCCATGTCATCTCCACTTCAGTCTGTCCTTAAAGTGTGTGCAAAGTCAAACTTCCCTTACACGCTGGAATGCTGAATTCCCTTTTTTTTTGATGTTGTCTTGATAACAGCGTTTGTCTAGAACCATAAAGTTACATGTGTCATGTGAGTGTTGTACAAGCTCAGTGCACCAAGGAATAGGTGCACTCTTGTCCCACTGCATGTTCTGCTCTCTTACTAGTCCACATGCGTTCTCACAAAGTCAAACATTTGAACAACATATGTGGAAGCAGGGTTGGGATATAGTGCCATGGGCCTTAACTACTCCCTGCAAAAGTGGCCCATGTTCTAAATGTGGTTTTGTATCATACAGTTGTTGACAATGATATATATTTTCTCACCCCAAAACCCTGTTGTGACTGGTCTCGTGTATAGTAGGCAGACCCAGAGCCAGATTCAGCCACTCAGTGGTTTTGTTCCTTCTGCTTGTCGCTTTTGTTCAAAAGAACATCTTGTCTCCGCTTGTGTTATATCAAATGTAAGGCAAATAATCAGTGAAATTAATCGAAGTAGATTAAAATGCAATGTGTTTTTTTTTGTGTGTGAGATAAACAAAAATCGTCTTGAGTATCTGGGTGGATCTGTAGGCTGGCTAACAGGGCCATCTGCTGGCAGTAGCACTCTAACAAGCCAACTTTGAATCTCGCTGGGAGAGGTTAATGGTCTGATTCTCACTTCCAAACACCCGTGACTCTTAAAATTATCTTCGTAAGCTGATTTGTACTTTATATTAATTCCTGACTTTGCAGCGGGACTTCTTACTGTAAAAATAGAGAACTGCTTAACTGTAAATTGAAGCTCCATTCAAATGTTAAATGGGATGTTTGATCTGGGAGTAGTATTACCATAGATTATGGCACAATTTAAAACTATATTCTGAGGAAGCATGGAGTTGTAGATGAATCTATCAGATCAGTGAACAATGATTAATGTTAATACTTGCTCTTCACATGAAATATCTATGTTAGGGACATTTTGATTAAAATTACAAATCAGATTTCTTGTGAACAAATGTAAAGAAGCCAAATGGTCTGACATACTAAGATTCTTAAATTTCCTGTATCTTTAATATTGAAAAGGCTTTTGGATGTATTTTAGTTTTATTGTATTTAGTTTTATTTTTACAAGCACTGTGTAATCAATGCAGAATCTCAACACAAAAAAGTTCTTGTATATGTGTGCTCATGTTTGCCTGCCTGTATGTCCAATATGTGCCAAATATTGGATATATTTGATGACTGGAAACACAATAGATCATAACCAAGAGTTATGATCTATCCCTTTGCAAGTTTATAACGAATAGCACATGGAATGTATGTGTGTATAAGAATAAATTGAGTAAACAATGCGTGAAAACATGCTACTTGTTTTTGTCTTTTGAGAACCCACAATTTCCCATCAAGAAGATGTCATTACAATAAAGGTGCAGGGTTCTATAATATGTGTGATCCTATGCCAATTAGTATAAAGTATATCAGTCTGTACTACTTGATGGATGTGTTGCTGGTGTAACAGGTCAGCAGATTGTCTCAAGCCTGTGGCAAAGCAAGCTTTGTCTTGGTTTCGGTAGGGTTTATAGCAGCACATTTAGAAGCAGTATCCCCAGCCACTCTTGTAATTATGGTAAGAGAAGCGAAGCAGTAGCTGCTTGCTGACATAATGGCAAATGCACTGAAAACTCAAGGTATCCCCTGAGAATGCACTGATCTGACTGTATCAAAAAATCTTTCATCTTTTGTCTCTGATTTTTGTTGTCTCTAACATCACGTACCTTCTTCCCACAGAAAAAGCAGGTTATTATGTACTGCCTATGGACTGCTTTGACCTTTTTGACTTCTAAACTATTTTCCACTTTTTTCCCTTTTGACAATTCAGCAAATGTAATGAAATCCATCTATGTCACTTCAGGTGCTTTGACTGAAATTATTTATTGCTTACCTATTAAACCCGGCCATAAATGCTGTTGATTTATAGACCCTATGAAAGCACAAATATTGGCCAGTGAGTGCCAGGAGTGCTGCTATATAGAAATTATGTGTGTAGAGGGATCAGCTTCCTTCTAGCCAAAAGACTATACAGGAGCAAAGCAACAGTATTTTGTTTTGTGTGGATCAAAACTATTCTCGACCAATTCTTTTTGCTAGTAGTCGATTCTGTATTTTCAGTTGTCTGTTTCAATGACTGTTTTCTGTTACCTGTTCTAAAAGGATGGCAAAATGGACTGCAGTGTATCATGAAGGATGAATTGGACTATGGAAAGGAGAAAGTCATCTCTTGTCTGTGAGAAACTTGTTAGAAATTGCCTGCAGTACTCGGAAACTAACTTGGCAACATGAGTAATATAGACAGAGCTAATGATCTGACCACTGGGGTAGATGGGAGGCCAGGTGTGATACTGTTTCATATTCTTATTTCTCTCCTGTAAGTCTTTTGGCTAAATGCAAGAGCTGTCTATTAACTCTAATTCTTTGTAAAGTCTTGTCAGGTTCATTTGGGAAAAACTGCACTGTATTGGGAAATGGTGTTTTTTATCTGCAGAGTCCAGTTTTTCTTTCTAATTTACTGTGCTGAGTACTGTTCTCAGGGTTGTCTACACCAGTGGAAGTTCCTGTTTGTGTGTTTTCTGACTGGTGTAGCTGAATCTTTTCCATGTGGCACCAGTTTGGTAGGTGAAAACATCGTTTTTTCAGCATGGGAACAGGTAGGCTGTTGGGTGGTTGTGTGGTGGTTTTGTTTGTGTTTGTTTGGTATTTGTTTTTTTGTGGGTGTGCAGGTTCCACAGAACTTGTTTTGAGCAAGCTATTGCTGAACATAAGGGCTGTAAGACACGGCCCACCAAAGAAATGTGAAGGGATTTTTAGTAAATGGGTGAAATCTTACATTTGTCGTAAAAATGCAATGGAATACAGTTTTCCTACTGATATCCCATGTGTTTGTCTGTCTCAGCGTTAGCTGTGGAGCAGGCAGCTCTCAGGTTACAGAGGGAAGGAGGGAGGGTTGGCCAGACCCCCAGGCGGTGACAAGGACAGAGACAATCGATCTCTCTAGGACTCTGTCAGCTGCTGAGGCAGGACTGAGTTGCTTCTAGCAGCTCATCAAGTGCCTCACCATCTTTGTGTTGCTGTGCAACTTGATTTTTTTTTTGTTAGTTTTGGATGGTGATAAACGTTTTTGTGCCCTTGAGTGAACAGTTTTATTTAAGGTCCAGAAATGAAGAGAAATAGCCTGTCCTTTTCCATCTCTCTCTGGTTGCTGTTTACAGCAGTGATGCTTCAAGGTGAGAGTATTGCTTGATAGCTAAATGCATGGGGTTTATTTTACTCAGATAGGAGCTGGTGTCCTGATGTGTCTTACGCAGTTGAGCTGCAGAGGTCTTTCATCTGTTTCATTTTGTCTCACTGATGCATAGATGAAATGAATGATCACGTACAACCAGAACTTAAATGGTCTTTGTGAAGCTTTGATTTGTTAGGATTTCTTTTTAATCTGGAAAGTTTGTGTTGAACTCTAGTCCAGGAAGTCCCTGTGAGTGCCCAGAGAGTGATCAACTCCAAAAAGCACTTGCTTCCTACGTAGTGCCTGCAGGCATTTGTGAAAGTCTTGTGAGTGTTACTGTCCTTGCCCTTTGCTTGCAGAAATATGTTAATATATCTAAAGGTAATACAAAGACTGCCTACAGAAACTGTGATACAGAAACGGTCTGGAACAGCAAGTGTTGTTTAAAACCTGAAGTCCTTCATACCTAAGTCTGGATAGCAAGAAGCATCTCCAAGTATGTGGTTTGGAAAAGGTGTTAGTGGAAGGATGTGTTCATACATCACGTAATTGCCAATTTGTGAATAAAAGTGGCTCAGACTTTTTCCAGGTGGTAGTGAAAAAAGAGAGTGTAAATTCTGAAAGTAGCATGAATCCATCAGGGCTGCATGTAGGGAGATATTGCAAGTCATTAGCCCAGGTTTGACTTCAGATTTTGCTTCTAATTTTAGCTTGGCAGATACATGACTGTAAATCAGTGATCTCTGCCTATGAAAGACATCAGTAAAATAAAAATATTTACCTTCAAAAATGGCAGGAATATCTGGATGCAGAGGTTGTGTGTGTTGGTGTGTGTTTGGTTTTTTTTAGCAGGTGTGAAAACCTAGAGTTAGCTATTAATTTACAGGTGAGTGCTGTCCTTATTTGAACAGCTTCATCAGGTATACTTTTGTTTCTGCACTAAATGATATTCTACAATACATGAAAGATAATTATAATTATAGCAAATACTACCTGAAGCTGTAGAAAGAGGATATCTTCTGGTACTGCTCAGTGCTTGATCTGGTGTACTGAACAAATTGATGTGATCTAGTTGTAGAATCAGCCAAAGGAAAATATGCTCACATGCTGTTTAATGAACTGTTTGAAGACTACTCAAATGCTCTGAGACCAGTGGAAGACACAGATAAAGTACTGAATGTCACTCTTCAGATCACATTGTCCCAAATTAAAGACATGGTGAGTAAGAGTACAGTTCTGTTTTTCTAAAGATGTGCGGAAACCTTTTGCTTGGAGTAGGAAAAGCAACTTGCATTTTGTTGTGACAACTTCAGTAATGCTTCCTCACCAGGATCATGTTCTCCAGTTCTTGGTAGGTTCTTATTTGATTGCAAAGCTAAGACTTCCATTGTAAGTCTGCAAACTTAGAGCTGCTGAATTGTTAAGACTTCTTTTGTAGTTGGGTGTTGATATTGCACCCTTCAGGCAACTTTTGCTGGGTTTTAAATGGAAAGAAAAAATGCTTTTTTCTAAGATGCAATTAATTTCTACATAAACTCCCTATTTTAGCCTTCAGTAACTTTTTAATAAACTTTCTTCAGCCAGATATACTTTTAAGGCCAAAAAAAGTGTCTGGAAGGAGAATAGAAAAATCACTTCTGTGACTTCTGAATTTCAACTTCAAGGCCTCACCAAGCTTTCAGAGAATTTGTTAGACTGAATCAGTTAGCTGTTTGGTATTCTGAAGCTCACAAAAGGAGATTCTTAAAGGTACTGGGAGCCCTAGACAATTATGATTAAAGCTAGCAAGGGTGCAGGGGGAAGAAGGTTTGGTCAAGAGAAAGTTCACATAACTGAGCTCCCTGTACAGTGTATGGGCATATGTACCTGATTGAGAATTGGTCTTGTGGCCTGTCAGCATTCTGGCCTGTTTCAGGCACTGCTTTAAAGCTATACAACAAACGCTGTCTGCATCTAAGATGTTATTTTTGTTACCTTCAGCTAGAAAGATTTCTACATTTTTATGCAGGATGAAAGGAACCAAATTTTGTCAGCTTACTTATGGATTCGACAAAGCTGGTACGATGCATACCTCAGATGGGACAAAGATAAATATGATGGATTGGATTCTATCAGGATTCCGAGCAATTTGGTTTGGAGACCAGATATTGTCCTATATAACAAGTGAGTGTGGGTGGAGAAAATCAGCTTGAATATTTTTCTGAGAGAGGGAGGGGGTGAAGGAGGAATTGACTCAGTCTGAACTTTCATCATTTCACCTTACCTTAGCAAAGGGTTGCTTTGTTGTCTTAACATTTGTTGTTGATAATCTAAATATTTTGCAATGAAGCCATAGACAGGATTTGGCAGCTGCTTATGCTACACAGCAAAGCTGTTCTGAATTTCTCTGCACTGGAAACTTGAGTATCTTGGCAGTCTGAAGTGCTTTCTGCCAAGGCTGCTGAAGAGCTTTGGAAGATTGCGTGTCCACAAAAAGGTGGTACCCAAAGGCTGCACTCCTTGCTTGCCCTCCCAGGCAGTGACCAGCAGATTATTTTCATCTTTGAATGGACGCTTATCCTGTTTGAGGTCAAGTTTGAAGAAGCTATGGCCAACAAATACAACAAAATTTGGCTGCACTGATGTTTGGCATTAATGGGCACTAGTACCTGTAAATAATAGTTAAAAGTAAGTTCCTAGTAAAATTCAGTATAAATAAATAATATGATTTCAGAATTGAGGGTCTTCCCTCCTGCCCCTTCCCTGGCTCACATGTTCGGCTGTTGCTTGTTGATACTGACTGTCACTTTTCTGTCTTTTAGGGCTGATGATGACTTTTCAGAACCAGTGAATACTAATGTTGTGTTGAGATATGATGGAAAAATCACTTGGGATGCACCTGCTATCACCAAGAGCTCATGTGTAGTGGATGTATCTTATTTTCCTTTTGACAGCCAGCAGTGCAACCTTACATTTGGGTCCTGGACCTATAATGGTAATCAGGTAGACATCATCAATTCTCTTGATAGTGGTGACCTCTCTGACTTTGTAGAAGATGTGGAATGGGAGATTCATGGCATGCCAGCAGTTAAGAATGTCATTACTTACGGCTGCTGCTCTGAGCCTTATCCAGATGTCACCTTCACACTGATTTTGAAAAGGAAGTCTTCATTCTACATATTTAATCTGTTGCTGCCTTGCATTTTGATCTCTTTCCTGGCCCCACTAGGATTCTATCTCCCTGCAGACTCTGGCGAAAAAGTGTCTCTGGGTGTTACGGTTCTTCTTGCTCTGACTGTGTTCCAGCTGATGGTTGCAGAGATCATGCCTCCCTCTGAAAACGTACCTTTGATAGGTGAGCTTTACATGCTTTGTCTTTAAACATAACTTATTAATAGCAGGGCTTTATGTCAGGGAAACTGTATGCAGTCTGTGGTTTCTGGTAAGATAAAGGTGTTTTGTTTCTAAAACATAGTGAAATACTTAAAATGTGTGTGGAATTTGTACAGATATGCCGAAGCTCTTAAAAGTTATTTTGTGTTTATTTCAAACTATATATTAGCTAGCTCCTGCCCCTGGCTGATCCACCCCCTGGGCAGGAGGCTGCCTGGCTGCCCTGGTGGGATTTCTGGAGGACTAGGAACACAGTTGCCTCCACACTGGCTTCCAGTTTCATTAAGATAATTCAGATCTCATTATTTTTACTCTTGTTATTGCCGTTTATATGAAAAACTGCATGGCTTAACTGAGACAAAAACTCTGGTCAATGAATAGGAAAGTTGAATGCATTTCCACACCAGCAACAACTATTCCTGCTTAGAACATGGGCTTGCTGAACTGGAGTACCTTCCCTACCCTCCGATCATCCTGTCTAAATTAAGGAGCCAGGGTCTAACCTCAGTCTGTCTTTGTTCTCTTATTCTCCCTCACCATCCTTTCCAGCCCCTTTGGAAACTGGGACCCCACCAGGCTTGTGTCAGTGACCCAGCCCCTGCTTTTCGTGCAGAGGTGGCACAGCAGCAGGGCTGGGAGCTGCCCCCTGGTGCAGGCATGAGCAGGTTACCTGGTCAGCTGTGTACTTCAGTTCTGGAAAGCAGCAGCTGAAGGGCACAGCTTGCATTCACTGTATCTGCTATCTTTTCCTGGCCAGAATGAGCTTTGTCCCTGTTTGGACTAGCTGTGCTAAAGTTTGTACAGTCTGAAGAAAATCCAGACGCAAATCTCAACAGGCAGTGGAGTCACCCTGCAGCTCTGTGCCTGGCCTCTTGCTGTCAGTACACTGGTTGTGGGCACCAGCAAGGCCGGGATATTCACTGCCCTGTGTGAACGTGAAGACATCTGCTGGTGTGGCGTGTGTCAATAGCTCCAACAAAACATTATCACCACTTTTGTTAATACATCAGGAAGTGGCATTTCTAATGTGCCATGTGAAGCCACCAACATTGGGATTTTACAGACACAAGGAAAAGCCAGGCTCCTGATAAACACTTTTAAGCTGTTTTCTGAATGGATGTGTTTCAAGAAATGAGAGGATTTGGCTTGCAAGTATTTGCCATGTTAATACAATAGTCACTCATCTGATAAAGACATACCAGTCATAAGTATGAGGTTTTACTTTAATGGTTTTAATCTTTGTTTTTAGATGGAAATTAAGTGTGAGCTAAGTATAGAGAATCGGGTGGTTAAAAATTTGTTTTGCTTGCACTTATGGTTAACACTATGTCACATTGTTATTTCTGCATTGAATTTTTTTGTTAGGCCAGCATCTTTAATGAAATTTTATTTTGTGTTCCAGGGAAATATTACATAGCAACTATGACCATGATCACAGCTTCTACTGCATTGACGATCATTATAATGAATCTTCATCACTGTGGCTCAGAAGCAAAGCCTGTTCCACAATGGGCCAGGGTGGTTATTTTGGACTACATGTCAAAAATCTTTTTTGTTTATGATGTGGGTGAAAATTGCACAAGTCCAAAAAGGGAGAAGGAAGAACGTAAGTTAGAAGGGGATGATGGGTTTCAGAGGAGGCACAAAGAGTTAAGGGGTCACCTTTCCAATAGGAATGATGACTGTGATCTCAAAGAGAAACTCAATGGAAATTTGAATAAAAGCTATGGAGTTCATGGTGAAAATGTTAGGAAGACTGTTGACTGCTGTTCCTGTTACAAAATGCTGATTAAAAACATTGAGTATATTGCTAATTGTGTTCGAGACCATAAAGCAAACCGGGCCAAAGGAATTGAGTGGAAGAAAGTTGCAAAAGTGATGGACAGGTTTTTCATGTGGATTTTTTTTATCATGGTGTTTTTTATGAGCGTACTGATCATTGGGAAAGCAGCTTAACTGAGGACAAACACTCCTTTAGTAAAGCTGAATATACTAGGTCAGTTTGTTTTGGTGGAGCTCTAGGACAGGGGTGCTTTTGAGATCTTTGTCTTGCATTCTGTAACAATACACAAATTTATTCTGCAGGCTGTGACAGTTTGAGACGTTGCTCAGCTGAGGGCTTTGCTAGTGACTGTCCTTGCCTTTTAATACAGAGTGCAGCCCTGATGTGGGCGCTGGGTAAGCGCTCTGTGCTCCATCTTAATGGGTGGTGGCCATGACTTCAGGCTGAATGGGGTGGAGCAGACAGCCTAGCAGGGAGCACTGTATTCTCAGGGTTGCAACTCTGCACCTTCTAACTTGACCAACCCTTTATCTCCCCCAGAAAAAAAAAACTGTATTTGACAAGGCGGCAGTTTCTGGAAATAATCCCATTCATGGTGTTGCCTTTTTAAAGCTTGTTTTTCTATCTCACATTTTTGTTGTGGCTCTTTCTGATCACTGTTGCCATCGTTTCACAGGCTCTACAGGTCTCTCTGCTGTGTCTTTCACTTCTAATATCCTTGAGCTTACTGAATATGGTGATTACTTCCATCTTCCTCTTTATCGTTTCCTGCTGCTGAATATTACTGTATTGTCACCGTGGCTCCAGTATGCCAGATTCCCAGGGCTTCTTCCTCACCAAGTCAGAGGTATTCTATTCTCTTTTTCTTGAGCCTATTAATAATAGGAAGGAATTCTTCTGTCTGTTCTAGATGTCTCATTCCCCTGGGCATTTGTGCAAGATGGGACTTTAACTGCTATTTGAGACTGCTGAAATAGGAGGCTGTGACTTTTGTCTCTGCTCATTTTATTGTTCTTCACCAGTGTTCACCCCCTGTGTCCCTTGTCCACTCTTACATCCACTTCAATACTTAAATTTTAAATTGTTTACAGGAATGCTGAGGTTGGTCGGTGCATTACTTTGCACAAAAGCATAATCTTACCAGCTCATTAAAGTAGTGCCACAATTAACATTCCTTGCTCAACACCTTAGTACTTATATGTGTGTGAATGTGTTTGCTGACAACACCCAAAACCTCTTTTCTGTGTGTTAATTCCTGTTAACCCTCTCAGACTAATAGAGCTCTGGAAGACACCTCACATAGTAAAGTGAGAAGCTAGTACCCCAGGCATGCCCATGGCAGATAATTACTTTACAAAGCATCCTGAACTTTGAAACCATGTTATTCTAGATGCAGTGGGAGAGGCAGGATGACATGGTAATGGATCCCAGTCAAAAGTTCATGTGATAAATGTCATTTTCATAATTGCTGCAGTTAATAGGCGTGTACCTGTGAAGCTGTAACTTAGGAGTGAGGAGTCAAAACGGCGAAGTGATGCAGTTGTTATGCCCAAATTTATTGGAAAAAAGGGAACTGTGATTATGATGTAAATGATATATTGAATTGCTAATGGCAGGCTTTCTTTTATGTGGGATAATTAATGCTGTAAGCTTATCTGGATTCTCATACATAATGCAAGCCTTAAAGTCCAGGTTCTAATGTAAAGCTAAACTGGGTGGCTAGCCAAGAATAAACTCAGTATGTGGAAAAAGTGTCAAGTGTGTTCCCTATGTATTATCAGTTCCCAGTCAACCAGGGTAACTTTGAATAGCTCCTTTGGAAGACAAGCTGTTCACTTTCACTATGCAGAAAAATGGTTGCACCCATTTGCCCTGGGGTTTGGCACTTACACTGCGTGTTTGAGGAAACTGATTTGTTCTTTGTTGTGGGCAATAATACTGTTCCAAAAGCCTACTGAGCAAAATATTCAGAGATAAAGGTAAAATATTCAGAACGTGAGTCCTCAGCATGGAAAACAGGTGAGTAAGGGTTTGTCCGAGGCTTATGGGTGGCATAAAGAGTCACTGTTCACTGTCTCTTCCAGTATAGGAACTGGATACATCCAATAGACATAGTGTGTGACAGCAGAAGAGTGTACAATGTCAGAAGGCTGAGGAGCTCCTTGCAACGGGATTTGTGAATGCTGAAATATTATGTGGATTTAAAGAACTGGGGGAAAAAAATGAAAGAAAAATCTATCAACATACTACTAAATACAGTCATGAAGTATTGAAAGGTGGAGCAATTTTTTAGGGATTCATAACTGTATGTTCTTCTGTGCTTTTCATCTCATTGGTGGCATCCATTTGAGACAACTTCCAGGTTTAGAAAAACCTCTAGTCTGACTCTGTTTATTAAAAATTCAGGTTGTACCCATGTTCAAAGCAAACTGCAGCATGTGTGCATCCAGTTGTAGGCTTCCCATGTGTAGGGGAAAGTTTGCAGTTGCAGGTGGATTGTGGGCCTTTTTATCATGCTGGTGCTCCTCTGTGTGCTGCGTGCTTGGGTGATGATGCTGAAATCATACTTTGCACTTCCCTAGCATGTTCTATATGAAGATGTGATAGTACTAAAGAATTATCTTCCCTACAGGAATACAATTTGAAAATTATACCTAGCTATTTGAATTTATTAACTATTGCATTTGCTTTTTTATTTCCTGTTATCCTTTTCTTTGGATCACCAGGCATTCTCAAATGTTTCTCTTTCTTTATTTACAGCTGTTGAATCTTCAACTTGCTCTAGTGCCAAACACTTCTGTTTTCAGTTCATAAGAGCCACAGGCAATAAAGAATGTGAGCAGCAGAGGATGGGAGATGGTATAGTTGGTACATGAATTGATAGTGAAGCTTCATGCTACAGGATACTTGGATTCGCATATTTGGACTTGATCATTTTCCAGAGTAAAAACATGATGTGATGTTTCTGGTGATAAGGCTGACCCCAGGTCAGCGCTACTGCAACCAGACAAGGGCTGACTGGTTTAAAGCTAGCTCAGGAGTTTCTAACTAAACTGTAGAGACTGTAGTTTAAGAAGAAGAAAAAAAACCTGCTCTAAGTCAACCAAGTGTGTTAGCAGTCAGAACTGAATGTGACAACTGGAGCTGAGTGGAGACAGGAATATTTAATCTAATTCTGTCTGTCCTGGTCTCTTCCTCTTTCCTTTGTGTGTCTCATGCTTAGATCCAGTGATATTTGAGGAAGAATAAATCTAGAGATAAAGAATGACTATGACTATAGTAACAGAAAAGTAACTGTTATACATTTGTCTGAGTAACTCTGCAGGCTTAACATGAAAGCAGTGGGGTGACTTTGTATTTACTGAAGAGGACAATGGTGCTGTAAAAATATTTTTTTGAGAACTGTGTGCTGCAGAGGCCTTTGAGGAATGAGCTGACAGATTTTGTTGTTGTTGTACCATGTCTTGGCAGAGAGATTACCTTTTCCTTCTTGTTTTGAGTCATTGCAGTGTTAGCGCTTATTTCTCCTCATTTTATATCCTGTGCTCTCTTCTGTGGGCAGGATTACAGAATTGAAGATGAAGTGTGATGAGGTGTTGGCTTTCCAATGCTGCAGAAAGGCAGGAGATATTTCTGTTTGTGGAAATTGCAGCCTGAGGATTTAGGCAAAACCCAAAAAGGGTCATCCTGCACAGTAAAGGACATTTTGAAATAGAGAAGTGAATTTTCCCTATGTTTCAGGAATTCAGATGTTACATCATAAGCTACCTGCATGTTTCATCCTCTAGTTAACAAAGCTTGGTTCTCTGACCCTGCCAGAGGTATGGGAAGTATCTGAGAGGCGTTTTTCAACAAGTGCAGGAGTGTGGCAAGAACTCGCAGTTGTGTGTCTCTATACCTGTTTGAGAAATAGAAGACCTGTAATGTGATTGTTTAGGAGACTGGAAAAGGAGAGTGTGGAGTGTGAGGGAATTCCTTACATTCTGTTTATAAAATTGCAAAGAATGCAGGTTTTTTTCTTAGAAACTTCTGTTCCTTGTTGAATAAAATAATACTTTGACTCTTAGAATCACAGAATGTCCTGAGCTGGAAGGGACCCACAAGGACCATCAAGTCCAACTCCTGTCCCTGCATGTGACAACCCCACAGTTCACACTGTGTCTGAGGGTGTTGTCCAGTCTCTCCTTGAACACTGTCAGACTTGGGGCTGTGACCCCTCCCTGGGGAGCCTGTTCCAGTGCTCCACCACCCTCTCTTGTTTTCATTCTTAAAATCTTTTCATCGGTGACAGAGTGTAGGACCAAAGGTGGCCTCTGGAGTTTGTGTGCAACCACCTCCTTTGTACTTGCAGGCAGAGCGAGTAACCTAGAGCTCAATTAAAGGAGGAAAGCAAGCTGAACATCTTTTCTTACTGTTTCTGAAGTCCACTGAAAAGAAGGAATCTTTCTTCTTTGTTAAAGACAAGTACATCTGTGTGGAAGGGTAAAGAGGTAGCAGAGGTGTTTGTATCTCATTTGCATTGTGCAAATTAGAGCTTCATTGTCTCCAGGCACTTTTTAATAACTCCATTCTGCAAGGTGGCAGAGAGCAATACTGTTTTTACATTATTTGCAGTAAGGAATAACTGAGATTGCAAGTGTTCACTCTGCTCAGGTGTGTTGTCTCTTTCGAAATACTTCTGTGCATTTGATTCCTAGGCTGTGTCCACAGACCACTGAAGGTCTGCAAGGCCACGAGGAATACACTACAATTAAGCTGTACTGGTTTAACCCCTCTTTCCATGTGGCTACCTGTGGGCATTTGTGAGATTGTTTGAGCTCCAGAAGTTGTCCAATTCAGCCACTTGGGTGGACAACAAGGGCAGTGTGTTTACCAAAGCACGTTTTTGTGCTAGTACTC
This sequence comes from Caloenas nicobarica, assembly GCF_036013445.1. NCBI lineage: Eukaryota > Metazoa > Chordata > Aves > Columbiformes > Columbidae > Caloenas > Caloenas nicobarica. Next base: position 54,604,722 of record NC_088248.1, on the reverse strand, counting down.
CTTTGGGTCTTAGAAGCCATGTTGACTTGTGGGAGTTGTCAGGAGCACAAGGTGTTGTCAAGTCTGTCTGTCTACCACAGAGGTGAATTTGGGTGGCAGTGCAGGCTGCCTTCTGGTTACCTGGGGTGCAGGGACTGACCTCGCAGCAGGCTGGGGGTGAACCTCGTCATGCCTGTTGCTTTGGCTGGCCACTGCTGCAGCTCCAGGTGTGGTTCTAGCTGTTGTGTTTTAGAAGGCAATCTCAAGCTGTTGTGTTTGAGAAGGTGGGTTGCAACGGAGGGACCTTTGCAAAGCATAATCCAAATATAACTGTTGAGGAAGGGTTGTCAGTTGATGGGGAGCATAGCAAGTTGAGAATGTGGTCTGTGCTTAGTTCCAGATGCAGTTTTTGCACAGGACTGTTATGCCTTGGTCTATTCTTGGATGCTTCTGCTTTAAAATAGGTATCAGTATAGTGAACACCCAGAAGACACAAATCAAGATTAAAAATGACATCTAAAGTTCTAATAAGAGGATTTTTCATAGTAGTTCCTGAAAACATTTATTTAAGAAGCGATTCAGTACTATCTAAGTAAAACACCTAGAATTATGGATTTTTCTGGACAGCAGGTATTGCTGTTTGCTGCTTCTGGCATTCTGAGCATTTATCTTTACCAGGTTCTGTGCTTTGACATTCACACAGCTACTCGCAATACATTTTCACGTCTGTTGCAAAAGAACTTGAAATAGATTTTTATATGCCATTATTTTTATTAATATCACTTTTAATTGAACAAGATTTTATCTATTGTGTTAGGAGTTGCTGAGGACTGCGCCTCACAAAATCTGTCCTGTGTGCCCCTTCACTAGGAAGAATGTACTGGTTTTAGTGACTCTGAATGCAGTGACAGAGCTGGCAAAAGTGTGTTGGAGCAGAAAAAAAAAATCCACGTTGTTTTAAAATTGCTTAAACCTAACCCAGATTATTGTAGGCATAGTGTTTCAGTGAATAAAAATAGTAAATTGAGATTCACTAGGTATTTGCTTGCATGTGTCACCACTAACAGATAACTTTGATTAATAGTGGTCTTAAATACTGTATAATAACATACTGTCTGCTTGTGAATTCTCCATTAGCATGCTTAAGAACATTCTAGCAGGAAATTATTGAGCCAATATAATGTGAACAAATAAAGAATGATATTGTGATTAATGCATGCATCTGTATGGTTCTGTAATTACTGTGCCATAAGTAAATAATAGATCTAGGCCTCTTATTCTGTATTTTCAATTCTAGCTGAATGCTACCAAGCTGCTCACTACTTTTCAGTGGCAGGAGTGCCTTTTCTTAGTGTTTAACTGCAGCAAAAATAGACTTAACAATAAAGTTAAATAAATGGTAAGTCATCTGGAGTTACCTCCGGGAGTCAGAAAAGCCTCTCACAGATAAAGCATTTGGCTAAAATGTGTAGTTCATGTTCAGTGGTGATGAATGTGATGTGACCTCTGTAGGGCCAGAGCTGCTTAGAGGGTGGCAGCAGACACATCCGTGGTGCAAAATAAAGCTATGTGGTGTTTGAAAAATGAGGATGAGGAAAGACAAAATGAAGTGAAAGATGTAAAATTACTGAGACTGTCATTCAGCACCTGGGAGTCCACTAGAGCACGTTCTTACTATGGTGTAGCTACTTCCATTTTTGCATCCCATTCACTGGCCAGCCTTGCCCAGGGGTGGACTGCCAGCTAGCCAAACACAGCTCCTGCCCTGGGACTGTACTGCAGCAGTGGGTCCGTGCTGGGTAGGGGTTACTGGCTCAGCTGGGGACAGGGGTCCCAGCTTACCCTGAGTCATGGTGATGTGTCCAAGCCTGCACCAGCTTGATGGAAAGGTGGGACACTGAGGACCTACTGTCATCACCTGCTGCTAAACTGGTCCCACTTCATCCCTCTGCTCACTTCTCAAAGATAAGAGCCTGGTGGCCCTCAGTATGAACATTGTCACTTATATGGTCTGGAATGTTGGCTTCCTCAGGGCTACTTCATAGCCTTAAGTTCATTCTGGCATCTGTGCATGTTCAAATCACTTTCTGTCCAGCCAGCCCACTCTCTCACAGCAAGTTGATAGATGTGCTTCCTCCACAGGAGGCCTGACATGGTTCAGAGCTGTTTCAATGTATTGTGTCCTGCAGGGTTGTACCCACTTTTGAGCATATTAATATTCTAGGCGACTGCCAATAAGATACCTATGGTAAATGAAACTTGTGTTACTTTTATCTAGTGTTTTCAGCATAACTGGAAACAGGATGGTAATCATGAGACAATCTCTTTCCTCATAGCCAAAGAACAGGATTTTTTCATAAAGACTTTACGCTTGAGTTTGTGATGTTAGTGTTAACTGCCTCCTCGCCCTTTGTACTGAACCAGTAGTGTTGTGCAAATGAGGTCAGGTGTCTGGTGTTCAGATATGGGCAAAACTCAGTCACCTTCAGGTATGGTGCCTTAGTTCCTGCCTTTGAATGCCACGTTCACTACCCCATAGAGGTTGTTTGAACAGTAACAAAGAGCATTTCTCAATACTGTGGTTCAAAGTGCTGCTTTGGCAGAGCACCCTTGAGCCATGTGAGTTCTAAGCAGCACTTCAAGCCAGGAAGTTTTGTGTCACTGGGACCCTTGGTTCCTGAGGCATCAGCACCAAACCAGCCTGGAGGTCCTGCCCCCAGGGGAGGAGAGGGGAAGGGTGGTGACGAGAATGAGTCCAGGGCCCAGGCGTCTCTGCTGTGAAAGTCAGCACCTTGCAGAAGCTCCTCCTGTGGCAATAGTTCCTCACCTAAATCCTGGGACCTCTAGGGGTCATACGAGTGCTGTTCTAGTTGCTGGGGTGCTTCAAGGCAGTGCTTGTAGGTAATTTTAAAATTATCCAAAAGGAAAAAAAAGCTGCTCTTAATCTTAGATGTTTCTTTTCTCCAAGATGCAACAAGTGATGTAGACCTGGTGGCCTATTAGCACGGTTGTTCCTGCTAATTTTTTATTAAGTAAATGAAGAATTGCATTCTATGGGCAAGTGCAAGGACTGCTGTTCTAAAAGGCCATTTCATGGTTTCCTCAGAAGCTGTGCTTTTAATTTATATTGTGATCTGGGGGCTAATAGTCTTGTGAACAGAACTGATCTGAGATACTCTGTTAGTCCTCAAAGTACTGCAAATTGAAGACTTTGTGAGCAGTGGAGACCAGTCCTACACCTGGTGAGGACAGTCTGGCATCTTGCTGAGACCAAGAGAAAATGCCTGCTGAAGTCACTGGGCACTGTGGCAGGAGGAACTTGGGCCCTTGGCCAGGTCAGTAGGGATGTGGCTATCCAGGTTTTCTGGCCAACTTCAAGTAGCTTGGAAAAAAGAGGTGGCTTGGTTCAAGTGGCATTCTTCCATTGATCTTGTTGTTCTCTGAGTTGCTTCTGAGTTCTTCAGCCCTTTTACTCCTCCATATATTCTCTTCTTAGAGTAGAAAGAATCTTGTTATGCCTTAGATTATGACCATACCCACTATAAGAAACAACTTTAATACCATGGTACCGTTCTCTGTGCCACACAGAGGGGTCTCCTTGAGTTCAGTAGCTACAGGTGTTGACTGGATAGGGCAACATCCATGACACAAAAGAAAGAGGGATCACTTGCTCTCACTATTATTTTACAACTAATCTCATACCCTGCTCACTGTAAACATGTAATATTAGTGTTACAGAGGGTCCTCTCTAGGTCTGGGACTCTCTACGCGCAGCTAGACTGAGGAGAGGCAAATCATTGAGGCAGTTCCATAGATGGCTTTCACCTCAAAATATGGACACACTGGTAAATGCAATTTGTAACACTTCTGAAGAAGGTGGAAGAGAAACAGTGTTCCAGGTGGTTCATTGTAATAATCCAAGCCTGGACTTGTTCCTGGAGACGATGATTCTTCTCAAAATGCCAACTTAATCTTCCACTGTCACATCAGATTGCAATCTTCTGGACGATTCCTCGAGTGTGGAGACTGTGCAACTTATATGAGGTAACAGATATAGTAAGACTGTACTGAGAGTAATTAGCTCTTAAATTGCAGCCTGGCCCTGTCCTATGCTCTAACCCTCCCACAGGACACTGTTTCCATTGCACCTGCTGCTTCTCCTTGGAGGTGGTCCTCTTGAGCCCAGCTGGGCTGGTGACTCCTTCCCCTTCCCTCTCCATTTGAGAGGGGCTTGCAGCTGAAGTTCCTGTGCATCTGGCAGAGGGGAGGAGGTGATGTGGCTGAGAAGGCAGAACAGCTGCAGGCACCACCAGACTCTGTCATCAGTCTGGGTGTATTTGCTTGACTGGCCAGTTTGGGGAGCAGGACTTCACCCTTGTGCAAGCAGTAGAACATAAGTCATGTTCATTTCCGCTGTGCTGCAGCTGTCACTGTTACATTGCTATTTTGTAGAATGTATTTTCTCTTAAAAAAAACCCTAAACCCCACAAAAAAACAGCCAGAACAAGAAGGTAATTATTAACCAGATTTGTATGAGTATTGACTTAAAACCATTGAATACATCAAGGCCTGCCTGTAGTGAAGGATCCTGGGACAATTCCTGATTTCAGAAGTTCCTTGCTGTGCAGTGCAGAACCACAAAGATGATTAAGGGAGTGGAGCATCTCTCGTATGAGAAAAGGCTGAGGGAGCGAGGTCTCTCTAGTTTGGAAAGAGGAGACTGAGGGGTGACCTCATTAATGTTTATAAATGTGTAAAGGGTGAGTGTCATGAGGATGGAGCCAGGCTCTTCTTGGTGACAACCAATGATAGGACAAGGGGCAATGGGGACAAACTGGAACACAGAAGGTTCCACTGAAATATGAGAAGAAACTTCTTGACAGACTTCTTCTCAGTGAGGGTAACAGAACACTGGAACAGGCTGCCCAGGGAGGTTGTGGAGTCTCCTTCTCTGGAGACATTCAAAACCTGCCTGGACGCCTTCCTGCATAACCTTATCTGGGTGTTCCTGCTCCGGCAGGGGGATTGGACTAGATGATCTTTCGAGGTCCCTTCCAATCACTAACATTCTGTGATTCTATGAAAGGTTACAAATGGTGAACTCAAAAGAAAGAAGCCTTGCAGGGATGCAGTGGGACCTAAAATTGCAGGTTTTGCACATGGATGATGGAACTTTATCTGTGATAAAGTGACCTGGTCTTTATCTGTGACCAGAGAGAGACAAATGGGCAGATTCACAGTCATTTGGCATCTGGTTTAAATAAGATACCCTAGGATATTAAAAACGAGGCACTGATATATCATTAGAGCTCTGGGCCATGGTCCTGCTGCTGATGGTCTTGCTAGGACTGAGACCTACTGTTGTGGCTTGCCTAGCAGCAAGCAAGCACCCTGTGGTTTTCTTGTAGGGTGTTTGAATAAATTGCTCTGGATGGTGGTGAATACAAGACACATCACGGTAATACTGTGGTTTTCTTTTTTTCATTGCCTGATATGTTTCCTGGGGATGTTTGCCTAGGACAGTGTGGATCATTAGTGATTTTTCTATTCCTTCTACTTAACTGCAGCTTCCCCCTCCCCCAAAATCTAGCATTTCTAGACAAGTTTAGAGATACGCATGTAGAAATAGAGCATAGTGCTAGAATAGCTGCTTCGGCTAAGCTCTGGGTCTCACTTATGCTGCTGGCACTCATGGGTGCTTTGTGCCCTGGGCGCAGGACTACTGCTTTGGAGGCATCCCAAAGATGTGTTGGGCTTCACCTGCAGTTCTGCAGTTCTCATGTGTTGAGGTGCACCCAGGTGCTATTGCTTAATGAACAAAGACAGACAATTTGTATTACAGAGATAAAGTTTTTCCTTAAAATGGATTAAATCTGCAGGGAAAGGGAAGGGAGCATTACTTTAACCCAGGAAGGGCTGTGGGTGTGAGGGTGTGCCCAACAAAACCCAGCTTTGTTAGAATTTCATTACTCTTTACCTGGTACTTGAGCTTCCCCTCTTTGTATTACTCCTGTGGATCATGCTGTCTCACTGTAAGTAATCTCTCCAAAGAGTGACTTTATCTACAACACATAGTTCACCTAATTGCACACTATTAAGAGAAAAGGGTTTCACTCTGGTACCAAGCCAGAAGTTCCAAGGTTCACTGCAAACCTGGGTGAAAAAGTATCTTATCAGGGATCCATACAGTCATTTGTAGTTTGCTCTTGTTCCCTTAAATAATGTCCAACAACTGTAGATCCTGCATGAAGTAAGTGGGTTCAGTTTTGTGACCTCAGCCTATAATAGTGATGTGACATTTCGCAAACCTTCCCATGTGAAAATCGATGCTAATTCTTTTTGCTGCAATCAGAGGCTGTAGCACAGCCGAACTTCTCTTAGCTTTTCTCTTTCAACCTTGCTGAGTTAAATGCCAGAGGTTTATTACATGCTTCATATCTGGATTGTATTTTTCGGCCTCTGGATCTACTAATTGCCATTTGTAAATTTTCCTGGTGGTAAAGGTCACAAAGATAACTTGGCCTCTAGCTTAACCTCTTGGTGCATCTCAGGTTATGAAAGGCAGTGTTGAAGTCTGCTGATTAAATTAATTACTCTTCTGAGGTTTCACCATAAATAAGGACTGTTTTGCCTTTGTAGTTCACTTCCATCTATTTTTTGCATGACATCTTGTAGTTGGGTTAGGAACCTCTAATTTTTGCTAGGGTGCAATCAGATGGTGGAAACAGCTTCATGTCAGACGTAAACCTGGTCCTAAACTGCCTGTTGCATAGGCACCTTGCCCTGCTTCATGAGACTGGAAACCGTGCTGCTCCTTTTGTTTCCCTCTAAATTTTCTGCTTTTGCTAGGAACATGCCTAGGCTGATGAAATTGGAGCAAAGCCTGACAGTAAGACAATGGTGTTTTGGTGCCTAAAGCTGCACCAGCCAGCACTCGGTGTTTGCTCTAGTCCCTGCAGACAACTCGCTCATGGAAGTGGGTGTTTGTGGGGGACAGGTTTGCTTTCCAAAGCCCTGTCTGTGCACGGATAGGGGATCCACTGCCACAAACCTACCTGTTCCTGTTGGAGGGAACCAGGAGCAAGTTGCCATGAGAGTGTCCTCATAGAAACCTGAGGTTGCCCTGCTCCTTCCATCTGGAACTCCTGGTTAGCCTTTGCTCCCTCACAATGAAATACATGGCTCCCTCCCACTGGCAGAGTCTGGCAGGCCAGGTGGAGCTGAGTTAATCCCAAATCCTGCAGAATGGCCTTTATGTGAGCTGTTGGGAGCATGTGTGTGGGGAGGATGTACAGAAGCAGGTCCTCCAGTCCTTTCAGCATGCTGTCCCCTTCAGCTCATCTCTGCTCAGGTGGTCCTTCTGTGTTTTATCACTGGGGACAGCATTGCCAAGTTGGCATTGCAGCTTTTCTGGAGATCTTGCAGGATAGCTGTTTGTGGTGATGTGCTAGAGATGTACCAAAGTTTAGGAAGTTCCCCAGAGCAGCTGTAGCACAGAAGACACTACTTGCAGAGGCAGGCAGCCCAGGGATGTGTGCCAGCCTCAGCTGTCTCCTCTTTACATGCCAGGGTCCCTGTGGACTAGCACTGCAGCTTTGCCTTTCATGCCAGGAGTGTGTCTGAGGCACCTGCAGCAAAACCACTGTGCTACCTGTAAAATGTAGCTTAGGAGCTTAAAACTAGGCAGTAAAGTACACATATGGCTATATGAACCAGGAGACAAGATGCAGTTTGTTACATTAAATCAGAGAATCCTGAAATGCTTATTGAGGGTTCATTGAAAATAAGTAACAATGTGGATTTTTTTTTTCACCTTCAACTCACTTTGTAGGTACTTAGTGCTTGCCCTAGTGAATCGGCGAGATGCCGATCTGTGTCCCGGTACCGTCCCCCAGCTCTGGCAGTGGGGCCGGGTCTCTGGGTGTGCTCTGCGGCTGCAGCCTGTGGCCTGGCCCCCCGGGCCGCTTTCCACTCTGAAAGTCCAGGCCTGCAGGGGTTATGGAGAGTGTATGGAGAAAGAACGTATGCTGTAACATCTGTGTGCTGTTGTACAGGGGAAAAGCTGATTTCAGCTTCTCCAGCCTCTGTGCTGGATTATGTTTTAGCATAGCGCATGAATGCGATGATCAAATGTACCTTAAAGCAGCTTTTCAGGTGACATGTGGCAGAAGCTAGGGTAGCTTTAGGAAAAAAGGCTCTTCAAACAAGATCTAAAAGCAACATTCGAAATTATTCTTAAACTCACATTTGCCTACCTTTCCTTTCCAGAACATCCAGTCCTCATGTCTTCTCCTTTTTTACTCACTCACTGCCTATCATTTTTCCAATGCCCAACTTCACAGCTCCTCTGCTTCAGCATTTCCCAACTTGGAAATCATTTGCAGTGTGTCTTTGGTACTTGATCTCAGATGAGATTCCCAGCTGAAGCCCGCCTTGGTCTCACCTTGTGCACAGGGCATACTGGAAACATGAGCAGTACTATGCCCAGTATGTCCATTATATCTGCTCCGTTTCTGCCAGCTGTCAGGCTGTGTTCCTAACCACTGCAGTGTTCAGGCATGATTTGAATTGCCTGAACACCTTTGAACGCCTGAACCCCCCTGGCACTGAAGATGCCATCTACCTGCCAATACAAATCACTTTCTGCAATATTGGGTATGCTGTAAGCTTTAATTGTTCCTGTGGGCAGAGTGTGGCTGCTATTTCTCCATATGCTAATCTCGAATTGCCTTGTGGAAAGTAGCTCTTTCATCCATGACTCCTTCCTTAAAATCAATGGCAACAAATACCAACATTTTCAAAAATTGATCAAGACGATATTTTCAAGGGCAGATCGCTCTGAACTGAGTTTAGTGTCTCAAGTGTTTTTGCTTAAGCATCAGAATGAGGGCTGCATCTTCAGAATTGCAGAGCAGCTGCTGCTGGGTGGGTCAGCATGTCAGAGTGAAATGCCCGTCATCTACCACGCTGTCTCCAAAGGTGAATGCTCCATCATGAGACATCGTTCTTCTATGTTTCAGGCCCAGCAAAGCTATGTATAGTTTAGACGGGAGCAACTGTGTGACAGGAACTGAGGGAAACGTGCGGAGTACCTATGCAAAATAAAAATGAAAGAGAGCTTATTGAACTGCCTTCAGTTTCATTTGAGAGGGCAATGTCTGTTGACAGCTACTAAATAAACAGAAAATATGTTCACCTGCAGAAATCCCCTGAGCTGGAATTGCCTGGACGAGTGCTTTGGCACAGGTAGATAAACTTGCCCTGTTCTTTTTTTTTTTTTTTTTTTTTTTTTTTCTTTTCTCCCTGGCTATTGACTTCTGCCATTGCTGGAGAATAAATATTGGGCTAAATGGATCCTGCATCTGACTCAGCACAGCTGCCCCTGAGTTCTGACCGTGCAACTGCTAAAGAGGTGGAACAATCTTCCTGGGGGATTCATGAATTCTCTGTTAGACAGTAAGTTGTGTGGAAGCAAATAGATACCATCACTCTGCTGCTTCTATACCATTCATCTTGGGCTACTTTGGAAGAGTGTTCTCTCTTAGCATTCCTTGTAGTAGCAAGTTACGTAAATTCAAGCTACTTTGCAGTTTGGGCTGAGCAAGTGTAGAAACAAAAGCATTTAAAGTAGGCACAGTTGTCTCTCTTCTAGCAATAAAGAAAAAACAAAAAAAACCCCAACCCCCATACTATATTGGACCAGAAGAGCCATTGAGTGATGCTCCTTATAGTGGGAATGTCCAACCAAAAATCAAAATTTCACGCGAGCTTTGGCAACAGCCCGCTAGCAAGCTGTCACCCAGCAAGCTGCCAGGGTAAGTCTTCCTACGGAGCAGGAGGTGTTGGCAGCTCCAGCTTGCAAGGCCCATCCTGAGGAGCAGAAGCGAGGGGCCAGGGCTGCAGCTGCCCCACGCTGCTCTGCTCAGCGCGTGTATCTGTCCCGCTTGGCATGAGGCTCAAGTGGATGCCTCTGAACAGCTTTTTGGCAGAAATTTTGTAATGGTTTGCCCAGCTTTATCATTTGCTAGTTCCCGTGTCAGTTCATCCTTGACACTGATCCTTTTATGTCTATTTAAATGTATCTATTTCTAGCTTTCATCAGTTTGAGCCTCATGTTTCTGAACAAATGTGGATTCTTATGCCAGTCACTAGTTGTCCAATAGTCACTTTCTTACTAGAAAACTGTAATCTCCTTTATTTACCCTTTAATTAGAAATACCAGCCCATTTGGACCTGGTTCTCATTTTTGATCAACAGATCCTAGAGCAGTTATCAAAAGAATTTGTCCTGTCTGATCAAAGCAGAAGATTAAAATGTAGAGAATCACCTCTGTTTTCCTTAGCAGTCCTTTGCTTTTTAAGAAGGAGAACCTCTGCTTCTTGTCTGTTCTCTCTTCTCAATCTACTCATCTACTATTAAATCTTATCTTTTGGGTTGCTATTATCTTCTTGGTATAAGGAAAGTCCTAATTACACTGAATTTCTCTATTAAAAACACTGGGCAGCAGTGCCTTAGCCAGCCCTGCCATTTCTGAAGTGAAATAGCTGCTTGTATAAAGCTACTCTTTGTTTCCCATGTTGACCTCTTGCAGGTTTTTCCACTCTATCTTTGCTTTTTTTTTTTCTTCCTGCTTCTGGTTTTATTAAAAGAGTAGCTTTCATCTTTTGTTTTGGGAGGTGTGTGTTCCCACATGCACTTCTCTGGTGGCCCTTTTGTGCTGTTTTCCCGTCAAACATGACAGAGATGGAAAACTTGTGGAATAAGACCTGAGACCTCTAAGCCCAGTCCAACCCCATGACACTGTCTGGCCCATCACACCAGGGCTGCAACGTCAAACTCCAAGGAAAAACATTCTGGAACTGCACACGGATATAATTTTGTCAGAAAATGAGTATATACACACACACACACACCATTCACAATGGGATTTAAAGTTTTGGAGGTTTATGGATTAACCCAAATAACAAATAGATAGGTAGCAGCTAGTTAAAAAAAAAAAAAGACCAAAAAAAAAAAAAGAGAACAAGAAAAGTCTCTTCTGCTAAGACTGGAATCAACAATAGGAAAATACAGAGGGACTCTAGGAAAACTTGCCAAGCATAATTTATAATAAAGCTTTTAAGTTTGTAATGAACTATCAAAAGGCTATTCTGAAATATCTTTCTGGCAGGCGTGTTCTCTTTTTTTTTTTTTTTTTTCCCCCCCAGCATAATGGGTGGTGTCAAGATGGTTTAGTGGTCTCTTCTTAAAGACTTGTCTTGAAATATCCAAAGTCATTGAGTTATGAGTGTTTAAGATTATTATATGTAATTGCTTATCTTACACAGGCCATTTCAGGGTGTTCCTAAGTTTTGTCTAAGCCAAATTTTAAAATGGTTCTTAGTAGGAATTTTCCATGCTGGTGGTAAGATAAGAAAATATGTATGTGCAGATGAAGTCTGAGCCACACCAGTCAAATCAGACCTGGATTTGACATATGCAGAGGAATGATGCTACAGGAAACTTGGGCATGTTTCAGTTTTCATTAATTTTTCTGTCTGTTTCTTCTTCAGAGGCAATGTCACCTCTGTGGATCACAATGGCCAGATCAGCTTTGCCTGTTTGCAGATGTGAAAACCCATTTCTTAAGAGAAAGGGAGTCAAATCCGTTAAAGGTGAGGAGGTGATCATGGTGTCTGTGGGAGCACTGCCAGTGGCAGGATCCCGAGACTGTGGCAGGAGAAAGCTGGGGGGCAGCAATGGGGGCAGCGCTGGGGCTTTCCCAGGAAGGGCAAGGGGCAGAACAGTTTTATTTCCCGCTCAGACATGAGAAAGAGCTATCGGTGCCTGATGCTCCTCTCACTGATGATACTTGCTGCCAGCCCCACGGCCCTTGCTAAGCCTCAAGGAGCTGTGTAATGTCATTGCACCAGCAGCAGGTGAGCAGAGGCTGTGGAGCAGCCCTGGGGGAAACACGGCTGGGCTGCTGGCAGGGAAGGTGGGCTGCGCTGGGCCCCAGAATTATCTTTGGAAAATACCTACTCACAAGAATAAATGAGATTAGGAAAGTTGCCAGACAACAAAAATGGCTCATATCAGGAAATATTGGAGCCAAGTGTCAGCAGCCTCACGGGAAGTCACGGTGCCGTTATAGTAAGTGGCATGGCTGAATTTTTTATACAAGATGTTTTCTGCTCTGCAGGTGGAACTTTTGCATTGCTCAGCCCTGCTCACCTGCCCAGAGCATTTCTAGCTGTGTGTTTTTTCATACACTCTTGCCACTGCGCCCTCGCCCTATGGATGGAGGCAAGCTGAGATGGGAGCAGATGCCGGGCTGCTCCTGGGGAGCTCCCTTGGGCAGCAGGAGCTCTCCCCTCTGCCTCCTCCCTGCGCCAGTGCAATGGTCCGTGTGCGGACGTGGCAAACCACATCAGGAAGCTGAGCACAATTAAACACAAGCCCTCGCTCCTCCCCTTCTGCCTGTCTGGCCAGACGTGGGCTGGCAGCAGCGGTTCTCCAGGGATGGTCACGGTGGCTTGTGTCCCCGGGCGCTGGCGGTGCATCTCACCTGCTCTTGTTCCAGGCTGGTCGAAGCTGAGAGAGCGCTGGTCTGGAAACCTGGGTGTCGTGCTTTTAGTAGTGCCTGAGATGAAAAACCCTGCTGAGCCTGTGTGGATGCACAACTGGTATGTCCCAGGGGATAGCAGCGGTACATTTACAAAGGCACTTTTCAACTTTAGCTGTTATCTTGCTTGGGCCAATGTTTCCTTGGATCCTGCATCAAGCAGACTGTAGCAAAAAGCTGTTTAAATAGTCAGACTCTAGTGTTGCCCTGAAGAAAATATTGGGATGTGTTAGCAGGTGAGAGTGCAGCCAAACAGAAGAAAAACAACCAACCAACGAAAAACCACAAAAACAACAGCAAAAAGTCACAGGTCTCAGAGATCAGCGCTAAGGGTGGCCTGCCCGCTGGAGAACACAACCTCCGGCGACAGGCACACCGACAATGGTATCGCACCCATCAGTCATTTGCGGGATGGTTCTCTGTGCTGACGGGAAAATGTCGGCGTGTACCCTCGTGGGCAGGACAGACCGTGCCGAGGGTGACTCATAGGCACAGCCTGCAAGGGTTCCTGCACATCTTCTGTTTCCATTAACATTTTCCCATCCTGTGTCCTCATCTCAGCTGATGGTGCTGACTAACCGCTGCCTCAGCAAGGATGCTCCCCCAGTCATGACCTACCAGAAGTGTCTCAGAGGTCGGGCCTGGCCTTGTCCCTGTGGGGGCTGCACACCAGTCCCCAGGGATGCTCTGGGTGGGGAAAAGGCACTGGGTTCACCTTGGCCTCTCTGCACAAGGGGAGTGATTCACTCTGCCCGTAACACATGGGAGCGTGTTCCCAGTCCAGGGTGGTGGCGGCCTGGTGCCACTGGTTGGGCTGAGCTGGCTTTCCCTGTCCCGGTACATTGGCATGCCCAGCCCACCGGGCACACAGCTTTCATTTCAAAAGTTCATGGTGTTCCGGAGGTGAAGCAAAAGTTCTAAAGCTTGCTGCTTTCCAGAGTGTTATGGTGTAAAATAACTTCCCAATGACCTACACGTGGGTAATTGCTGCTGCTTTAATTCAAAGAGCTTTTGAAAAGTTGTAACTAATGCTCTAGTTGCAAAAGCAAATGGTGGACAATCCTCACCTGCAACGAGTTGACACGTCCCTAAATGCCACAGCCAGGGAGAAGCAGCGAAGCTCACCGAGAGAGTTTTCAAGCTAGGGAAGGATATTTGGTCATGAGCAGCTGCCCTGTCCCAGCCTTCCCTATGTTAAACCACTCTGTGGGGTGTTTTTTGTTTTGTGTGTGTGTGTTGGGTTTTTTTTTCTTTCTCCTCTTGTGGGCAAATCATTTACTGTAATTTAATTATCACAACCACATATAATTAACTTCCTTGTGGTAAAAAAAAAAAAAAAAAAAAAATTGAATATCTCAGTTTATCTTTCCACGTGGGTCACATGGCCAGAGCTGGTTGTAAAATGTTGAAAAACTAGTTTGAGGTGTACCCAGTGCCAAGCGCTGTACATTTCCGTATTCTCCCTCCCCTCTATTGCTCACAAAGACACCACAGAAAGACAAGGAAGTTTGCTTTCACAGGGAGTGGATTTTTTTTGTATATGTAAATTTAAAGCAGCATTTATTATTCTTAAATCTAATCCTTTAAGACCACGGTGGTATCCTAGTCCCAACCCCAAAAGAAACAGCCTGAGAAGAACTTGTACAAAAGTCAAAATGTGGGAAAATGATATATACCCTGCTTACAACAAAGCACTTGGAGACTATCTCAAAAAAACATGCATGCCGTGGGGACAGGGTCCACGTTTCAGCCTGAAATGGAGTGAAATTAAGAACTGCTAGGTGAGCTCGGGAGGAGACCCTTGTACAGCACTAGTCTGTTGTGCAAATAGCAGTGCAGTTCCCTCTGGGTTTTGGGGTCTTTCCCTTGGAACCGGCCTAGGGCTCAGGCAAAGCTGAGGTGGCTGAACCTGGTGAAAAACCTCCTGCCGGGGCGGTGAGGAGATTGGCAGGCTGGGAGTTTGCCTCCTGGGTAAGGCATGACGGGAGTGAAGGATTTGGGACTCTGAGGCTGCACGGTGCTGAACAGGCCTCCATTTTTCTCCCCAACTACAAATTGTAGCAGGTTTCCGTGCTGCTTCTGGGCGGTGGCAATGCTTGTGAATGCTGAAGGTATGCTGACACCTTGCTCAGACGAAGCCTTTGTTACTGGGAAAGCTTAAACTGAACCACTTACTTGTGGGTGAAACTCAACCCCACTGTAGCACCCAGCCTGAGGTCCGTGCTTTGCTGAAATCCTCTCCTGCTTTGTGTGAGAAAAAAGTGGGAAAAACACATCATTTATTAGAGTGTAGCTTATTTAAAGTATAATTGTCAGAGATTTTTTTGGACAGAGTAAAGATGTTGTCTGGTTTTAGGGAAACCAAGTGACAGGTTCTAAATGAGTCTCCTATAGTGCCTATGGGGGCGAAGGAACCTTTTTCCCAAGCTAAGATCCACTTAATATTTCACCTTTGCCTACCATAATGGTGTCTGTAATCTCACTGGTGTCGATAATAGTGGCCAACTTGCTGATACAGGACTGCTCAGCATCAGAGCTGTTTAAAAAGTGTCACTCTTATTTCAATATCAAATATGTAAACATAATTTGAATTTCAGTCACTTCGCATTTGTCTATTCTCATCTCTTGGAGAGCAGCACATTTTCTTTGCTGCAGGTCATATTCAGTATATTCTCCGGTAAAAGACAAATAAGCCATTGGACCCAAACAGACTGACAGAATTATTTCTTCCATTTATTTCTGTTTTGTAGGACCCTGAGAAAAAAAGTCCTGATTGGGATGGAGTGGGAGGTCTCACCCAGGTCAGCTCTGCTTGCTGTCCTCACCACCCATGTGAGAGCAGGCACAGGGCTGGGGGATTACCCAGTCTCTGTTCTGATTGTTCTGGTTGTTTCAAGTCAATTCAATGTCCTGAATTTGACCAGTCAATAGTGGGGAAAAACCCTGAACATGCCCGGGTACATCAGTGGGGGAGACCTGCTCCACACACCTCCATGGGGGAAGCTCCAGTTTGGAGAGGTGTGCGTCCAAATTAAGGACATGAAACAATTTCTTCCCAACCACAGGCTGATACCCATCCACATCTGACCAGCTTTACCATAGGACAGGGCCTCGGGATGCCACCCCATCTTTGCAATTTCCCAGTCTGTCTAGAAGATGTCTGCAGTGCTTTCTCCAAGTAGTTCTCCACTGAGACATCATCAAACACCTCATGACTCGGGCTGCAAGTCTGAATCAAGCAGAACGCTCATTCTTTAATTTTTGACATGTAAGGAAGCCTGATGTATTACACTTCACCTCATGCTTCTTGGGGCTCATCTGCAATGTGAGAGCCTTTGGGTGTGCTCCAGGGCCTGAGGCAGCACTGTGGGGTCATGGGATGGCCAACAGCTTTGCCAGGACATGGCAGGAGAAGATACGTGTGCATGGAGCGTGGGGCATTCCACAACCTTCTCAGGCTGTAGCACTCCGCTGCGTGGATAAAGGGGTGGATGGTCTGTCTTTTGGAGAGTTTACTGCAACAGTTTGGCTGGTAGCAAGAAACTATCCAGATGGTGGTAGTGCAGGGCTAGTAGAGGGGAAGCCTGGACCACTTACATGATGCTGAAGGGCAAGGCAATCAGGCATTTTCTTCCTTAGATATGTCTTCAGTGACATGATCACTGATGAGGTGCTGGAGCTTCCCAACATCTTGTCTGCCAGGGCCCTCCTGAGTGCTCTGGGCAGCTACACCGTCACTGCTGAGAGGATTGCAGGGTGACAAATGCCTCCATGGTGCTGCTTGGATGCTGGTGTTGCAGCTGCTGGCTAGGGCTGTGTCCCTCTGCATCCTGCACAACGGCTGGTGAGCCAAGGGATCTGTCTGCCTGCAGTAAAGCCAAGTCTTGAAGGAATCCTTAGCTTATCCATGTGGCTGAAAAGCCCTGTTGCGAGGACAGCAGCCAAAAAGTCAAAGACTAGAGAAACTAAGGATGCCCTGTGTACAGCCAATGCATGCATAACAAGTTTAATAAGTAATCCCTGTCATTGTGTGCCCTGTTGAGTGACTGTAAGACACCCTGGTCCGTATCCTACATATTTGTTACAGGAGTGAGAGCTGGTCGTCGTCGTTATTGCTTCAAAGCTTTGGAACAAAGGAACTGCTTTAAGTGTAGGCTGGTTTGCCTCTGATTTAAATGCATCTCTCTCTTTGCTGGTTAGTTTGAGGTCACTCCTGTGGCTTGTGTAGGTGGTTTGCAGGGGGGTTATCATGCTTCGGTAAAATCCGGCTTACCTGAGCACATCTGAGCATTTTTCCCCAGTGAGTTTTCTGGTGCAGACTTAGTCTCGACTGCTCAACGCCCACATGCAGGATCTGCAACTTTGCCTGAGCAAGGATTGCAAGACAGTGCTTCCATCTTCTTTGATTAGGAAACCAGTGAACTCCAGTCCTAGCCTTCTGGGTGGAGGAAAAAGTGTCTGATCTAATTAATTGGCTTGACAGGAAATACTTTTGTATGGAAGCCCTACTACAGTACCAAATTTCTAAAAATTTCCATAGTTTCTTTGCTCTTTGGCACCTTGAACAACCATAATTGCATGGCACAGCCTGCCTTTGTGCCAGGAGGGAAGGACTAGGTGCCACAAAACCGCCTTTTTTTATTCCTTAACTTGCAGTGTCTCCTTGCAACACCCCTCTGACCGTTTTGTTGCCAGGCAGAACTTGGCCCTGAAACTCAGTCAAGTGTGATTCAGCATTTAATTGACACACTGGAGCATAAAACCTGACTTTGCTGGCTTTTAGATGCAGAGCAGACGTAGTTTCTCCTGTTATGAGGTAGGTCTGGGGTTTATTTATTTTACAGGTCAACATGATGGGCCAGTTTTGTGGCTGATAGGCGTACGGGGAGCAGAGAGCTCAGCAGGTGCTCAGGACCCAGCCAGACCAGAGGTCTTAGGGGTGTAACACCAGCCGTAGAGAAGGAGATGGGGTACTCCGTATACCTTTTCAGATGTATCAAAAATGCATTTTGCATAAGCTTTGAGCTGTAGTGCTTATATAAATGAGATGTTGCAATATCAGAGTGATGTTAATCCACTTGAATTTCTTGTTAATCTGTTTATATAGTAGCTGTATCACAGTTGTGTTAATGGGTGGTGTTTCCTGGAGAAAGTCAAAGCTGGTTTTTAGCAATTTACGTCGATACCAGCCAGAGAGTGCGTGTCTGCTCTTCAAGATCATCAAGACAGATGTTCAGAGAGGGAATGGGATCGACTTGGCAGCATGTTGAGTTGTCACAGTGCCCAAGGCCTCAGCAGAGCTCCTGACATTCCCGAGGCAGCAAGGTCATCTTGAAAGCACAATTGCGTTTCTCTGGCATTGTTTATGCTAATATCCTGAGAATGACTTGCATATTTCAACCTTATGATGGGTTAATCATTAATTAAGATCTTACAAAACTGAAGTCAGAAACCAGCCATCTAGGAAAATTAAAAAAATAAAATTCTCGTAAAATGTCTTTTTAGAAAAAGCTGTGTAGACTCATTTTAATCTTGGGTACCTTGGATAAAGGGAAAGATGAAAGAGCCAGAAACATATTTCAGTGTAGCACAGTTCTTCACCTCACTTGGAAAACATTGCTTTTTATGAAGGACATGCCCCATCTCTGAGGACCTGTAAAGGGCACTGGTTTGCTGGTGGTTGCATTCTCATCCAAGTGAATGTAGGTGGACCTCTAGTGAGTGGAAAGGTCAGCAGCGAATTTCAAGGATGGCATCTTGTGTGACTTGATGATTTGTCTGACAGGTGAAGTCCTAACGTGGCTGTCTCTTCTTGAAAGCTGCTTTTAGCATCATGTTAATTACCCATTCCCTGAGCAAAATAGATTGGCCTGGTACTGGAAATGATTGCTGGAACACACAGACTCCTAAACCAAACCTGCAATATTTATACATGGAAAACAGGCAAAATTAGGTGGCTCCCCACATCACATCCTACAAAAAAATTTAAAAATATATTTTCTTTCCATTTCCTTGCACAAAAGATAACTAGAGAAACCCGAGGAAGTTGCAGACACTTTTGCTTTCCTACAACAGATGCAGAAGCTCATGCAGTTGTTATCTGGTCTCTTTCTCTTTGGGATTATTCACTAGCACTAGTCCCTAACTCGGTGGCCACTACCTCTCCCATCCCTCCTCTCTGCCTCAGTTTACCTCTGCTCTCTCACACTGCTCTTCTCCCCAGACTTGGCATTTGCAGCACGCTTTCTCTGGGTGGACTTACCCTGAGGAAACAGCCAGGGATTCTGGAGGACGGCAAATACTGCCAAGAGGTGCAGCAGAGCTTTCTGTGTTTCTGCAGGGTAGAGCACACTGAGATGAAAACCGCATATCAGCCCTCAGCACTTCTGCCCTGCAGCAAAGACAAGCAACGGGGCTACAGGGGTTTTGTCCGCTGCGTGGATGGAAAGCGTGGAGAGATGCCAGCTTCAGTTCCTCCATCCACATCCAGGCACTGACTCTAAACTGGACGTGAAAAGAGATTTGGGCAGATCAAGGGTATGCTGTAAGAATGGGGAAATGCCCAGTATGCCTGCTGGGAAGGTCATTGTCCTCCTCACGTGGTGGGACGAGGGAACAAGTGCATCTCCTTTCCCCGCACGAGCCTGCGGGATGCCAGCTGTGGTGCCTCACTCCCCTCCTGCCCAAACACCCTCTGGGAGGGCAGCACAGCCTTGGTGGAGTGGCTAAACCTGGCAGCAGGATGTTGCAATGAAATAACAGTCTCCATTTTTAAAGAATGCTTTATTCACTACATCCTAGAAATGTACCGTAAATTGAGCAAGAACTAAATAAACTCAGAGGCTTCTGACAATAAAGAAAAACAGAGATACAATAAAACAGGTAAAATATCAGCTCTTTTGAGAATAAGGCACACTAGCTTGCTTTTTTTTTTAATATATATATATATATATATTTCTTTGACTAGTTTGTTCTTAACCTAAAGATGTTCACATTTCAAGTTATCAGACTTACCTCAGTAGTAGTGTACATGAAATGGTTTAGAAGCAAGTGTAAAGCACAGGCGGGACGCTCAGCGCGACCCAGCTGCCTGCGTCCCCACGTCCTGCCTGCGTCCCCACGTCCTGCCTGTGTCCCCATGTCCTGCCTGCGTCCCCATGTCCCACTTTCTCCCGTTCCTGCCCTGGTACAGACAGTACCCAACCGGTGGCTGGGGGCACCTTGGGGTTTTCCCTCGTTGGCTCCTTTCTCTCCTTGCCACTTCTGTCAGTGACAGGACCCTCGTCCTGCCAGCGAGGAGATGATGTGTGGGAAGGGAGACATCGACCTCCACCCCTCCTCTGCGGGGTGAACGTGGCTGTGGCAGGGGGCTGGAAAGGGTCTGGAGAGACCCAAACCAGCAGACAGCGTTTTCCAGAGCCCGGGGATGTCTGTGCAGAGCCCACGGATCCGCAGCAGCAGTTAGTGCTGAGCTGTGTGAGGCCTTGGCCACAGGGAGCCCCCATGGAGGAGGCAGCGCCGGCCGACCCAGGGCTTTGCCCAATTCACCTCCTCTTGCCAAAAAACGGGCAGGGCCGCAGGGCTGAGGTCTGGGTGCGCTTTCGAGAGCGCAGTTAGAGACAATAAAAATGTGCCAGGCAGGGGCGCGGAGGGGCAGAGTCCGACCTAATGGTTAACCTCCTCCTCACAGTGCTGTCGCTACGGGTTTGGCGGGGCAAGGGGGAGCTCAGCTTGGCTGAGCAAGAGCACCTGAAAAACAACCGCTCAGTTTTGAGGCAAGGAAAAAAGTGTATTAAAAGGTCACTTTAATAAGGTCACTTAACTGAGCTGGACATGGTCTGGAAGTGGTTCAGTCGTCAAAATATACCCTATATGAAACCCTTTTGGTTGGTACTTGTACCACAAAAAGTAAAGAAACATTGTTTACTCACTCCCTGCTTTGCACCCTGTATCACTGGAGCTGTGTTTGCAGGGCTGATGCACTTCATACAACGGGCAAGGTATTTCTTTATCGTTTTACTGTATTTTACATTCACCGCACTACTAAATAAAAGCCTTTAAACAGGCCACAAAACACTGCAATAATATATTTACTTCTTAATAAAACAAACTTTTTAATAACATCGCAATAAAAGGTTTTTGCTTTGTGGCAAACCACATACCATGTAAATTTGCAACATAAAATGACTCTAAAAATGTATATTAAAAGATATTTACAGGCTCTATGTCTTAAAATCATCGGGTCTAACGCTCCCGCCCCTGATGTGCATGTACAACTCCAGTTGCAGAGAAGGGGAATTAAGCATGGGAGGGAGGCTGGGAGGGAGGCTAGCCCTATTTCAGTAATTCCAGTATTACTACCACCCCTAGTACCTCAGAAATTTCTCACAGAACATGATGGAGCGATGGGTAAGTAACGCTGCGCATCCTCTCGGCAAGAGCGTGCCTGCTCTCACCGACAGCAGCATATATTGTCAGTCACTACAGCATATACTTCAAAGAATAAAATAAAGAGCGTTGAAAAAGAGCCTAGGCTTTATACTGGATAAAGATCTAAGTCAAGACACCTCGTGCGAAATAGCAGCTACTCGTTTCCGCACGTGCTCAGACTACGAGTAGCTTCAATAAATAGAAACTCCAGTTGTTTAGGAAAACTCAGAGCTTTTCCTTAAAGCAAGCCTGCAAATCACACTGTGAAGAGGTTTGTGTGAGGAGGCTTTTTTTTTCTTTTTCTTTCGAACAGGCGATATTAGTTCTGATTTCAAATAAGAACAAGCAGATTGTATTAATGCCAGCACAAAAATGCAGAGGTCTTGCACATTTTTTCAAATTGCACTTTCCAGTATTTTTTTAAATAAGATACTTGTTGTTTTTTTCTTAAAAAACTCTAAGGTATGTATTTTTTAAATATTGAATATATTCTTCAAAATATATTGTTAAAACTTTCCCTAGCTGCTCAAGTGTGCTTTTTAATATATAGCTGATATATTATTAAAGGCACTACAAAATAGACATTTCTGGAGTGCAGAAGTTACTAAAAAATAACCTTCATACCACAAATATATTGAAAATATAACTGCTGAAAAAAAAAAAGACCCTATGCAACCCCACTAGGATGCGTATAAATGCATGTCAGCGGTGGGCTGGATGCATCGAGGTCCTTTAGAAATGTATGAATACAGGCGTGTTAAATTTTAAAAATAGCCTAAAAAAGTTAGTGAAAACTTCAAGCGTAGAAAATATTTCAAACATGTTTTTCTATGACATTCTTCACTTTCTGCATCGGTTTACCGAGCCCAAATGTTTACTCTTTCGCAGCCAATTCTTTCTTCATAAATAGTAAAGTGTTCCTTCAGTGTGTGTTTCTCTGCTGCCCTCCTCCGCCGACAGTCTCAGTACGTCTGGTAGATGTCGTGGATGGGGACCTGGATGGTGGCAGCTGGGAACGCTGGGGGGATGTAGCTGGCGTATCCTCCATAGGCAGCAGCAGCGGCAGCGTTCTTCTGTAGCGTGGCTATCGTCGCCGTCGCTGCGGCGGGTGCTGCAAACGGCACGTAACTTGTCCCGTAAATCCCGGCAGCGGGGATCCGTTGCACGTTGGGAGCCATGGTGTACACCGGCGTGATGGGGCGGCCCTGGGAGGAAAGCGTCTGGTTCAGACCTCAAAAAAAAGTGCTTAAATTGCTGCAGTATCCCATTGCCACCCCCTGAATTGCAAACTCCCTATAAGGGGAGGCGACAACAGGAGGGTAGGTAACGTGTGCCCTGTTAAATGACAGTTATGCCATCATGAAGGGGGTTGCTCCCTCCCTCCTAGATTTGGGTCCCCCATAGCGGGAGAGCAGCTGTCCAAAGTGCACGTGTCTAAGGTCAGATGAACTGCAGGGCTGTTGGGCACCATAACATCCCCAACAGCAGCTCCTGAATGGGAGCAGGGCAAGAGGCCAGGCTTTCCCTCCACCCCGGGCATGCAGAGTGGGACATATGGGAAGCAGGATGTATGGAAAGCGGGATGCATGGGAAGCAGGACTTACGTGCTGAACTCACCTGGAATGGGGGAGGCGTTGAGACAGCTGGTATTACGGCTGCGGCAGCGGCTGCTGCAGCAGCTGCTGCACTGGCTGGGTCCTGCTGAATGGCTATAGGGTTGATGATGTGCTCAACAGTGTGGATTTTGCCGTCTTCCATCATCTTGGCTGGTGGCGCAGCCTGAAACATGGAGTATTGGGCACCGATGGCAGGGATGGCCACTAGGAGAGACAAGACACATCAGGCACATTAGGAGAGGTTCTCCAGGACCTCATCTCAAAGAGCAAGCAGCCCTAAAAAAGAAATTGTTCTTTAGAGAATTCTCCCTTGTGCCAAAATTGGAACACGAAATAATTAGAGCTAAGGTCTTCCAAATGAAGAGAAAATGCTCCAGCCAGAATGACAGCATTCAGAGTTGGTCCGTGCTACAAAATGGAGCTTCATGGCACTGCTTAGGGAGGAAAAGTGCTTTGCTGAACATTTCCAATAGTCAAAATAATTGGACGTGGCTCGGCAACGTGCATTTGCAGCCCAGAAAGCCAGTCATACCCTGGGCTGCATCAAAGGAAGCATGGCCAGCAGGTGGAGAGAGGTGACTCCCCCTCTGCTCCACTCTTGTGAGACCCCACCTGGAGTACTGCATCCAGCTCTGGGTTCCTCAGTACAGAAAAGTCCAGGGACCTGTTGGAGTGAGGCCAGAGGAGGGCCATGAAAATCATCAGAGGGCTGGGACACCTCTTGTATGAGGAAAGGCTGAGAGAGCTGGGGTTGTTCAGCCTGAAGAAGAGAAGGCTCTAGGGAGACCTCATTGCAGCCTTTCTGTACTTAAAAGAGGCTTATAAGAAAGTTGGGAACAGACTTTTTACCAAGGCCTGTAGTGACAGAAGAAGAGATAACAGTTTTAAACTGAGAGTAGATTTAGACTGGATATAAGGAAAAAATTCTTTACTATGAGTGTGATGAGGCACTGGAACAGGTTGCCCAGGGAAGCTGTGGATGCCCCATCCCTGGATGCGTTCAAGGTCAGGTTGGTTGGAATTTTAAGCAACCTGATCTAGTAGTAGGGGTCCCCGCCCATGGCAAGAGAGTTGGAACTAGATGATCTTTGAGGTTCCTTCCAACCCAAACCAGTCTATGATTCCGTGATGCTATGATTTCCATATCTGCCTTATAGTGCACACTTCAGCATTCAGCTCTTGAGCCTTTCAGCAGTAAGGTTATTCACAGGGAAAACAGAGCAAACAGAAAATGATGGTGATGTCATCTATGGGAGGTGCAGCCAGTAATTCAGAAATGAAGCCAAATACGCACATGGAATTTTTTCACTGGGATGAAACTTTGCAGTGTGGAAGTGTTCAGGTCTGCCTGGGGAGAGGACAGGTGCCAGCAAGCAGTACTCTCATTTTGATCCTGGAGACTGCAACAAGGGATCTGGTCTGATACCTTTCAGGAAGAGATGTTTCCATTGCCAGTGGTCTACCATTGTTTCCTGAAGTAGAGACCTCCACCCATGAGCTTTTCCAGTTCACCTTCTACAGCAAGTCCACCTGGTCAGCTCAAACCAGTTTTATCACTGGTTTACATAACCTGGATAATTTCTCACCAATGCAAAGGCAGAGAGCTCACATGATCCATTCTGCAGTAGCTTCTGGCAGAAAAGCAGTAACAAGCAGCTGGAGTGTTGGGGTGACCTCGTAGGAGTTTTCTAACTATTTGCAAAGAAATTACCTTTAAGATTATTCTAAATGGTAGGAAACTTTGCAGAGTTGATACATCTCTACTCCTCCATTCTGGTAATGTGCTTTTTAATAACAGAGGTAAGTCTTGCATGTGGTACCTCTTACTAGATCAGCTGATCTGGTTAGGGAAAACAGAGTGAGTGCTTCTGTGCTCAGAGGCTGTGCTGGAACCATATGAAAGGGGAAGACCCAATAAAGAAATCTGGATCTCAACATGCTTCAAGTGTAGAACTATTTTCAGTAAAGCCTTTGATACTGTCTCTCACAGTATCCTCCTGGACTAGATGTCCAGCATACAGCTGGGTAAACACACAATGCACTGGGTGAGCAATTGGCTGACAGGCCGGGCTCAAAGGGTTCTAGTAAATGGGGTTATGTGGGGCTGGCAACCAGTCACTAGCGGGGTTCCACAGGGATCCATCTTAGGGCCGGCACTTTCAACGTCTTTATAAATGACTTGGTCTCAGGACTTGAGGGATTGCTTAGTAAGTTTGCTGATGACACGAAATTGAGAGGAGCTGTTGACTCTCTCAAGGGCAGAGAGGCCCTGCAGAGGGATATGGACAAATTGGAGAATTGGGCAATCACCAACCGCATGAAGTTCAGCAAGAGCAAGTGCCAGATTTTGCACCTGGGACATGGCAACTCTGGCTGTACATACAGGCTGGGGGATGAGATGCTGGAAAGCAGCTCCACGGAGAGGGATCTCGGGGTTCTGGTTGACAGCAAGTTGGACACGAGACAACAGTGTCCCTGACAGCCAAGAAGGCCAACCATGTCCTGGGGTGCATCCAGCACAGCATTGCCAGCCAGGTGAGGGACGTGATTGTCCTGCTCTGCTCTGCACTGGTGCGGCCTCACCTGGAGCACTGGGTGCAGTTCTGGGCGCCACAGGGTAAAAAGGATATAAAGCTACTAGAGAGTGTCCAGAAGAGGGCTATGAAGTTGGTGAAGGGTTTGGAGATGAAGCCGTATGAGGAGCGGCTGAAGTCACTTGGTTTGTTCAGCCTGGAGAAGAAGAGACTGAAGGGAGACCTCATTGCGGTCTACAGCTTCATCACAAGGGGAGGACGAGGGGCAGGCACCGAACTCTTCTCTTTAGCAGCCAATGAGAGAACCCAAGGGAACGGCAGGCAGATGTACCAGGTGAGGTTTAGGTTGGACATTAGGAAAAGGTTCTTCCCCCAGAGGGTGGTGGAGCACTGGAACAGGCTCCCCAGGGAGGTGTCACAGCCCCAAGCCTGACAGTGTTCAAGAAGAGACTGGACAAGCCCTCAGACACACGGTGTGAACTGTGGGGTTGTCATATGCAGGGACAGGAGTTGGACTTGATGATCCTTGTGAGCCCCTTCCAACTCAGGACATTCTATGATTCAGCTTCAGGCTTTCATTTTGCAGTCAAATGAATTACAGACACCACTAATAGTTGTGCATTTCAAAGCCCACTTTTCAAGCATCCCTTAGTAATAGCTGGAATTCCTGAAGTATCTTTACAAACATGCATAGCGGTAATACTTTCTGATTTTAAGTGGGTAGTTTTCTCAGGAAGTCTGATCTTCCTTTGGAAACAGCTTTAATCTTAACAGCCTTCCTTTGTCTCTAGACCTCTAATCACATCATCTCATCCAGCTGTTACAAAGAACTCTTCACAGCCTTTGTGTGGAGCATGTTTTGGGAAACCACTGCAGCTCTATTATGAAACACCATGTAGGTCCTGCAGTTGGAGAGTGAAATGGGGAGAAGACCCGAGGACTTCTGCAAGAGGACTTGGCCCCGTCATCTGCAAAGACCTTCTTCCTCAGGCTGCTTTTCCATATAAAAATTTCTTCAAACAGGATCCTGAGGAATTGCAGGGCTTCAGCCTTCATCCCATTCACCTGGGAAGAGCAAGGGCTGAATACTCATCTGAGAATGTGGCCGAAAGAGGTGATCCGTGCCCTGGCCCTGGCTCCCTGCAGCCCAGCAGAGCTGAGAGAACCTCCTGCAGGTCACTGTGTGGCTGTGAGCTGGACCCCGAGGGCTCCCTGCATCACTCCTTTCCCCACGCTGCTGATGGTGTTGGAGGATCTCTCCTCAGCCAGGGACTCCCCTGCAGTGGGAAAGCCCCAGGTCCTTTTCCCAGCCTCATAGCACCAGAGAAATATGAGCTGAGCAGGGGAGAGCTCTGACCTGGCTGGAAATCTGGGGTGTGAATCGCCCAGGGTGAAATTAGGAGTGGAAAAAATTAGAAAATAGGAAGATTGCCCTTAGTCACCATGCTCTGGCATACACGACTAGACGGAGAGGAAAGTCTGCTTCCTCCCGAGGATCTACAAAAGGGAACAGGAGGGGTGGGCACAGCTTCAGCCCTTTTTCCTCTGGTCTGAATTGCTCCCAGACATTTGTGTCCCCTTCCCCACTGGGTGCCTCTTGTTTGCAGGAAGCCTGGCCAGGGCCAGGAGGCATCTGGCACAGGGGAGGGCTGAGCCCCAGCCCCGTGGCTGTCTTCACTGCTGTAGCCATGGGCTGGAGGGGTCCACATGTGCCTGACACGGGGTTTGTCATGGGGCTCACCCGTCACCTCTGCTTTCCTCCCCTCATTGCACACTAACCTGCACCAGGCTTGATGGCCACCGGATTGACCGCAGGTAACTCCAAGTTGGGTACCAGCTCGTATCCTTTCTCCTGCTGTTTTCCTTTGCCTTCGTGGTACCTGCTGTAGATGCCGCGGCCAGCGGAGTATCCCCCCAGGTAGGAGCCCCTGGGGCCTGGGGCTCTGCTGCCAGCTGCACCTCGCCCTCTGCCTCGTATGCTGCCTGCTTATGGTAACAACACAGGAGAGGATG
This sequence comes from Caloenas nicobarica, assembly GCF_036013445.1. NCBI lineage: Eukaryota > Metazoa > Chordata > Aves > Columbiformes > Columbidae > Caloenas > Caloenas nicobarica. The sequence goes on along the minus strand of NC_088248.1, from coordinate 54,577,546 downwards.
GTGAATAATGGAGAGTGACAGCCCCACGGGGAGCACAAACCGCCCCAGACCGAGACCAGGAGGCACGTGCTTAGAAACCGGCTGCTGGAGTTATTTTGATCTGAGTCTTAGTGACTTCACTTATGAAAATAGAAGAGTTTGGCCTTAGAAGCACCCGTTAAGACTACATACATTTCGCTCTTGGTGTTTCTGACCATAGATTAACTTTCTATTTATACTGATGCAACTCTCACGGCCAGTGTTATGGGTATAATGCACTCAGCAGAGAGAGAGAGGCCCCTCCAGAGGTGATACCTCTGCAGGAGGAACAGCTTCTGCTCTCAGCTCTCCTCCAGAGGAGACCAAACCTCTCAGCTGCTGTGGTGGGACCCTCCACAGATGGCCCGAAGTTGTTGGCCTTAAACTAACTTTGTCCCACCGTCACATATGCTTTTACTAGTGTTGTCTGTTTTCTCTGCTCTATTATTAGTAATATGAATATACCCCATCTCCAAAAATATTGCCTTTAATTATCTTAGCATCTCCACACACGTTATAACAGTACTTTGGACACTGTGGCACTAGTGTGTCTATGATGGCCTAACTGAATATTTAGACTGTTAGTTAACTTCTTTGTTGTTCATTGCAAGTACAAATCTGGAAAATGAGAAGAAGCTGAAATTCTTGATCAACAAGAGTTAATATTTCTTGGTTTATGTGGGTGCTCCAAGAATATATTAACGCTAAACTGCCTATTATATGGAAATACACATTAAATTTCAGGAAACTATAATATCTGTAAGTACAGGATACTTGCAATTGTAACACCAGGTTTTTTATGAATAACTGATTTTTGGTTAATTTTTAATGACTGTAACAAATAACTCATTAAGTATATGCAATAAAAGAATTATTTTGCACACACAGGATTCCGTTTGCATGTAGATATCAATCGACATTATAAAGGACATAGCACTACTGTCATTTTAATGCAAAGGACACCTGGAAAGTTCCCAGCTGAGGCTTTCCCTGGCACATCTCCCTTTGGATGATGAGGTCACTATACGCACATCTCCAGGAGAAGGCAAAGGGAGCACTCTTTGTCATGATCTCTGATTCTTAGGTTCTAGATCTTTGGAAGAGGCGTCAGCAACTGACATCTTTGGACTTGCTCAGACTTAGTACAGCACTCATAAAACCCAGATCTCTCTCTTCCCCATCCTATGCTTGGTCCGTTAGCTCATTCTTAACTATATTTTTGATGCCTTCCTCATACTAGCCCATACATTAGCCATTATTTCTAGATAAATACAGGCTGTGTAGTCATAAATGAAAATGAGACCAAATAAAAATATGGCAAAAAGACCTACAGAAGAGTGTTCGAGAAAAAAATGCATAGCACCAGCTGTCCTTTGGCTCAGGCAGACCTTAGGTTGCATCAGCCCAAAACCGAACCTGACCATCACATCCCCTAATTGTGCGTACTAACCTTTCACAAAGTAATCTCTGTTGGGCCCGATCAAGGCATTGTATGGGTATCCATAATACGCTAGTGTATACGGATCACAAGAGTAAACATAATTAGGTTGCTGAGTTACTTCAGGCGTTGCTGTGGCCCCTCCTTTTGCTGCTTTCTGGTAGCGAGTGTATTGCTCCTTGTCTACTGGCTTGGCCAAGGTAACCTCCAGGCATGAGCCTTCCAGTTCAACACCATTAAGGTTGTTCATGGCATGAATAGCATCTTCCCTGGTTGTAAAGTGCACAAAGGCGTAATCACGTATTTTTTTCACCCGCTCTACACAGCCAGGGTTAAACTGCCCAAAGACCTTTTTAATGGTGTCCTCTGTGGTCTCAATCATTAAATTCCTCACATAGAGGATTTTAACAGTCTCCATGACATCTTCATCCACATCTATCTCTGGTTCTGCCCAGTCAACAGCAATTTGGTGTCCCCACAGCTGGATCCTGCCTGGCATGAGTTTCCTCCTGGCCATTGCTGCTGCTCGATGGCTCTCATACTCCACAAAGGCGAAGCCTCTGTTCTTCATCTTGTCTGCGGCACTGGCATACACGATGACATCCAGCACGCCTTCTGTCACCTTGGCAATCTCTTCCAGGATCTCCTCTCTCTTCTTCATCTTGGGAATGCCTCCGATGAAGAGCCGGCAGTTATCCACGCTGCAGCACACACCCAGCAGCCTGCCGGGGCGGATTTCGTAGTTGTTCAGCTCCCTGACGGCACGCTTCGCCTCGTGCTTCTGTGTGTACATCACGAAGGCGTAGCCACGGTTCTTCCCATCAAAGTCCATCATCAGGCGCATTTCATAGATGCGACCAACGGACTCAAACACAGGGACGAGCTCATCTTCATAGACGTCGCGGGGGATTTTGCCCACAAAGACTTCACAGCCGCGAGGGGGATGCAGGCCCTCCCAACCAGGAGGAGGGCCACCATACTTGCGTTGCCCATTCTCCTGGATCATGCTATATCCAGTGCGCTCCATGAGGGCCAGCAGAGCTGCCTCATTGGGTGCACCAGCAACACCTTCAGGAACTTTCGTGGTAGCCACATTGGAGGAATCGTTGCTCATCCTTGCAGTTGAATCCTCAGCGGTCATGGTGCCAAACTCATTCACAGCCTGATAAAAACTGGGCAAAGGAAGAAGGAAGACACTCATTAGAAGCTGTTAGCTACCACAGGAAACCCACCCCTCTCTTTTGTCATCCTGCAGTTGTTTTGCAAGTTCATTTTTCAAACTGGGACTAAGGCTGCAGAAAACCTGATGAATGAGCCATACCAGCCCAAGACTTTATATTGCAGGGGGAGAGCATCCTGGATGTAGGCACAGCCCCTCTTTGAAGGGTGTGTGAGGATCACCTGCCTGTACCACCCCAGCACAGAGAGCTGCTGCCACAGGAGGATGAAGTCACATGAAGGGATGCCACCAAGAACCTCAAAACCTCAAGACCCTAGGGAAACTTGTCTCCTTTCTGAATGGGTAGGAAGGAGCTGGCATGGGACTGGGAAAGGGAAGATGTTGCTATTGAGCTAGTGGTCCCCACCTCCAGAGCCCTCTCCTCCTCCTCAGTCATTACTTGGTTAATCTATCCGCTCCTGAACAGCGCGAGTGCCAGGTGCCATACTTCACAGCGAAAGACGGCGAATGCATGAGAACCGCCAGTCATGGTTCCCGTTTGATAACAACCCCTTGTTCCTCTATGCCTTCACAGTAAGAGTTGAGTAGGAAATAACAAATACACTTCATCATTGGAGGACCCAGTTCTTGCTCTCCCGTGCAAAGGGTGATCTGGCAAGCTTCTGAGTTGCATGATGGGCTTGTCTCTTCCATTATTACAACAGGACTCTGAAAAGACTGAGGAGAATGACTCCTTTATGACAGACGACTTGCTTTAGAGCAATTGGCCAGTACAGACCTGCAAGCCTACAAGGGGAAGGCAAATCTCTGAAACCTCATTCTGCGTTTGTATGCAAGCAGAGGGTGGGAAATGCAGACATACAGAAGGAGATGACCATGCTAACGACTACAACTGCAAGAGCAGGGGGGATTCCTACCTGAGCACAATTAAATAAGACACTGAGACTCTAAGCATAGTTAATTCATTGGCTTTTAAAACTGGAAAGGACCATCAGACCATTTAATATGAGTGATTGCTTATGACACGGACCATTACATTTTATTATTATTGGAACATTGACTCCTATAACATTTATCTGAGTAAATGGTATCTTCCAGAAGGACCTTGGTTTTAAGGCATCAAAGAGCTGTAGACCGTATCACTTCCCTTTATGTCTTGTTTGCTAATCAATCCCTCAGACAAGCAAGTGTGCTGTATTTCTCATGAGAATTTGTCTGACTTTTGCTTCCAGCTAGGATTACTTATTAAACCTTTCTCTGATAGCTTAAAGACTCTTTTAAGACCTCTGCTTTTGCCTTATGGTGATATTTAAGTTGTGTAATCAAGCCACAACTCTGTCTTTTTAATAAAACTTACAGGTTGAACTCCTGAATTCTTTCACAATCAGTCATTTTTTCACCTAAAATTGTTTCTGTGGCTCTTTGACAGCTTTTTCAGTTCTGCTATATACAGGGATGAAGATCATCCCCCTTTCTTTTTCCCATGTCTCTGTATCACCAAGACCTTTTTCTCCACACCTTCTCACTAGCAAACCACGTGGGGTTTTTTTGTCAAATCTACCCCCAAATCCTTTCCAGAAGGAGTACTCGCTGGGATTATTTCCCATGCAGCCAGCATGCCTTGTGTTTGTTACTCCTAAATGCCACATCCTTGTGTTCAGTCCTATTCCAACTGCCTTCTGAGTAGATCTCACCTACTGAGTGCTACACCATTGGCTCCTCCTCGGGTTTTTTTTTGGGGGGGGTGTTTTTTGTTGTTGTTGGTTTTGGTTTTTTTTTTTACAAGTCCATCAGCTTTAGCCTCATTCACCGATTTATTTGCCATGATTTGCATTCATGACCGGTTTGTTGATGGAACTGCCAAAAACCAGTCCCCTGTAGGAAACTCTGCAAACCACTGTAAGAAACACTCAATCTGGGATTGACAAGCTTATTTTCCAAAAATGAAGGACAAAGCTTCAGCTAGATTTATTTATTCTATGTAGTCATGTTATTCAGTGGGACACAGATTTCTCTCTGTCTCACTAGCACCCTGATAGATACCCTTTGTTAGAACTCTTTGGGCATTTTCAGTGCATTGGTTACCATGCAGGCAGGTCTTTCACTAGTACAGTAGGCTCAAGTCTATGGAAACATGGGTGCAAAATTTAGGCATCTAAGTCTGATTTGTATGGTCCACAAAACCCATTTAAATCCTAGTAACCTTAGCACCTCAGATTCTTTTTTCAGTAAAGCTCCTGAGCTGCCCAGAGTTGTGCTGCTCTGTACCCAGAGATGGCCCTGCACCAGTCAGGGGAAACATCGCTGTGCCTGGTTCAGCTCCTAAATGCGTTTGGGATTGGGAAACCAGACCTCTGCACCTTGGACTGTGGTAGGGCCTGATCCCACAGGTGTGTTTGGGCCATGGGTGTTACATGCTGATGCTTCTGAGCCCTCTCAATTTAAAAATATGGAGAGCAGAGGGAGAGGCAGAGAAGACGGAGGGCAGTACTAGTGGTGCTGCTGCCCAGGCAAAACTTTAGAAAACAGTTTCTTTGAAGCCAGGTCTTTCATGGGAGTACATCAGTTTTTGAGAGCTTCTTGCTTTAAAATGTTGATAAATATATTTCTTGCAGATTCCAATGTTCCCCCTTTTTAATGTGTCACAGTCAGGCATTTTTATTTTACTCCTAGGAATTATTTGACATAATTAAAATATTAAGGCAGAGAAAACAGTTTTCATTTTTCACTTGACAATTTGTTCCTGAAAGTGTGACTTCACCTTTCCCTGAATGAAAGCAAAGCTTGTTAAACAAACACTGCTGGGGAATAATCATTACCTTTACATGGGCCACCTGTTGGCAAGTGAATTACTTATCGCCTCAGGTTTGGGTAAGTTTAGAAATGAGTCATCACCATGAGTTTTAGGTCAACTTACAAAATAAAAGTCTCTGTATTCTGTTACCTACAGTGCTCAGTTGCTGGGGCTGTCGTCTAGAAAGCTACAGAATGGGCACAGGAATTGTGGAGAGGGGAGAGATGGAGAAAGGCCTCTCCTGCCCACCAGAAACCAGCTCTTAATTTGGTGGCTGCCCAGGAACTGTCATGTTCTCCAGCACTTTGCATTGCACCAGCAGGACAATTTCCAGTATTGGAACTCGTACCTGAAGCAGCTGCTAAGTGCTGATGGCCACCTTTGCTGCAAACAGTACCATACACCATTTGTGACAGTGAATAATTAAAAATTCTTTGTGAACCTAAAATGCATTTGTGCTCATGTAATTTATTGGGAATCAAGATTCATGATCACGTGTTTATTTTTTTTCCGTGCAGCTCCATAGAGGTGGGTTTCATAAGCATATACTATCTAAGACAATTGTAGAGCCCATGTAATTCTACTTGATGTAGCTAAATATGCACTTAACAACGTTCATTGACACATGACACAATCAACACCTTCCCAAAGTTCAGATATCATCTACCTCGATGAGAAAAAAACGTAGGCATGTCTGGTTTGAAAGCCCTCGCCTCCTGTTGTTACTGCCTTACAAAATGGGCTGCCATAACAACCTAACCTTTTTGTTTCGAAAAGCAATCACTCTCAAGAATTTTTTTAAAAAAATACCTATTTCCAAAGTGTTCAACCCTACTTGTGCATTTTTTTTTAGTCCACCAACTGATTGTGAAACCTTGCTACCACGTGTTGTGGGTGTACACAAGGCATGAGCTAGTACTCTGGGTTTAGTGGCCTTAATAAAGCCAGACTGGTTTCAGTATGTCCACCAAGTGTGATTAATGCTAGAAGAGGCAAAAATTTAAGCTGCATTGAATTGTAGTCACTTGTGAAATGTAAGCACTTGATTTCTAGTCTCTGAGGAGGAAGGTACACCTGATCTTGATGACAAAGTTTCATAAAAGAGAGACAGACAAAAATATTAATTGCTAGCAAGGAAGGTTGAGCTCTGGAGACAACAAAGTTTTAAATTACTGATTATCAAGACAGAAACAAGATCGTGTTCTTTTCTTCTCAGAAAAAGGTAAAGCCTGCTTGATGGTTCGATGCCACGTGAGATGGATGCTAAGGTCTGCCAGCCTACCAGGGGCCAGGCTTGCGAGCCCTTCGGTTCAGCGTCTCCACTCCAAGGACTCTCTCTCATGCAGGTGAACTCTCAGACATATACGTTTCACTGAAACTGGTCAAATTTCACTTCCCCTTGCTTACAAAACTCCTTCCCTGCTGCCATTTGGGTAAGTGTAAATAGTTCTTGCCCTAAACATTAATTACCTTCTTTTTAACCTATCTTTTTTTCACATCGCAGCTCAGAATATTAAATGGGAAACTTCCTGTGTTGGCAGTGACTGACTTAAAGCATACTGTGAACAGGCTGATTAACCGAGGCAGGTCTTTTTTTTAAATAGAAATACCATGACTTGATTGCAGCTTGGGGCCATGGCAAGAAAGCAATGCTCATAGTCCGTATAGCATCTTATCCCTGGGCTTTTCCAGCACTGGGCAGTGCCCTGTAAGTTACACAGCCACCTGCTCCTCTGTTGAACCTGCTGCAGCAAAACAGGCTTTTACAAACACAGGGACACAGCCGGTGTCCTTGTGGCAGCAACCACATGTCCACTCCACTCACATCCTCCTGTAAAATGGGTTTGTTTATGTTTGCACTTAATTCATCCCTTCAGTTTTGTGTTATATAGACTTAGTGGCATCATGTGTTCTTCTGCAGGTGATGCAGCCGCCAGCAGTCATGTAGCATGAGGATGGGTGCCAGCACTACGGCAGACAGCAGGAGACCCCAGCGAGACCCACCAGCTTGGTGGTAACTGGAGGGAGGAGGAGATGGGGACACCCCCACTCCAGCTGCAGACCCTGGCCCGTACAAACTCCTGCTGAGCTGACACAACGTGCCCTCACGGGCACAGCATGGCCACCTGCTTTCTTCAAGAAACAGCCATGGTTTTGCATTTTAAAGCCACAGCTGCTGCACATGGAAGGTCTGTCACCAAAATTTTAACTGAATACACCCTGTTGACAGAGGGAAGGAACAGCTACTGGTTTAAATGTGACCTTCCTACTTTTTCAGTTGAAATAACAAGGGTGAATGGTAATCCTGCTGCTGACATTGAGCAGCAGCTCTGGAAGCACGGTTGCTGTTAAAGCTCTTTATTTTTAAAAGCTGACTCCTTTCTCGTGGTAACTTCAGACACATAAAATGTATATAACAACAGCTTACTAATAAGAACTGTATCACTTTATCACAAACGTCAGATATCCACAGAAATGCTCTTACCGAAAGCCCAGTTTGCCTGCTTACATATTTGTTAACAGAACAGAAAAATGCAGAGGCCACATTAATTTGAAATAAGGTAGTGGCTCGAGCATTGCTTCAAGTGTGATGTGCAAGTTACCTTCCTGTTTGAATGTAACTATGGTATCATTATACACCATTTTCTTCTTCTTGGCAACACTGTCACTCCTTTCTTACGATTTATTTGCATAAATGTGCTGAACAAAGCCAGTGTCTTGGGTTGTTTACGGAAGCTGAGCCGTGGCGCGTCCGACTGCAGGGCCCAGCCTGGCAGTCCTGGAGCTGCAGCCACGGCAGGGAGCTGGTGCGCAAGGTGCTCCTTCCCAAACTAATGGCGGAACAGAGAGTCCCCCCTCTTTTACAAACGTGCCTAACGTAGCCACTGGCCCTGCAACTGCTCACTGCCAGCCCATGTGCTCCCTGGCAGAAGGCTTCTTCTCCCTCTGTTTACCATCAGCTCAGGGGACATCCTGGTGGAAGTGGTGTCCTTGGCTCCTCTCCATGCACAGTGCAGACAGAAGCCAGGAGGGCAGGAGGTGTGGTGAAAAAGGACTCTGATCTTTGGTGAAAAATCCATGCAAAGACTTTGCCTGACTCCAAATCAATTTATATTTCCAGTGTCAAAGGCTAGTCCTCAGTGTGGTTTTCAACAGGAGCTGGACCACAGCTTGGTTCCCTACCTGCTGTCACTAATGAAATACATATCTCTCAAGTTGAATCTTGTGGTGGGCCAGCGCAAGAGAGAGTGCAGCATTTCAGCACGGCTTTTTGGCTGGGGACTTCTGAGAGACTTTCATACAGGAAAGGGAAGGTTGCTAGGGATGGATAATGTCTTCAGGCTTTTAACAAAAAAAAAAACCCAACAATATTTGAGGCCAACAGGCCATGACAGTGTCTACACTGTGCCAGCCAGACACTGAACTGCGTGAAGAAATCTCCCCAGGCTAGGTTAAATGCTTTGAAAAACTGGATTTTCTTAATCTGGATCATTTTGGCACAACTCTGGAGAAAGCGGTGAACTGCATCAGCAGACCTGAAGGGGCAGGAACATCAGCTGTCAGGAGACTTGATGAGTAGCTTGTGACGAACAGCTTGGGAGAGTAATCTCATAGATCAGATCGGCACTAGTTATTGACAATGACATGTCTGTCTGCTGTGCAAGTTATCCTGCCGCCAGCACCGCTAAAGCACTGCACGTTCTCACCATCATGTGCGTGCCTGAATTAAGGCAATCAAACTTCAGCTGGGGTCACCAGGAGAAGCCTTTTGGCTCTGGTGCTGCATGGGACCCAAGGAGATGCGCACGCAGCAGCATTTGCTGCACCATATCATTTCCCATCTATATTCAGGCATCAACATATACAGCAGTGGCTCTGCCCACCAGAAGTACTATACGTTAATGTAGAGAGAAACAGTGTAAAGAACCTAATGGGTAGGATAAGACTGGCCTATTAGATCCCAGGCTAACTGCAGAAATTCCCACTTCTGCTAAGGGTGACACTTGGCATCCTAACCTAGGGCCTGTCATCAAGGGTCTGGACACTTCCAATTCGTATTTCAAGCTTAAACTTCTATTTTATTCTGATCAGGTAGTCATGTTCCTCTTGTGTGGGGCAAGTTAATATTCTAGGCCTGAAAAGTAGTTTTCCGTGGAGAGCTACTGCAAAGTGGGTCTGTGCATGATTCTCAGTTGCTTGAATTCATCCTAAGTGGCCTAAGCACATTAAAAATGGTTGGTTCCATTTAAAACACACCAAGAACTGTTGGCTTCAGCTTTTGATTGTGTTCCCTTCAAAGCAGGAACAGAAAGAAAGAGAAAATTAAGGGTGATATTTCCAACAGTACTCCACATGTAGCACTACTACCCCCGACATCAGTTATAAGACTGATGGTGTCTATAGGGATATATTTAAGACAGCAATGAGCACTACTGCAAATCCTGCCTTAAAATTCTTGCAGGGTCTGGTTATGTCCTCCTGGCACCAATCAAAACAATATATTTCGTTTGAAAAACTGTAACAAAATTACATAAATTTGTTCTTCTACTTCTTTTTCCTTTTTAGGAGGAAAACACCTGAAATTATTCTGCAAATTAACACCTTGGAATTTTTCAGGTTAAAACTTGTGTGCTAATCAGATAATTGAACACCAAATTTGTACCGTCAACAATTGGCTACAACTTCAGACTAGAATTTGAAGGTTAAACATTTTATTTTCATCATTATCATTAAGAACAATAACAATCACAGATCTAATTCTCTTAGCTATATTATACTGGCTACCTTAGCCATATTAATCTTACCTCACAGCAATTTTATATATAATTTTTTAAAATGGAGCTAAAACTATGATTCCCCTACAAAATAAAGTCACTTTGTATTACGCAAACTTTCTGCCTATTCTGTTATCCACCTTCTCTGCATCCTTCTCAGGCGTATTTAATTTGGAGTGTGATTCTGCAAAGGCTGTCAAAGGTTCCGCTTGCATTATCCATAAGCACTATCAGTGCTCAGCAGTGAACATTCTCAGGATGGAGGTCCCTCAACAACCTGACCTCCTGGCCTAGAAACTGCAAAAATAGTATTCAATGAGATATCACTGATGGTATCTCAAATAATAAAGTGAGAAAGCCTTCCTGAGCATGGCACTTCTTGCCATTGCTTTTTGATGACCACAAGTGAAAATTCTGTTAACGCGTATATGGCTTTCCCATGGCAAGAATGACGCTATGCTGGTGAAGAAGTTACTGATGTGCCAAAGCACCAACAACATCTAGAGCATCCTACCAACATGGTTATTATTTTCCCTATTTTGGCAATGTGAATTCTGTCAATACAGTGTGTGTTTCTTGAGTGTTTTTACGCTACTAAAGTGCCAAACCAGCCATCTCAGCTTTAACCACTTCTGAAAGAAGTGTGGGTGAGCAAAACCCAGTCTCCTGCCTTATTTTATAATGCACTTTGCTGCAAGTCATTCAGAACTTTGTCCCAACAAGTTGTGTAACCCGTGTGTTGTACCATTTGCCCCAGCTCTGTCTTTTACCCAGTACAACTCAAAATAATTCTATAACTCTCAGCTATTTCAATAGAACTGGTTGCTGGCTAAGGCTGAAGTTATTATCCTGGAAGGTATTGAAGCCACATGTTGAGGAAAGCTGAGAAGATGAGAGATGGGTTGTTTCCAAATCAGGAAACAACACAACCCTTCCTTTTCCCCCACATTCCCATATTTCAATATAGTCAACAAAGTCTGTTATTACCATGGTCAGACAGGAAAATGTGTGATATATAAATAAAGTGCAATGTAGTCACTTGGTGCATAACAAGTATTTCCTATTCTGGATGAGCTGTACTTGATGGGAAACTTTTTGTGGTGTTTGTTTACCATAAATGCAATTAAACAGTGTTCTCTGCAGAGATGCTGGTACAGATAAGTGTGTTCTCCAAATTAACTGTCTGCTTTAAAAAGCATTCTTTCTAAGAAAGGAAGAAGTCTTTCCTCCAGTGTGGACTAGGAGCTCACAAGCTTTTGCCATAAGACAGGAAAAACGTTCTTGTGCAACTGAAAAACAAAACCATGACTAGACTCATCTGTTAATTATTACAGAGGAACGATAAGACATTCACCTATTTCACTTCTTGCTTCTTTGAAGAAAAATCTTATACGTGAACATGGTCATCTCGTTTAATTGTTGAAAACGTCTGTGAAAGGCTTTGCTGAACTCTGTGGAGCAGGGATATGCATGCACGTGCTTGTGATTTTATTTTGTTATAATGCAGAACACTATCTGTCTGTTTGTCTGTCTATGTAAGCATTACTGCAACATGTTCGACTCTACGGTGCAACCAAGAGTATCTAAAAAGTTCATAAATGACAGTTCCCTTTTCAGCCTTTCTGCCCTGACTTTTTCAGGTAATTCTTCTGGAGATCCCAGAGTGAAACATAACATGTCCTGCCTGTTCATACAAAGTCTACTTGCTTAGTCAATTTTACAACACCGAAAATAGTTTCGGACTTTTCACTTCACCCTAATCTTATCCACTATTTTTATTGCAACATTCTCAGTTTTGTGTTCACCACTTGAACAGTGCAACAACAGGGGCCCCAGCCTGCAGCCCTGCTTTCAGCAGGTGGCAGAGATTTCAGGGAAAGCTGAAAGTGGCCCAACATGTTTCCTCCCCCTCAGGTCACAGAAATGAAAATCAGCATAAAGCAAACCACAACTGGGATGTGAATGTTCACTGCGGAAAGTACATTAAACTCAAAGCGTTTGGCTTAGTCAGTGGTTGAGTGTTGTTTTCTTTTTTTCCTTTGTGCACTGACATTTGACCTCTTTTATAATATGCACCTCGCACCACTGGAACCCGGTTAGTTATTTATTAATCTCAGGTACCAATGGCTGACTTGTACATATCACGCTTTTAACTGCCTGGCGTTGCCCATGTGTGGAGGAGAGGGGGATGAAAGGCAATCATCTTTGCTGCGAAATTCTGTCATATCGGCAGAAAGGAGCTGCAAAGTGCAGCAATTTGTACCTGACCTCTGATCTAAGAAGGCTGTACAAACCTTTGAACCTTGGATTGAAACTGAGAAACGAGGTTTACAAGTACAAGGAAGAGATTTCCAGCAGTCGTTACCTGTGCCCAGGGTTAATGTTATAAATTTAAAAAAATGTTTAACCAAGGCAGGGACTCTCTCATGAGGCACCATTCCTGTGCTGGGTTAATTAAAGACAACTTAAATCTACTGAAATTACAGCTCGGTGGGAAGTACCCATGTCTTGGAAATGAAATTTCTGTGCACTTCAGAAAAGGAGTGGGATTTGAGACAGAAATAATTTGAAATTCACCTTCTGCTGACCTTAACTGGGATTTTTTTTTTTAAATTAAAAGCTGAAGAAATCAGACAAGCAACATTTGATTCAGTATCATTTCTTCAGCAAAGAATGGAGCTGAAATGCAGAATTGAATTGAAATTATTAAAAAGAGTAGCAAAATGGCTCCTCCTTTGTTAACTTTAGATAATGTGTTGGATAAAAATAAATAATCTCAGTTATACGGCGCAGACCTAAATCAGAACTCATGGAAAAATAATCAAACCAACAACATTCCAACAAGCTCTTGACAGACGGTCTTATGGCCTTGTCTTGGTGAGCAAAAAGGACACATTTTGTAGTCCTCCTAGATTAACTCCGTTAATTTCATTAAAAAGCTCCCTCAACTCTTTCAGACACTGGCAAGGCCTTTGGTGCAACACCATCAGCTAACACTGACATGGGCCAGCAGGGGCTGTGCTGGATGTCAAGGTCTTCAGGGTTCAACTGCGATAACGCGATTGAAAAAGACGCCCTCTCTACAGCCCAGCCTGCCATGCCATGGAGCGTCACCAGGGATGGATGGCAGTAACGTTTTGCCGTGATGTCCCTCACATGTCCCGAGCACTGGCTGTCCTCCGTGGCAAGCCTGGGTGTGCAAAGGGTGAAGGAGCAGTTTACACACGTGTTGGAGCACGGCTGCAATCCCACCTGGCCCAGGACAGGACACCATTATACACAACTGCTGCAGCTGCTCCACATGTGAACAAACAATTTTGCCATTGGTTTAAATTAGAGTAAAACTGAACCTTACTTATAACAATTACATTTACTTTTTTTTTTTAAAATGTTTTAGATTCCAGTGATTTTTTCCAGATTTAAGTTCGAACTTCACTATTGTTATCAGCACTGACCCCAATACAGCAATAAATGAATAAATAAATAAATAAAGGTAAACAGGTTAAGGTCACATGTCCTATGTCATATACAAACCTCAAACATTTCACATGCTACTTAAGAAGAATGGGAATATAATAATATCAGAACTTAATTCTCTTAAAACACTGTCAAATATTCAGTATGCACGAGGAGTTTGTGTTAATAGTAATTGCATATATACCTTGCTCGCTCACGCTTCCTAGCCACCTTCAATCTACAAACTCCAAATTCTGCAGCTAAAGCTGATAACCCACTTTTAAAGCTTGATTTTTATGTCAGTCTCTGAATAAGAGCAGAACAAAATACCAGGCAGCACAAACAGCAAACAGCAGAGACAGTCCAACTGAAAACACAACGTAAGTTCATTGTAAATAGCTACCTTTCACTTCATTAATTTAATAGAAAGAACCTGATTTTGTTTGCTTTCTTCCATCTGAAATTTCACTATTTTAGTTTTCACTGTTCAGACATTTGATTTGCTACTTGCTACTTAAATTCTTTTAGTTTTTCACATGTTGAGCTCGTAGTTGAAGCTTAGAAGTAGTTGCTTCCTTCTCAAGCAACTCTTTAGGACCCTCTAAAGGAAGGCAAAACCCATACCCGGTACCTTGACAATGACATACTTTCAGTCTGAACTCCCTGATAAACGAAAACCAGATAAAAAGCCCTACAGAGCAAACAAGATTTCCCTTACCTGCCCGGTCCCACGATCCAAGTGCGACAGGTTAAGAGGACTCACGCCTTTGCCTGAGCAACCTTTCTTCCTAATGGCAAGAGCCGTGTAACCTGGTTATACAGTTTATGCATCTCGTTATTGGTCAGCGAGCGTTAGCCATTTAAATTCCTTGGGAGTCATTTGTTAAGGGCTCTTAGGCTGAGGCTAAGTGGGTGGGACGGGAGGGAGAGGGGATGTTAGTGCTGCCAGATGCAAAGAGCTCTCCAAAGCGGTTTGAAGATTAATAGAAAACCATCTGCAATGAAGGGATCTTTGGAGGGAGGGCTGAGTCCAACCTTCGGGGAAGCATAGGAAAGAGAAACCATGATATTTTTGCAGGGAGGAGGAATTTGAAGATAAAGATTTCATTCAAAATTCAAAACTTGGAAAAAAGAGGGTGAAACATGTACAAACAACTCCTTCCTAGCACAAGGCGTTGTGCAAATAGCTTGAGTTACTCACAACAGATAAGATAAGAAAAGGGCATATTTTGCTTGACGGCATGCGTTTTTTTCAGAGATTTTTTTTTTTCTTTATACATGTCTGGCAAAATTATTTCAGGCTGCACTGAATCAATTTACCTTCACTTGTAAAAAAAAAAAAAAAGGTCTGCGGCTCCTGGAGCGAGAGGTTGGTTTACTGATCTCAGCAGCGGCAGGACAGTAAGAATAACTCAGCCTGTGCCGTGTACCCGGCGTGCACCACTTCAGTGGCAAACACGGAAACTCAAACTTGTTTGCTTGAAAGAAAAAAAAGAGCTTGGTGCAGGAGTAAAATACAGGGGTGGTAAAACATGATTCATGATAGCAGAAATGGTCTGTACATAACAACAGAGCATTAGGCCCCGGGAGCACTTAGGCAAAGCAAACAACACACCTTCTCGAGCAGCCAAGAGGAGGAACCGCACCGAAACACTCCTTGGATGATGGATTTGCCCGGTCGGCAAGCAGCGTGCACAGCCAGCCGGTGGGAGAAGAGGGAGCGGGGCATGCCTTGGGAGACGGCTAATTTCTGGGAAACACCACTGCCTGGAGATGGTGGAAAGCAAACAGCATATTGCAGAAGCAAAACAGCTACAGATTTCAGTCTTTTCCCAGTTTTTGTTGTTGTTGTTTTTGCTGGCATAGTCATTCCTTTCTTCTTTCTCTTTTTTTCCAAAAAGTAAAGCTTGGTCCAAATCTCCAGCCAAGCAGCACACAGGCAGCAACTTCAGGGCATCTTAGTGTGGAAGGAGAAGTGTCTTAACCTCTCAATGACAAACTGTGCACAGAGGTGGATTCTGCAGAGGAAGCACTGCCAGTTTGTATCAGGGGGTCCTACATAATATTTTGTTCTTGGCCTCTAGTGGTTTAATCTGGGCATGTAATATGTAGAGACATCCTTGTGCTGCAGGGTCAGAGGCTGGTTGATAGAGAAGCAGGGTAGGGGGTCAATGGGTCTAGAGAGCACTAAAATTAGAAGGCTCCAAGCTAGAGAGAGAAATGTAGAGGATTGCAAAGGTGGGCAAAAGAGCCATCTTTGTGATGGTTTCTGAGAGTGAACAGGAAGGATAGCTGTTCTACTGATACCGCAAGCCCAAAGGGTGCTTGCAGTCACTCTGTTCTGGATTTTTAGACTTGTTAATCCACAGTACTGTGGCGGGGGGTGTTAGGCACTGCACAAACACACCTGCAGCCAGGATCCTACTCCCAAAATGCCTGCAGCCCAAATCTACTCTACAAGTCTTTCACCTTCAGAATTCCTCTCTGTAAATGTTAACTCACTAGTTGCAAGAGCTGCAGAGAAGCTGCAACATGGAAATTAAGTGGTTTGCCCAAGACTGTGGAAGGAATCAGTCTTAAATCCAGGGGTAAAATCTAGGAGATTCTGCCAAGATCAGATCCATGCCTCAATCCCACTGATCTCTATGGGGAAGTAAGTATAAAATATTTAGCTGGTATAAGCTTGCAAAACTCCTCTCGATCAGATTAATCGATTTTTGAAAGTCAGTATCCTTCTGTTTACTTTGCATTTTACTTTTGGAAAACAAACTAAACTTTTAACCATAAGCGTTGTAAAGTGGATCACATCAGCTACAGTCATGCAAGTACTTAAATGCATAGGGAAGACTATTCTGGTGTAAGTGGAATGCAAAAACACTGATGCTAGTGAGAAGATGGGCTCATTTTTAGAAGGCTTTTAAGAATACACCATGTCAATTAGGATTGTGTAGGGAGGCCACTCAAACTCTTGACTTTCATTTTATACTTTGACTTTTAGCTCCAGCTTGTTAGTTCCCAAGTTATGCCCCCATTATCATTTAAAACAATGAACGTCAACGGATCAAGATGCTGCAGGGTATTCTGAGGTGTTAGCATCCCCAATGGCAGAATTTAAAAATATATCAATTTGTCCTGCAGGCTATGCTTTTATAGGGAACTTAAGAAAGTTGGGCAGAATATTGCGTGTCCCCTAGCTTTCCCTGGCGTTAGGCACCTACATCCCTTTGGCTTCAAGCACGCTGTGTTCATAACAATCACATTTTTTATATGTCTCTTTATGATGACTCTGGCATCATGAGAGGGGTACACCTAAGGCAGAGTGGAAAAGCATTAAGGGCAGAGCCATTCAAGCTGCAGGGTGGATGGATTCTGTACATACATGCACGCTTCTCTCCATACAGCATCCACTGCTCAGGCATAAGGATAGAAACACATCTTCTCTCCTAATATACAACTTGACTACAATGAAGAAGTGTCACTCTTACACTGACAGCATAAATATTTAGTTGTTTCCTCTTTTTGGTGATTGACAACTAAGCAGGGGCCAAATCCTAAGAAATGTGAAACGGAACAGTGCAGAGAAAAGTCCACGTCTATGTTTCCAACAGACCTTCCATTTCCTTTTATTCTTCCCTCCAGTGGAATTACATGTGAAAGGTTTTTCCTAAATAATTGTTCTTCTGAATACAGTGATAGAAAATGCTGGAAATTTGAAGAAAAAAGTGAGATTCACTGGGATATGTTCATGCCTGTCAGCTAAGGACCTTTTCCCTGCCACAGAAAAAGCTTCCAAGGAGATGGTGTGCTTCCCCTTGACTGTCTCTCTTCTGTAATACAAGCAGACACCCGCTCTGGCCTCTGCTGATCAGGTGCACTGGGCTCCTCGCCGCGACGACAAGCACTGATAAAACATCGGATTTCCTTTCAGGGATTTTTAGAAGGATCGAAACCAAATGCTTTGGGAGATCCAGAGGCTGATCACAGACTCATAATTTTATTGGGGAAGTGTCATTATCTGGATGAGAATTAGTATTTTTGATGATCATGGTAGGAAATAGGCTTTCAGGAGATATTTCAGGGTGGCAGCTTAGCATCATGTAACAGTACAGACATGTGAGCAAGCTAAGGGAGAAGGGAGAGAATGGACTGAGCGGTGGGTTGGCTTTTGTGGTGATATTTGGTCTTCAAACACTGCTGAGAGACTGTAGTGGAATGAGAAAGGAATGTGCTGGGTAAAATATTTCACCAAAAGAACATGTGAATTTATAAGTGACCTGCAAGGTCTCCAGTCTTAGTCTCAGAAAGCCTTTACAGTTTATCAGTATATTCACACATAAGCCACTCCTCAGCCACAACACAGCCACAAAAATCAGGATCTCATATTGTAATAGACAGCCTTTTTCCCCTTTACTTTCTTTTCCTTCTCTTTTTAACAAAACCACTTTGCGTTTGGTGGAACAGGTTCCCACATGTTCACAGAAGCATTTTATTGCCTGTTTGAATGTTTAAAGGGACAACGCCACTTATTTAAATGAATAACATGTTATTTTACACCTGTTCTTACACAATGTGAGTTAAGACAGCACAATTCGTCATTTCCTGACTTTTATAAGTTATTGCAGACCAAAACCTGGGGAGATCCTTCAGAGAACATACAGTCTGTAACAAGTACCACAACACTTATGGGTTTTTTTCAGGTGGATAGAATACAACAAACACACATACAATTATATGTCTCAAAGCAGCTTTACTGTATAGTCTCAAGCGATTTTCAGAGGTATTCAGGCACCCAGGTAGACACTTGGAGACAACAGCTTTCCGAGTTCTCTTACAAAAAAGCCCTTTCCACGGGTAAACTATGCCAGTGCTTTGACCTTTATCTTGCCACATCACAGAGGATTCCCAGTAAATGCCCTTGACAAGGTGGACTGCCCTGCTGCTCTGCCAGCCCCAGCCACATCCCCCTTCCCAGCATGGAGAGGACAAAGTCACAGCCCTGAAGGTGGAGTCCCACACCAGGGGGAAACTTGGCCAAGGACACCTTGGGCTTTCCCCTTTTGTTTTTTAACTCTTGGGCTTCTCTGGTTCATGGGCAGTGAGAGAAACCCTGAAAACCATGATGGTCCTAGACAAAATCTTTTGTTTTATTTTTAGCACACACATTAATTGATATTCTGCAATGAAAGTCAGCACAGAGGTTCGCCCTGAAGAGTAGGCTCAGTTTCCCCATGTGCCATTTTGTGCTTTCATTTAAACATGAAAGCAGGTTTTAGGTTCCAAAATGTAAGACAGATACTGAATAAACCCATGGAGTGCAATAGATTTTAATTAGCACATAAGGAAAGAAGGAAACCAGCAAAACCCTAAGTTTTTTTTATATTGTCACAACCATTACACTTCTGTGGTACGTTTGCTTTCCATTAAAATAAATACAGGGTGGGTTCTGGATGGACATATCTACAAGGGACATTAATACGATGATTGTTTTTTCAACCCTGGGGTAAATAAAACACTACAGGAGAAAGGTTTAGCCCTCACTAGCCTGATGTGGCTGCTCAAGACCAGTGTTTCACACCACAGCCTCAGAAACATGTTAAATTGGTGTCCCCAGTGTAAGGTCCCGCTCCATCCGCAGCCCCCCCGTGCAGCCTCCGCTTGTGCTGCCAGAGGCATTTGTGTGGCTGCACCCCCTACACGCTCCCTGAACACCTGTGCTGGCAGAGGGGAAGAGGAAGGTGGGACTGGTCCTTCTGCCAGCATTGCTGGCTTAAAGCATTTGTTGAATCACCAGCATGGAGCAAACTCATGGGAAAACGGGAAAAATGTCTTGTGAAGCCTGCTGACTCTAGTTTCACAGCACAGCTCCCACTCTGAAGAAGCCAATGAGAGGCCACAGTGGGGTAGATGAGAACCTTTCTGTAACGCCAAGGAACCCACTGAACCATCCAGAGAGATCAGAGGGTAGGACAGTAAACTGTTACTCTTTATAAGTTTGGATGCAGCCCGTGAATTTTAGTGCTGCAGGTTTCGAGAGGCTGAAGGTACTGGAGGAATCAAGGAGGGAGGTGCAGCATGGTAGCGTGAGCTCCATGGGTCACTGAAAGGCACCTGGTGGCCATCTCCTGTAGCTGGCAGGGATAACCAGCCAGCACAAGCCAATCATATACCAGCCAATTTTGATAATTAAAAGGTTCCCAGCAAACAACATTCTCGCTCGTTCCCTCTGGGGCCTTTTTGCAAGAGAGCATCACAGGGGTTCGTGATACATGTTCACAAGAGGGAGGATAAAGACCTCCAGACCTATATATTTACAGGAGGCTTCCAGAACCAGAGTATGGAAATCAGTGTGGTTAGCACACGTAACCCTCATTTACTCTCTTCCAGCAATTGCTCTGCCCACAGTAGAATATAAGAATATTAAGTGAAAGCATTTTTCCTACAGCCAACAGGCATCATCTCTAGTTGGGGCACAAACTTCTATACTTTTGTTCTTAATATCTTATTGAAAATAACACAATAAGCATCACTCGGAAATTGTTCGCAAAAAGAGCTTATCAGATAAGGAAACTGACACAGTTCCCTTCGGAAACACAAATTTATTTTTCCACCTCCCAGTAACATGAAGGAAAAATTTAGACTAGAGGAGACTAAATGAGCTACAGAGGAGTTTATTGTATTCATTAATTCTGGTGTCTCTTCCCTTACATTTTATTACATGTTCACAACTTTCATGTCTCAGAACACTGATTTATCATCAGGGCTAGAAAAGGCAGCTTTTGATGGTGTCGGCAGATTCTGAACTGCCACCCACAGAAAAGGTGTCATTACCAAAGAAGCCTGTGTTAAGCAGACCAAGCTTTATCCCAGTCCCATGCTGCCAGAATACCTGGGACAGGACTTTACATGGTGAAATGCTGCTGTGACCGAGTCGCCCTTCGGCAGTGTGTGCTGCCGTGAGTTGGGAGCGGGGTCACACCTCTTGGCCCATCGCCCCGCCTCGCATGGCACACTTTGTCCCTGCAGCCCAGTGCAGATTCGTCTGAGCCGTCACATGCTCTTACCTAACCAAACCTTGCCCCCGCACCCGGCTCCTCCTCTGCCAGTATTTGCATCCTGTCTGCTCCTCTCCACTGCTGATCTTCACAACAGGCAGGCAGGATTTGGGCTGCAAACCTGCCTTTGGCTGAGCTTTCTTCCCAGCGGCCAGCATTATACCAGAACCCAGCTGTGGGCACACCGCTCCTGAGCCACTGTGGCTTGCTCTGGTTTTGTGCTGGTTTAAGCTATGCAACCAACAGGACGCTGCTCCCCATCTGAGATGTGCTTCCACAGCAGGGGAAACAGCATGAGTTTGCATGTAATTCCACCAAACGTTATCTACAGCATAGGTAAGGCCCAGAGCTGCGCCTATACTGAGCCACTTGCACAATGCAGAAACACAAGCCTAAACTAAGCCGCTCTTGGTATGAACTTTGCAACCCTGTGGTAAAACCACCCACCATCATAAACAAGCATGCTTAAATAGTAAAAAGGCACTTTCAGCTCCGTGGCTGCACCTGGGCTGTGGCCACTACCAGTGTGGGGCTCCTGGGCATCATCCCCCCAACTGCCAGTGCTGGCTTAGGTCACTCTGCAGGGCAGAGACAGCCTAATTAAACTTGCAACTGCTCAAGAGCTGTGTTATTGGGCAGCTCTCACTAATCACAGGAAGGTGATTTTTTTTTTTACAGGACGACACTTCTGCTATAAACTACTTCTCTCTTAGAGAAAGACCTCAGAGGAATGTTGACATAACTTACCCCTATAGATATTTGACAAGATAAAACAGGCGAAGTGTCTGTGATTTCAAGGACCGTAATAGCTGAAATGTTTAGGAATGAGAAGAATGATCTGAATGGCTGTAATTATTAAATCCATCAGTTAAACTGCTCTTTCCCTTCCTCAGGAAATAAAATGTTTCCACAATGACCTAGGATCTGCCGCTCTTGAGCCACGCACAAAGCCTAAGTGGGAGGTATAGCTCATTCAGGATGAACCTAAACCCCATGCTTCCTATCTCTAGGGGAAGGCTTGTATTTTCAAGAGGACATTTCGAAACTGGTAATAAACAAACCCTTGAGTTTAGCCTCAGAAGCTGCACAAAAAGGTCTTGAGACAGGAAGATCCCTTCCTTTGGCTGAAGGAGGGGTTGGAGACACAAAATGAGCTTTTCTGAGCAATATCCGCACCCTCAGCTCTGCCCTATTTATTTTTCATATTTCTTCTCTTCTGCAGAGTAGGTGCATTTAGACCCTGGGACTGCCCAGGGTAGGCATTGTGGGCAAGCCCACCTTGTTTTGGGGGGAAGGAAAAGACTCCAGCTAAAAGACTGTGTACTCTGCTGCCTTTGGGTCCAGGGAAGAGACCCTGGCATGTTTTATTCATTAGCAGAGATATAACAATGGGAATTACCATCCTCAACTGTTGGGCATAAGTAATGCTCTCCATGCACCTGGAACACTTGCGGTTTGCAAGGAGGGATCTGCAACTAAACAGGAAATCGCAGCTTGTCAATGCATTATCCGGGTGACAAAAGACTGTAATCCCTCAGACGCACTCCTATTTTTGAAAAAAAAAAAAAACAAAAACAAACCAAAACCAACCAACCAAAACAAAAAAACCCCAAGCAAACAAATAACCAAACCAGATCAACCAACCAACCAAAACCAACAACAAGAACCAAGAACAAAACCAACAACAGTTAAATATTCTCAGGAACTTAAGAAGGTCAGTGACTTCTCACCCTTCTCAAAACCATACATGCTAAACTCCTAAAGGAAGAACATCTAACTGGTAGGAATACATATGGGTTACATTTTGAAGGTAAGCATGTTACCAAACATCCAGAGAAAGCTGCTACAGTCTCCATGCAACTAAAATGGTTGAAATCTGACCTTTCTAGGGTTGTGTGCTGTCTTCAGAGCACCAGAGGAAGTGAGTGGAGATCTCTGTTTGAGGACATTGCCCTTCCTGCTGTGTTGCCGGAGATTATTCCAAAAGATAAAAGGAATAATATTTGCCCAGTCTGTTCAAGTCTTACCCTATTTGATTCACCAGTACGTGATTTAGCACAGAATCTCTGAATATGAAAATGCAATATATTGCTGTCTAATACAGAGATTAATGTGGCAACAACCAGGTTGTCACCTGTCCTTCATCTGCCCAAGTACTTAGACTTCCTCATCACCCTTGAGGTCTGAATTTTCTATCTGTAGAAGGGATTATTTGCTCTGTTTATATTTAGGACTGTATGTGAAGAGATGGTTGAAATTTTGCTGGTGTATAAGTTTATCTGAATGAAGCCAATTCACCCTTGGTGCCACATTGTCATGTTTGACATGAACAATGTTACATCAGGGATTTAATTTGACTTCTCCTATGTTTCATGGTATGAAACTGGTGGTATGTACAAGACAGCACATCCCAGAAAAAAACGAAGTCGTCAGGTGGTGCATTTCCCTTGTTTTGATGTTTGGCCTGTGTAAAATGAAGCAAAATCTTTTTCTGAAGATGTGCCACAAGACCCATGAAGAGTAGTAAGGTCATACTGAAGGTTTAGACTGCTTTTCTTTGGAAACTCTGAATTCTTTGGGGAACACTTAGTGTTAAAAATGAAACCCAAGTGGATTAAAATTGCCTGGCACGTAATTTCCTAAATATATTGATGATGCCAACAAAGGAAAAGTAATTTCCTTGTGCAGTCACTGAGCTATGTCATTTCAGAGAGGAAAAAAATGTAATATTTTGAGTTTGTGCATTTACTCCTGAAAAGATCATTTTATACATGTGAAACAGTTACTTTTGGTTACATAATGTTAAAAGAGCAATCGCAAAGTACAGTGTGACGGTTGTGGTACACAGTGCAGGAGGACACTTGTGTCCTGGAAGAACAGGAGTCTCCATGATGACTGCCCCTTTCTAACAGAGACACTCAGTTGTGCTCAGGGCATAGTCAGCTTCACAAAAGAAACAACCTTCCCATCTAAAGCATAAGACAGTCTCTTGCATTTAGCGACTAGGAAGAGAGATTTCTCTGAAACAAGGATTTTCCATCATCACCTCCTCTGTGAAGAACTACACTGTGTTTTAGGGCATCTACTATTTCCCAGAAGGCTGGAACAAGTGCCTCACTGACCAGGCTCCCTCCCACACAGCCTGCATCCCTGCTAAATACCATAGGAAATATGACCATGACCATAATACCACCGCAAGGTACGGTTACTAACCTACAGGTCGCTCCTCAGCCGCCTGGCAGCAGAAGGCTTGTGCCCCGCTAAGCTGTCCCGTGCCTGGTGCCAACGTCGCCGTTGCGTCCCCAGTACCCAGCAGGACAGACCTTGCTCTTTCAGATGCTCTTCAGTGAAACTACCAAGGGAATCTAAATCATTACAACCCCTAATGACAACCGGAGCTGACTAAAGGGCACTTTACAAAAGGTTCCTCCCTGGGTACACTGTGATCGTGTTTCACCAAGAGTAAGCAGCTTCTCTCCTACCTCCTCTGGCCAAAGGTCAGCACGTCGAAGTGAACAAAGTCCAGCAGTAGCTCATGGTTACATGGCTAAAGCCAATCCCACTTACCGCAGGTGCTCCAGAAGTGAAGCTGCTGCGACACTCAAAGCTCACAGGTATAAACTACCGTAAAATTTGGAAGGGGAGGGGGTGCATTACAGCACAGAAGACAAAGAGCAGTTGACGCTCTCACTGAGCAAACAGGCAATAAATAGACTCGTTGTCTTTGTCTGGGAGTTAATTTCCCTGTTTGCACATCCTAGCACTTGCATGCTGTTCCTGGTTTTGCTGAATGTGTGGTGTTCCCAGCCTGGTTTCCTAAAAACAGCCCCACACCCTACCCCCAGCGTACGAGCTCGTGCTGTGTCTGCCAGCCCCCCTTCTCCCCGTTCACACTTCTGGACGTGCTGGCTGGCTGCAGCCGAGCAGCACAGGGATGGAGAGAGGTCTCAGAGCTCAGGCGGCTTTAGGAAAGCGAGGGCTAACCCAGAGAGATGGAATTTGTATCCGGCTGAGGGAAAGGCAGTTACAGGCGAGCTTTTCCCCGTCCTGCAAAGCAGAGGCCAGAAGGGCTGTACAACCTGCCTATGAGGGCACCCACGGCCCCAGCAGCCAACCAGCCTGCGCGAAGGGGATGCAGAGACCAACGAGGGAGGAATGCAAAGGGTGGGAGGAGCTGGGGACATGGGATGGAGCTGGAATTGCTCTGCATTCCTACGGTGATACTACAGAAAACCAGACTTAATAAGTCCTCCTATTTACAGATCAACCAGTTATAATGATGTTAAATCCTGCAGTCCTTGTCTGTCAAATTCACACTGAGATAAGTAGGAACTAAGCATGCTCATGCCTTTGAAGACTGTAAAAGTGCCTAGACATTGGCCTGGGGAGGTCTGACTTTAAATATCCCTGTCTTAAAATGAAAACATATTAAAAAAAAAAAATCTGTCTTTCAGACACAAAATTTAATCATTATATTGCCCAACTCACAGAAGTCTTATCAACAAAATTATGCAAAAAGTGCACAGTTACATTCTAATTCTGAGTAAAAATCAAATTTCTGAGACTATGCTACACTTCCATTAAGCATATAACATTTTTTGATTAACCTAGACCCTAAAATGGTCCTTCTGTCTTCAAAATCACTAAATTTAGGCTTCCTTAAGCACACTACTGATACAAAAGTAAAGTTACTGGAATGTCACAGAAGAAGTAATGAGAACATCTGAAAGTGTGGCCTGCAGCAGAGAGAGAGAGAGTAAAAAAAAAAAAGGATTTTTGCATTTGTGGAATGGGGAGATATATGTGGAAAATCCTGCATGCTGGTTTTGCTATTTTCAGTTCAGTAGTAGAGAAAGCTGCTTTCCTTTCTTCCCTCCTTCTCTAGAAAAAGGACAATGCATACAAGGAACACAAGGGTTTGAAGTAGAAATTGTTTTTCTCATATCTTTTTCCATCTTTCAGTTGCTCTTTATAGCAGTGTTTAATTTTAAGGCAATAGTAACAAAGGAGACATATTCAGAAAGAGCTGACCTTCCAATAAAACAAGCAAGAAACATCTAGGATAGATAGAAATCTGAAGAGTCAATGACGTCTTTTAATAAAGATGTATAAGGAAACAATCCCACTAGTTGTCTGCCTGGTGGTTTGGAAACCCCTGGCTGCATACTATTGTGCATTTATATTATTTCAGTGGAGGGAAAGCCCACTTTATTTGTTATCCCATTATAGAGCTTTGTTTCTGATGTCCTTACTCTCAAAAGCAGAAAAAGCACCAAAACAACATTTTGTTTAATACCAAACAATGCTCTTATTTCTCGTCAGAACAGGGAAATCAAGTCTTGCTCAACTGCACAGCCAGAAAGAATATAACGACATTTAGACTGGGATTATGAAAGAAAATAAGGAACAGTGTGAAAGCATGGAAAATTTATAATAGGAGCAGAGGGAACCCATCACTACCCATCAGGAGTTTCTCTAAGTGCCTGCCAAGCTGGTGGCACAATGTTTTATAAACCCCAGTGTCAGTTCTTAGCTCAGAAAGAGGAACTGAGAGCTAGAGATGTGGTTTGGGGAAAATGAATGAGTTGCAGTTAGGTGGCAGAGTGGCACACAAGAGCCCCAGCTGATGCAGCCAGGGCACAGGTTGCTGCTCGGGGTCTCACATCTCAGGTGGGTTCTCTGCCCTCCAGGCTGCTTTGGAGCAGTTCTTTCTCTTGGTTTGGCCCAGAAATCACATCCTGGAAGTGAAAGTTTAACTGAAATTGTGAGATCTTCTGAAAACTTTTGGTTCTAATTGTGTCCTCTCCACCAAAACTATGTTTTGTTTAAAAAAAAAATCTCAAAAAGCCATAACATAAGCACATAAACCCCTACTTAGCGCTTGCCTCTTGTGGAGGAGCTGCAGATACTCCCTTCTGAAGGAGGATCACATTTATTCCTACAAGGGGAAGGTGCAGCTGCTTCCCAGTGGAGGATGGGCTGGACCGCTGCCTGTGCTGCATCTCCGTTTGGCCTGTGAGAGAGCAGAGAAAGGTACATGTGTCCTTTCCACTGCCTCAGCTGCTGAAACCTCTGCCCACGTTGATCCCTGGGGCAGCTCAGGGCAGTCCCATGCACTCCGCACATCTGCACTACGCGACAGCTCAGTTCTCCAGGTCATCCTCTGTCCTCGTCTGCTGAGCATCCACACTGCATCAATGCTCGATTTTGGGTCCTCTTTTGGACAGAACCAACCAGCTGTTCCTGAACAAGGCCCAGATGTGGCTCCAGGGACAGACAAACAGACTAGCCCGTGCCAGGTGTGGTTGCCTGGGCTAATGCAGATCCTCTTCCAGGCGGACACCTGCACCCACAGGGGTCCCTGTGTGACTCCCTGCTGCGGCCAAACACACACCCTCAGTTCCATGACAGCCCTCTGCTACGCTTCAGGAGCTCACAGCTAACAAGAAGCATATGAGAGATGATAATGATGCCTTAGGACTAGGTGGGTCATCACCCATCTAGAGAACACCCAGGACACCTGTTGTGTGGATGAGCCAGCCTGCTCCGGAGGGGTTAGTGGAGCAGCACAGATTCTGATATAAACCATAATTTTATATTCATTTAAATTAATAAATTGTCTGCTACCTACATTTTGTTTTCCCCTAAGCAACACAGCATAGTTAGTAAATATAAGTGAAAACTATTGGTTACAAAAGTTACTCTAAACAAAAATAATATCCAATTCCAATAAATTTGGAAATCTGAGGCACAAGTTGCAAATGTTTGATGTCATACCTCCAAACTTCGTATGATTCTATTGAAACCTGCCAAGAAATACCTACTCAGGTAGGTTCAGCTGAGGCAAAAACCATTTTGCTTGGAAGTGGAGCAGTTCTCTGAGAAGCAGTCCTACAGCTAAAAGGCTATTTCATTTATAAATGTGAAGAAACTTGCATCTAGCATTGCAGCATTTTGAGGGAGGTGTAAACATTAACATACACATCCCCATGCCTGCTCCGCTCACACGGGCATTTGCAGTGCAAGTGGTTTAAAAAAAAAACCCTAAACAAATAAAAATGGAGCCTTCCCCCAGGAAGAGACAGGCAAGCAGAGAAAGAGCCACCTCATGGCACAGCCCACCACCAAGAACATCAAATCACCAGGCAACACCAATGAAATACTCTGCTGTTATACCCAGCTTGTACAGAAGTGTCCCGCTGGTAGCAGGTGAACGGGAAAGCCATGTTTCACAGTCAGATTTCAACAAGGGGTTCATGCTTTGGAGATGAGAGACTATGCAAGAGAAATAGGCTATTTTTAAAAGTCAAGACAAACGTTCGAAAAAAACCTTCTAAAAAGAAACCGTCAGCACAGTTGTGTTTAGGGGTCTATTCAACCAGCAAGTAGCTGGCTCATGGATTTTGAGTGCAAGTAATGATTTAACATTGTGACCCAAGCAAGAAATCAGAACACCCCAAAAAACAACTGAGTCAGAGTGTCCTGTTATCCAATGGCGCATTTTTACATGGTGGGAGTTATTTTAATTGCCGTATAATAATCTGAGAAGCTGCAAAAAGCTGAATGCTTCCCCCTTCAGTACCAGCCCAGTCAACACTGGTCATGTTTTCGCCTTGTGTCCCCCTCATCAGGGCAAAGTTGCTGTCTCTCTACCAGACCGGTCTGGTGATGGACCTGGGCATGGAACCACCATGCACCTGCCCTTTGGACAGCGTGGCCTGTGAGCTGGCCTGCAGCTCTCCCGCCCTTTGCTGGGCATTCTCCTTGCTTTTAAGCCCAGGGAAAGGGTCACATCTTCCTGGTATTTGTGTCTGTTCTTTTTCACATGAGCAGCCAGAGGAATAAATGAGAAATAAAGCATGCTCCTGAATCAGAAATAAATCCTGTTTGAAAGCTGACTTGAACAGGTGATCCAGATAGGTACATTTGTTCTGGTGATTTTTTTTTTTAAAAAAAACACCTCCAAGCCTCTTTACTAAACTCCACATTAATTTTCTAAAAAAACCTCACAAATATTTGACCCTATCCATCTCTTACTGACAGAGCTGACAGGAGACTTATACACACACTATAAATTAGATATATGACTAAAATCTGCTGCTCCCAAGTATTTTTATAGCAATCAGGAAAATCTATTGCACATAAAAAATACCACCAATGTAATATGCTCATCTGAGGTGCCAAAAAGCTACCCTCACAGCTAAAAATTTTTAACATTAATAAACTTGCAAAGTTGCTTCATTAAAAAAGTAGTGGGTTTGTGGGGTTTTAAAAATCAGACTAAAGTTAGATCTGGAATGGCCAAATGCCAGTTGCTGAGCTATGTGCCACGGCTCCTCTGTTGGGAACTACCATCACCTCTAATATCAAAACTCCACCTGCAGATATTGGAGTACTGAGCATTAACTATTTTCCAGAGTCAAGGTGGTCACCCGGATTAAAGAGGAGAAGCACAGGGAGGTTGCATTCATTGACTCACTTCAAATCTGTTTGTCAGATCCTTGCAAATGCCCCTCCTTACACAAACTTGCAGATCTTGCATACTGACAGTCTGAAGGACACAAAACAGAGATATTTTCAGGTTTTCACTTTCCTTAGAAGAGAAGTGCGTGCTGCCTTGACACAGAAACTAGACTATAAACTAGAATAACTTTTTTTTTTTTTTAATTACTTGGACTTCACTTGCAAAACTATAATGTAAGTAATTTACGTAATTATAACTCTGGAAAACCTGAGTTTAAACAAAACAGCACACTCCCTAGAACGGGATTGGAGAAGCAGAAAAACAAAAGAGAAGACACAGATCCTATCTCCCATAGCCTGGCATGGTAGCACAACTTTATTCCCCCCAAAAAAGTCAAAATCTGACCTCTTCAAAACAATTTTTTCCTTTTTTAAATTTTTTCTTTTATTTCTTTACGTCTATAGTATAGTCAAAACCACTACCACCAGGCCTAAAATTTCAGCACCATGATAAACTAAAGTGCCAATTAATAACTTGCCAAGCAGGGCAATCACAGTCTCTGGGCACAAAGTCCAGTGAGGTGGCTGGAGGGCGCCACGTACCCGGGGCTCACAGGGATCTGCACCACCAGTGCTGCTGTGAGGTGCTGCCATGGAGCCCCTTCCTCTCATCAGGCAGGAGTTTAAGAAGGCTGCCCACCTCCGTAAGTGAAGAAAGGGAAGAACTCATGAACACATGAGTTTACCAGTTTTGCTAGTGTGCACCAGAAGTTCTAAGACTTGACTAAGAATGATTACTATGCATGTTTTTGAGAAAATTCCTTCTTGAATTCTTTTTAACCTAGTTCTTCAGTTTTGCATAAAACAAAACTCCAATGACACTCCCAATGCAGCAAAGTATCTAGGCAAGAGAAAACAGTTTAAATCTCACATACATTAAGACAATTAAGATGTGTTCAAAATGACACATGTGCTGGCTGGCGTGGACCTTACCTGCCTCTCCTGAAGTGTAGCCAGAGGTCTCGGTAACCTCCCTGCCACTGCAGTTAATGCATAGAAGAGCTTTCATTGTGTTTTCACATTGCCTTGAAGACAATTCAAGTAATTCAACAATTTCTTTATTTAAACTTCCTTGTTTAAATGCAATTGAAGAGCAGAGCTGAGCCTACAGTGTTGAATGAACATAAATGGAAATACCTTAACCGGATTTCATTTCCATGCCTTCCCTCTCTTCTTCTGTAGGGCAGATGTGTCATCACTAAGTTTAAAGGAAAGCTTTCTATGTATCCTGCTTCTGTTTACAAAAGGCTGCTCACCTTTCTATTTGCCATTTAAAAAACTAACTAAAGGAAACATTCTTCATCTAAAGTCATTTATGTCTATGCAGAAAGCAGTCACTTTGAAAAGTGCTCTCTTGCAGACATGTACATTACTCCAGTTAGTGAGAGTCATAGAATTTGTATTCAACATCAGCATTAACTGATCAGCCACTGACATCAAAATATTCTGTAGCAGAAAATAGCTTACTACCTAGAGCAAAAAAACATAGCATGTAGAACAGCACCATATTAAACAGCTGTGCATGCCTCTTTTAATGTAGGCTATCTGTAATTGTGGTGGTAGTACAGAATCACAACGATGGTTTTTACCCTGGCTGATCAGAAAGAAATTCTTCTGTTCAGCCTCACAGCATAGTACAAAATGGACCAGGAGGGTCTTCATTGAATTCAGTCCAGGGTGAAAACCCACTAGGGCTTTGCAGAAGAGGACCGTACCGTGTTGGATTTACTGGCTGTTCTCTTATCTCCAGATTGTGAGAAGGAGGGAGTGCGTTGCCTGTAAGGCCTCTGGAAATCCTTCCCCCTTGGATGTGGTACAGCTGGTATTTTGGTGTGCAGAGGATATCACAGGACACCAGAAGTGGAAAGATGAAGAAAAGGGATAAATCAAGAATATGGTGTTGTTTAGGCCCTTTTTATTACTCCTCAGCACTGTTGTCCTGGATTTCCATCCAGGTGACTCTGTTTTGCTACTTACAGTATTGCAGTTTCAAACAGTGTACCCCCTGCTAAGGGATTCTCACCTGACTGCTGATGCAGAGCTAAGCTTTGTGCTTTAAGACTGACTGGCAATAAGTTTTAAGTAAAAATGAAGTAGTGGTAATACTTCCAGTAAGTTCCACTCTACCTAATTGTCACCATCATTCCAATGGTACCCACTACCAAGCCAAATGAGCTTTCCGTGCAGTAGTCTCAGACACCCCTCGTACATGTTCATGCAGATGTGGTGGATGAAGAGACTTGGAGAGGTCTATAGGCACATCCTATACATTTTTAGGACTGTATAATGAGTTTTTCCCTGAACTCCCTTCAGAGCCATCCTTACCATTATGTCTGTTTAACGGCCCAGGCAGGCATAGCCCTATCAGATATAGCATTTGCCCATAATCATTGCCTGATGAAGCCCCTTCAGTATACAGTACGTAATGGCAATGGAATTCCTAAGGATAATATTAGCAGGAATAAACACGACACCAGGTAGAAAAGGGTTTGTAGAATCGAGACTTTAGATGTCAATCCCAGCAACTGACACCAACAGACTGAGTAATCCCATTAAATTCAACCTGTAGCTGCCTATCAGTTCATTTTCTATTGTCAAGACGTTTGTTTCATTTTTATTTATAAAGTTGTCTGCCCACACAAAGTTAACTACAGGTGTGGTCTGGGCATCTCTGAGAGCTGTTCAAGTGGAAGAGCTTCATGATAGAGTGTCTGTCCTGAGTATTGCTTGAAGAAGCATTAACAAAAGTGGCATAAACCAGGTTAGAAAAAGCTGCTTCTGTGCATTGCAGAATGTTTACATAGCAGCTTTCCTTTCAAAGCATCCCAAGTTTTTCAGGTGAAAGCATTCAGTTCAGTAAAGCTTAGTATGATCCCAGCTGACTGTCTAAGGGCTGCTGCTGGGGCTGCTTTCCATTGCAATTACAAAAACTGCCCAGAGAAAAGAAGATACAAGTAAGATGTGCTTTTTTTTCTGGAGACCATTAAGAAAAATGTATTGCTGCTATAGTGCCACAGCATTTGTCTGATAATATCTTTGCAGGAGGAGGAAGGACTGGAATAATGACTGTTCTCTGCAGTTCTTCAGAAAAGATAAAAAGCTAGTACAGGTTTCATGTCTACAAAACATTAGTTCCTTCACTCAACAACCAAAAGGTTTTGGTTTGAACAATGCACTTCCGTTTTTAAGCCAAACAACTATTAGACACAAGAGAGGCAATCTGATGACCTCTCAAACTTGATTCCTTCCAAATACAAAGGTTAAACGGCACTGCAGCTTTTGCTCAGTGTCTTTTGTTTTTCACTCTCATAGACTGGGAGATGCAGGGAAGAAGACTGGTAAATCCACATTAGTCAGGACACTGTATATGAGAAGTAAGCCTTCATTTAGTCAGCCATTTAAAAAATAATTTCTGCTAAAATTATTGGTTATTATCTCTACTTTTGCCTTCCAGTGTGTAAGCAAATACTGTTTCATATTGACAACTGTTGTTAAATATTGTAAGTAAAGGGAAACATTGTGACCCACTACTCTGATCTGTGCAACATCTGACTTCTGATGAGAAATAATGTTCTGAAAGTTATTACTGAAAGCAACAAATTGCATAAAGAAATATTTTAACTGAAAATACATGCTGCGAAGAAGAAAAAACTAAATCAAGATCTAAGCATTAATTTCTCATCGACATGATTGGGAACTGCATATACATGCATTCAGCACAAAATAATTTTGGTAATTAAAATAATTAAAGTTACTTCATTTTCCAGAAATTATATTTCATGTTCAGCTGCAATTCATGGGTTAACACTTTGCAGTATTTTAGCAAAATTAAAAAGCTGACGTTTCAGTACTTATGCTCAGCTGGAAATATGCAAGGGTAAGTTTGCTTGTCTCTAATCACCGTCCTTTAAGGTTTGCATTTTACCTGATCATTTCATTCACCGCAACAGAAAGAGGAAAAACAGATTATTGTCACAAAAAGATGCTTCTGCAGCTGGCTCTGAAAAGGTAAACAGCATTCCCTGAGAAAGCTTTTTCTCCTATAAAAGGCAAAAATCCCCCCGTAAAATTCACATTTCTGCCTTAAGGAAATAAACTAATGAAATGCTGCTGGTTTAAATGGCTCTCAAAGTAATGTGAAGGAGCTATTCTGGTCATCTGGGTGTTGTACAAGTGGACAGCTAAAGAAAAGATTTTCCAGTGTTCAGAGAGAAAAGCAGGGAGCTGCATCTTCATAGAAGGAACGACAATCCTGCCAGAGACTGCAGAGCCACCTGCTCTTCTGCCCCAAGCCTAAAGCATCTGCAATGGCCTTACCCAGGTGCCACGTGGCTGCTGTGTCAGGGGAAAAAAATAATGACTATGAAGATCTCCACTCGAGGTACGTTCTTAAACAAAGAGGTCCAGCACAGCAAACCCCAAGTAGCCAGTTGATTTGTTGTCAACAACTTTGTAATGGGGAATCAAGGAAACTGATTGCAACATCTCACTCGTGATGTGATGGCTTCTACCCAAACAAGTACAATAAACAAGTGAAAGTTGCTGGAACGAGCACTTGGGTGCAGGAGGTGTCAGAGGCACAGCCTGGACACTCCTCGTGGCACCCGCCTGGTGACAGCCCCGTCACCCACCCGCGGAGAGCAGGGACTGCGGCTGCTCCTGCCTCTGTAAGGGCACCTGCGAGCAAGCGAGTAACCCTGACACTTTCTGGGGAGTTCTGCCATGTCCCTGGTAATCTTTTGTA
This sequence comes from Caloenas nicobarica, assembly GCF_036013445.1. Taxonomy (NCBI): domain Eukaryota; kingdom Metazoa; phylum Chordata; class Aves; order Columbiformes; family Columbidae; genus Caloenas; species Caloenas nicobarica. The sequence continues at coordinate 54,543,566 of NC_088248.1, read as the reverse complement.
ATTCTAGGTGCATGGGGTTTTTCGTTTGGCAGAGTTTCCTTTTTTTGCCATCTGAATAATCAGCATCTGCATGGGCCGAGTATCACTCCTTTCCAAAGTACCTGAAGAGATTATTTGCATTTCAGTATATCCCTTTACTATAGACATTTCTGGTTCAGATATAAATCTTAATACTTTCCCATGAAGGGAAATTCAGAAAAGGGTCACTGTGAGATCTCTGTTGGATCTACGATGTTTTATTTTGCATAGATCTGACAGTAACGCCTGTGTCACAGAAACTGCCTTTAAGGGTGACAATAAACTTCTTTTTAACTAATGACTCTGTAACCAGCCCAGGCTAAGCATTATTCTTGATCTTTTCTAACTGGTATACCCCGAAAAAGATTTTGCAGACCAGGCTGTCCTTGTGACCTCTGTGCAGTCACGCTCCTTTCAGAGTATGTACACAGGTTTAACCAACTGAAACTTGGTAAACAGCTGTGCCGAAAATGCAGCACATGAAATAAAATCTCCTCCCTTCATTTTAGTGAATAATACTATGTTATTATTTACTGAAACAATTCAAGTTGCTCATAATTTACAGATAGTTATGGCTACTTTATCATGAAACCTGTCTATCTGCTAACATTTTTCCTTAATTCAGAGATGGAAAGTGGTTGGAGTTGCTCTCAAAGAAGTCCTCTGCAGTGCTAACAGGACTTGAAGACTGAACAAATTTTGCCAATAGGCCTATTCCTTCCATTTAAGCCACATAATCTCCCTTATAGTCACCAGTTAGAACCCTAGCTTTGTATGAAAATAGACAAGATAACGTTGTCACCACTGTCCTTTGTTTTAGATATTTATTTTTTTAAATTCAGCCTCTGTGAACTCCGAGATAAGATTTGAACTCTTTCTTTAGTTACTGCAAAGGAAACTTCTACATCAGTCCAATTCAGTGTCAAATAAGGGAACCACCGTTCCTGGGAGGAGAGGACAAGAATCACACATCAGCTACCACACACAAGAAAATCACATGCTTTAATCATCATCATGCTTTACGTCTACAGATTCACCAACAGACTGAAACTACAGTGCAGCCTTTACCAACATTTTTCTTGAATCATATTTCAATCCTTTAAAGCAGATGCTTGTGGGAATCCAGTTGCTTTCTTCTCCAGTAATTACTTTCCTGCACTTCGCTCTAGGAGTTTTAGTACTGCTAAGAACTGAAGCCACACTTACGCTACTTTTAATAAAGCAAATGCGTTACCACACTTCAGTACTGCCTAACACCACTGAGCATTTAAAAAGCATAAATAGCATGTCATGTGCAATACCAGTTAGCAAACACATCAAGAAAATGTGTCACATCAGGGAGGATAAAAGCAAGCAGCAAGCACAGCTAGGGCCCGACACTAATAAAAATGGAAGCAACGAATAAATGAAAAAATCTCTTTCTTGCATTTTGTTTTGCACACAAAATATACTGTAAATAAATTGTGAATACTGAATATGCGCTGGTCACTTCACACCAAGCTGTCTGTGTAAACTCCCCTTTCAGGAATACTTGACAGTCACCTGGGATATAAAAGGTGATTTTGGGGGAGTTACCATATGTACTTATATAAAGAACATCCATACCAGCAAAGCACACACAGAGGACGGTTCCTGTATGAACAAGTCAGCTTCCACCATGAGGTAGAAACTTTCAGTCACTGAGCAAACTTAAAACAATGATTCAAATCTATTGAGCTTCACCTCTCTCAGTGGTATATGCATAGTATTTTAATAGGAACTTAAATCCTGGTATTTTTTCTGTGTTTACTGTCTTGGAACATGGAAAAAATATTGAAAAAAATTAGTCATTCTGCCTGTTTTTGCAAACCTCGTTCAAAAATCAGCATGTATTTTTCAACATGAGTCACTACCCACATCCCTGTTACAATAATTGGATGCAACATTTTCATTAGAAACTCTGACTCCTGTTCCTAACCTTCAGTTAGAAGATGAGCAGAAGCCAGCCATTTTGAAGTTTATTAGAAAACTACGACGTTTTCAAATGCAACCACGCACTTTTTTAATATGAAGATACAACAAAATCAAAACGAATAGTTAATCAAACATGGGTTAATCAATCCATGTTTTAAATGATGCCATGCAGTCAACTACAGCTGATGCAAGCAAATTGCAAAATAACAACGCTAACTCCTCTTCCATCTTCTACCGAGTGAACCTTTGGCAAACCTTACAACTGAGCACCGTTGCCCTTCTGCCTCTCAAAGCTGGGAAAATGGAAGCGGAAAGCAGTACCTGGGGAGAAGCCGGTGTGCTCCCGCGGGTGCTGCCTGCCTCCCCGGGCAGCCCCGTGGCCACGGCAGCTCGGCGGGTCAATGTTCTACCAGGCTGTGGGCAGCCGCTGTCCCACCCTCCCTGCAAACACCCACCCCGCGGGGAAGGCAGAGCCGGGGCCACAGGGGCAGAGCCAGGGCTGAAAAGGAGTCACCCCTCTTCTACCCGCCCTGTCCTCCGCAGGGAAAACAAAGCACAAAAAGAAAAGAGGAAAACTGCTAAGAGGGGATGTAGGGAAGGCATGCCATGAAGGAAAAAAAAAATAAAGTACATAAATGGTGCTATTAATAGACAATTTGTGGCAGGTAAGTCATGATAACCTTTCTCTGTATTGTTCCAAGGCTGCGTGCAAGCCTAGGCATGCCTGGCTGAAAGCCGAGAGGGAGCGCTTAATTTATGGGAGTACATAAATTTCCAAATAAACCTTCAGCATGAGAGCAGTCATTCAAATGACAGCTAAAACCTCAAAACCAAAATGGCAACAAAAAGACCTGAAACAAATTATAAAGTAATGCAAAGGCAGCCTAAACACAAAGAGGAGGAAGGAAATGGCTGAGGCAACCTGCGACAGTTTACCTTGCAGGTAGAGGCTCTGCTCCTGTGTCTCGGTTTCTCGGGACTGCCTCAGAGTTAAAGCTCTACTAGTGCTAGCCAGAGCTTTCCCATTCCCAGCAAGTTAACAATTACAAGCAGAGGGCAGCCAGAACAGGCTGGCAGCCGAGCACGACGCTGACAAGGTGCCAGTGCCACTCCCAGAGGAGGAGAGGACAACCGCCAAGCTTGGGAAGGACTCAGTGGCTGCTCCCCACCTGGGAGACTCTTTCCAGACCTGGTACACAGACGTGTGTTCTCGGAGGAGCAACAGGAAAATCTAGGCTCTGTTGTGTGTCCTGTTTTTGTGATACTGCCTTGTCCATCATGGCTTTACAGGCCTGATTTGGGGAACGACTGATTCATTTTGTCTAATCTATGCTCCTCGACTTGAGCAGTACATGTTTAATGAATGTGTTAAAGGAGGAAATTTGCATCATTGGCTGCTCTAGCTAGTCAGATTAGCTACTAAAAGCTGCCAGGTATTGCAAGAAGGAGCATTTCCATGTGCTGGGTTTGCTGGATCTCACACGGGGCTCACGCAGCCTCACACGGGACTGGGGTTGTCCACACTCAGTAGTGCTGGGCTGAGGGACACCAGCCAAGTCTGGTCAGGTTGGAGAGGCTGTCTCTGCCTGCTGTGCACACTGCAGCAAGCTCATGGGTGGCCAGGGGCACAGCTATGCCCAGCTCACCAGCCAGCACACACATGATGCTGCTTGTTGGTGCAGCAGCACTGTGCAGCCAGACATGAACAGATGTGTCACCAAAAGCAGGCAAAAGCCTTCCCCAAGCCAGAACTTGAGAGAGGGCTTCCTCAGAGCCCAGGGCCCAGGATGAGCCCTCAGGGGCCAGTGCCCAGCCAGCCACTGTGGCAACGGGAGCCCTGTGAGTGCAGCTCTTGCTGCATGCCCAGTATGCTCAACGCATGCAAGCCTGCTCAGCTCTCCAAGGTGCCAACATCTGCTGCAGGTGCCTTCAGGTGTGGTGTTCCCTCCTGCCAGTCTGCACTCACCTCCACTCCCCTTGTGCCTGGAACGGGAGAGGCAGAAGGGGAACGTCTCACAAATTTAGTATTTAAGGCCACCACGGCAGCACCCTGTGACTCCCTGGTAGGACAGGCGGTTGGCATGAGCAGAGAAGGCATATGGACTTCCCCACAGCTGCTAGACACAATCCTGCTACCATCAGACAACCTGCAAGACCTGGCAATGTCTTTTGCATAAGCCTTACTAATTCCCAACAGTCGACTTGTATTTCCTCTAGATAAAAAACCCTCACAGCTGCTTTACAGCATCTGCTCCCAACCTGTGAGGAAGAGCACTATGACGAATACACAGGAGAGGGAGAGACACGTCTTCTGCCAGCATCTCAGGCTTGAGGCAGGACACTTGCCAAATCACGTTAGCCTCTTGGTGCCTCACTGATCCCGCAGCTATAAGTGGAAACAATAACAACCTGCTATTCCACAGAGCTGGCTGGAGCCTCAGCTGTGGCTATCACCTCGGAGATCCCCAGGCAGAAAGAGGGGTCTTATCTGAAAGAGCATATCTGCACTTAAGACCCTGCCTAACCAGCTCCAAGGAGCAGGAACTGCTCACAGGTGTCACGCTCCACCTGGTATGGAGAGCTACTGCCAGAGAGGGGTTGACCACATGGGTGAGGCAGGGAGGTCCAGCTGTGCTGTTTCTCTCTCCTACCTGGATAAGGACTCCACTGAAGATCTCTCAGACCTTCTCAGCAAAACCTAGGGGAAGAGTTTCTGTGAAAAGGTCTGCTTTCGGCAACTTGGTGTTTCCTGGTTGCAGAAGCGTTTCAGAAGACTCTGGAGGAGCGCTGCCCACACATCTAGATCAGAGCTAGATTTTATCACCATCGTGTTTCAAGTTGTGACACTGCTGGTCTGATCTCTGGCAAGGCTGGAAACCGAGGCTGCAGTGGTGAGATTTGGAAGCGGAAGAGCAGCATGCTGGTGCTGGGGTTATGGAGCCAGAGCAAATTTAGTTTGCCTGGCAAACTCACTTTTCCAAGGCGCTAATACTTCTGTGATGCATGTTAGCATGGTATAGGTCTAAGAGAGTAAAATTGTGTGTAGTGTCGACCCACTGAGGCCAAAGGACTTCAGAGAAACTCAGTTGTCAGTCATAGCTGTGCAGAGTAGCTACCATAGAAAAATGAAGGCTCTACTATGGTACAACTGAAGTTGTATCATGTCATCCTGGATAAATAGGACCGTGGACAATTTGATGGATCCTCCCACTAAATTTGCCCTTGTAGATAAGCTGATATAATGCAACAGAAGCCAAACATTTCTTTGTTGCACAAGCAATAAGAAAAAAATAGGTTATTTTCCCTACATACTTCTCTATAGCTACCACCTTGTGAAAACTCAGTCTTCCATTCATGCAAGCTTGTGCAACCTTTTGTCTGGTTTTCAGAGATTAAACTCTGAATTAAAACCACCCAAACGCAACAACTTTTACCCCTCTTTGGAACAAAGTAATAGCAGTAGTAATGTTTCTTATAGGGTGTTACATCCCAAAGCAAGTTATGAACACAAATGACTGGATTAAGTACCATTATGAGGCGTTTCCCTGAAGTGTTGATGCCTTTGACTCTTCAACAGGCTGGGGTAGGCTGAGATAAAGTAATTTTCCAAAGGTCGTGCAGCAAGACAGTACTACACCTACAGTCAGCTCTGCAGATATCATTGCCCGTGTTCCTGAAATGGGTGTGGATGGCTTTTGACCAACCCAAATTTAACATGCTTCTCCCAATTTTCCACTCTCAGAGATGAGGTTTTCACAATGGAGGGCTCAGAGGCAGATGCTTCTCAGGAGGCCAAATCTGCCCCTGTGTCCAAAGTTCTCCGCACCCACTTCTGCAGATGACCGGGGGTGGGTTTCTGATTAACGTACCACTGACAGGGGGGACTGTGACCCACAGAAACTTGGCATTTCAATCCCTTCTCAGCCCACAACCTTTGTCACAGAGCACAGGTTTCAAGGGCAATGTAACACTTGCATATTTACTTACTGCAAATGGAGGAGGTGCTGGCTTGCACTGCATACAGAGTGTAAAGTCAAACATTAATTTAGTACAGAAACTGTATAACTGCAGGCTGGCTTGAGAGCAAGCAAAGTAGAAGATATGGACATTAATACTGAAAAAGCACCTAAAATTCATGGGCTTTTCGGAAAAAGTACTTTCAATGAAACACCAATTTTCTTACAAAGTGTTAGCAGCCCTAACAATAAAAAGATCAAACAACAAAGCTATAACATGGGCATCAGGTAACAGAAGGGGAAATTTCTGTGAATCTTAAGTGGGGTTTAATTTTGTTATAGTTCTCTTTCAACAGACGCATTTGTGTTCCATCCTGCACGACAACACTTGTTTTGGAAAACAGTACAGGCAGATCCAGAGCGGCTACTGCAGGGGTTTTGAAAATTTCATTTTCCCAGTAAAGAAGCTCCTGATCTGAGGACAAGGTGCTGCCGGGAATATGTTCAGACCCATCCCTAAGAAGCGTGTCGAAACCACCTCCCCAGGAAATACTGGAACAGCACTGATCACCTCCAATGGGAGCTACGTCCCATCCTCTGGGGCAGAAGGACTAGCAACTACCTGCTGCAGAAGAAACAGGTGGGAGGGGAAAAATAATCGCTGTGAGCTGTGGAAGATCTTTATCGTACACGAAAATAAGACATGTGAAGTGTGAACTGAGAGGGTTCTTCAGCAGTGGCCTGAAGGTGGCGCACATGAGGACACCTCTTCAGCTGTGGCTTTGGCTGGGAGTCCCAGCTCCTGAAATGGTACCTGGCCATGCCAGCAGTGCAAGAGCTACAGCCCTGCCATACCTACCCATCCCTTTGGTCCATAATTTAGTATCTTGTGCTGAGATTTCAGAGCAAAATGCCCTGTAGGTCTTCACGTACAGCAGCATGAATCCTCAGCACTGGATGGACAAGGTAGCCCTCCAGACGATAAGAAGAAAAAAGTAGCAAGGGAACTATTAACGAAATGCTTCTGCCAGCTGGTCCTAGAGCTGTTTTGCTAGTGGTTTCACTGGGCAGAGTTTCAGTCGTCACTACTCCCTTGGAGGGAACAGACCTTGCAAAATACATGAGATATGTAAGAAAACTTGCTCATGATTCACAGAGAAACTGAGTGTTGATGGGAAAGAAAAATTGCAAGCAGTTTCTGTAGAGCTGATTTGCTAAACATCTGGCTATCAAAGAATGAGCAACAGTGGTACAAAATCATATGCTGCCAGGCTAGAAGACTCCCTAAAAAAAAGAGGCTTTATTCAAAAACACAAACCACCCTGTCCCACCTTTCTTGTTCACTTCCTTATTTGCAGCTTTTTTGCAAAAATAGTATTTCAAAACCTCATCATCCAAAGCTTTCAAGGAGAACTGCCTATTTTTACTTTATCTGTGTTTTGTACAACCACACTATGCTAGCGATTTAGCAACTTCACATTGCAGACAAATGTTTCAAAATATTCCCCTCTTTGTAGCTGTTCAACCGCTTTTACATGTATTGCTGCATTGCATGATGCCACCCACAGTCGCGCTTAGGAAAGGATAGTGTTGGAAGCGTGATGGTTTAAAATCACAGATGTGCATTCCCCATGGGTTTGGTTTTAGTGAAGTCCCTCAGCTAAGCTTTGTTGGAATTTTCCTGATGTGACAATTACTGAACAGGGAAAATCTCAGGCTTGGGCTTTGATGGTGCTGGTTTAGTCAAGATCCTCACCAGGCAGTCAGGGGGGTCTGTGTGGTTTGGGTGCTTGAGCATTGTCCCCATTGTGCCCATGGTCCCCTGTGTCTACCTGTGCAGCCTGGGAGTGGAGCAGCAAACGGGCAGGTTGGCAAGAGTTGGGTGGGAGATGTCCCCAGGAGCACCCGCAGCACCAGGAGTGCCTGGCAGACACGTCTGCTCTGGCCAGCCATTGGGACGACACTGGGAGCACGTAACAGTGTCTGTAGTGCATGGGGGAGTGCAACAGAATGGTGCCCCAGCAAAGCTGAGAGCTTCTCAGCAGAAAATTATTACTACTTCAGAGGGAGAAATCACAGAATCACGGAATCACAGAATGTTAGGGATTGGAAGGGACCTCAAAACATCATCTAGTCCAATCCCCCTGCCAGGGCAGGAACACCTAGATGAGGTTACACAGGAAGGCGTCCAGGCGGGTTTTGAATGTCTCCAGAGAGGGAGACTCCACAACCTCCCTGGGCAGCCTGTTCCAGGGCTCTGTCACCCTCGCTGAGAAGAAGCTTCTTCTCAAATTTAAGCGGAACCTCTTGTGTTCCAGCTTGAACCCATTACCCCTTGTCTTACTGTTGGTTGTCACTGAGAAGAGCCTGGCTCCATCCTTGTGACACTCACCCTTTATATATTTATAAACATTAATGAGGTCACCCCTCAGTCTCCTCTTCTCCAAGCTAAAGAGACCCAGCTCCCTCAACCTTTCCTCATAAGGGAGATGCTCCACTCCCTTCATCATCTTTGTTGCCCTGCGCTGGACTCTCTCCAGCAGTTCCCTGTCCTTCTGGAACTGAGGGGCCCAGCACATTGAACTACCAGTACACCAGCCCAGGGCATCAGTGCTCCAGAGCATCACCAGCCCAAGGCATTGGCCTCCCCAGCGCCAGCGCCCTGCAGCAGCCAGGCAGGGACCGCAGGGAGTCCCTCGCAGTGGGTGCCATTTGCAACACAAACATGTTGCCAGACACGAAGGACAGGTAGAAAAAAAATGTTTTAGGGCTAAAGTATTTATAGGTTTCTCTGACTGTTGCTTGCAGAATTTAAAAGTTTGAAAAATTAAACATTTGTAATATCAGCATAGTGTTTTTACTAATTTTCTCCTTTAAAGGGGTACTACTGGGAAGAGAGATTTCTTCCACTTATATTTTGGTTAAGGTATTTTTAATTATTTGGTTAAATACATGTATTATGCATATGAATTAAATAATTGTAAGCCACAGAGTGGTACATGATGTTTCTCCCCCTTGTAGTTCCTTTAAGATAAGAATAAAATTGTTTATTTTATACAGGAGAGTTCTTGTATAAAAATCTATGGGCTCTCTGCCTATCTCTCTTTATCTATTTATCTATTATCTCTCTTTATCTATTTATCTATTATCTCTCTTTATCTATTTATCTATTTTCTCTCTTTCTATAAAGACACATTAGGTTTTAAAATGCTTTGGGAGATCCAACTGAGTACACGGAGCTATGAAAAGTAAGAATTTCTAATAAAAGAGGATGAATGTGTTGCTAACAGTGCTTTGATTCTACTTTTCTGGGCTTTAACATTGGAACTGAAATGAGCCTTTAGCCATTTTCACGATGAGCAGTCTTCTTAGCACTGTCCTTAGTGCCTTATATTAAATTTGGGCAAATATTTGTCATCTAATTTAGTGCCTAACATTTGATAACAAGAAAAATCTTCATCAGACTGTAAGTGCAGCTAGTTGCTTTGAATGAACCCCAGGAGATAAGTAACATTTCTATTTAAAAATAATGCTTAAGTGCATACAGAGATTTTGTAGCTGAATGGAAAAGCTGGGACTGAATCAGCCTTTCCAACAGATACTGCCAAGCAGATGAATGAAATATTGTTTGTTCTTATTTGCTTTGCTGAGAATCTCAGAGGAGATATTGATAGAGATCTCTGTAAGGCCAGTTCCTGAGGACTGTACTTAAATACTTGGAAACTATTATTTGCTGCTTAATTATCTCTATGCAACCAACCCCATCCCTCAGCTTCAGCACACAGATGCCTTTGACAGCATGGCTGCCTCATCGCCAAATTCAAGGCACAAGGACATGACATTTGTATATGAGTGGGGTGAAGGTCTGAAGGGCTGATCCACACCATGGACCTCTTGCTTTGTGGTTTTCCTGTCACCTGCCCATGACAAGTGTCCGTCTGCCTCTTGCTCCTCTCTTCTTGGGGAACCCCAAGGTAGAGTGAGGGTTCCTGAAACAGAAACAGCTGGAAGGGAGGAGGGTGCCTGGGAGCAGCATTGTGACTAAGACACGGATGGAGTTAGACCTGCAACCACAAAAATGTGGCGAACATTTAGGGTGCTTAGGATGGAGTCAGGGACTTGATAATTGTTTGGAAGGAAGTTAATAGAGAATCTCAGAGATTAAGAGGCATGGTTCAGGAGGAACAGGAGTTGTGAACTGCTTACGGGGCAGGTAGTAGCTGGAAAGGAAGGTGGGGCAGAGCTGGAAGGCATCTTGCGCGTAGAAGAGATGGGAGGAAATACAAAATTTCTGAAGGGTAGGGAAAATATAGGACGCGGCAACCCAGCTGCTGAGGTGAGGTAAGGTGTTTTGGAGGGACAACTGACAAGACACAGTAATGCTGGTGAGAAGGGAGAAAATGCATGACCTACAAGAAGAAAATGAGGGTTGAGTTGGAAAGAGGAAGCTGTAAACACAGAATTTCCAGATGCTGTCTCTAAAGAAATGCAAATGAATCAGGTAAAAGTATAGTGTACTGAAAGAACATAACCAAAAGGATAGTCAGCCCCCGGGCAAAAGAAGAATTGGTGGGCCACCTGCTTCCAACCCAGGCATTTGGCAGCCCTGTACTGGGTGCTGGAAGCCACACTGGCACAAAGGCGAGAGAGATGGAGTCCAGCTAGAGAGAGGAGGAAAAGAGCCGGAGGTGTCAGCACAACAGAGCATGACCACAGGAAAACAGGGAGGTTAGGGCCCAAATCACTTGTGTTGTGGAGCTGGTCCTGGGGCAGGGGTGAAAGGGGAAGCAGGAACTGGAGGGGTAACGGTTCAGAAAGAAAAATGAAACAATGAAAGTTTTTCCTGTTTATGATAAAAATAGCCCCAAGCAGATTTTCATACCTATTAAAAATCTTCACATGAAAGGAGCCTAGGAAACCCAGCAATACACTCTCTACAGTAGCTACATCACATGTGCAGATAAAATACATTGCTAAACTTTTTTTTTTCCTACGTAAGGACTAAAACCAGATATCATTTACTGGTATGCACACGCAACCAGTAATACTTTATGCTTGTAATGTTCCCATCCATTGTATGAAAGCTGGAGAACTGAGTAACACAATGTTCTGTACCAGAAAACTGCAGCATTTAGCCAGTGTATCAGTTTTCCAGAGTAGTTTTATGGTATTTCTATTTTTCAAATATTCCATTAACACTCAAAGTGTATCTGTTTTTCCATGCAGAGAATGATTTAAGAGAAAAATCTGTAATGCCTACTGTGACAAGCACATTGATGCATTTTTCAAGACCAGTGGCAAAATGATCTGCGATTCGGCTGTCCAGAGGCCCACAGCATGGCTAGTGGGAAAGTCCTGATTCAAACTCACAAGTTATAAAATCCATCTTGCTCCTACACATGTTTTTAGAATTCAAAAACTGTTCACTGGATTCTGCAAAATTCACATTTTAACCTTTCATCTTAGGCAGACACTGTGTTTCGATACCTGACATGCAGAACCCTGCTCTGCTCACTGCTATGGAATCAGGAGCTGTGGGATACATGTATTTCAGAGAAAAAAGAGAAAAAAAAAAAAGTGCTATCTATTTTTAAGCACAGGTGCAGCTATTTGTGGTTGGCTGGGTCTCAGTCCAGCTTACCTGCAGGCTAGACTTCTGATTTGAGGCTTGGACTTGTTTTATGCTAAAACTGGAACTACACAGTTTGCTCTCACTAAGCTTTGCACAAGACAGAGGGACTCTCGGGACCAGCTTGTTCTTGCAAGATTTCTGCTTAGAACAAAACCTAAGGACAACAGTTTGCACTTGAGTTGAGCCACACATGTACTAGAGCCAGATTTTTTGCTTTGTAGATTCAAAACGGTCTCCCAACCAGCGAGGATTTAAACACCTGAAATGAAAGGGTGCATTTGATTCAGTACAGCTCTGTTTATTCCATGTGGATATTGAAGACTATTGAAGTTTTTTGCCTGTGTTGTGAACTCCTAGTTAGGTCGTTTTTATGGTCCTGAACATCGGTTATGGAAAGATTTTAATTTGTAAACACGGGTGAATAGATGTATGGATGTATGGAAACCATTGTTCTGAAAGAACCTACATTCAGAGAACTAAATGGATGTTACAGACCACTGTGAAGAGAGATGGCAAATCATATTTTAATGATTACTAACACTCCAAGCATCACCAAATTATGATAAATGTCTTAAAAGATGCCTTAGAAAAGATTGCTAGATAGCTAAGAGTCATCTAACACTAATGAAATATCAGATTCCGAAACCAAATAAAACATTGGCAGTCTGGCAATGTCAAGAAAGGTGAGCATGGTATTGCAAACCTGAAAACAGGATTTTTTCATGATTGATTTTTGCTCTCCTTTTTCTTTTGCAACTTATTGCCTGAATCTAAACCCTAACTTGATTGGTATTTTGGAATAATCCTGAAGTGTTGTGCAGTGATAGTCAGCATTTCGTACTACAGTTGCACACTTGTGGGCTTTTAAATGCTATTAATGGCTTATACTTGCACAGCCTTTCCCTTCAAGGAATCCCAGCTCACTTGCTCAAGTATTTTCACATGGTGTTTTCACCGCCTTTGACATACAGTCAGCTCTGAAGGAGAACACAGTGTGAAATGATTGAAGTTAAAAATTTTTAAAAAACACTTGGTTTCATTAAGATTTTTCTGGGAGCATCTTAGGAAATAGAATGCATTTATCTGATCTCATGCGTTAGCTGGCTACTCATTAAAAATGTAGAGATGACTATGTTTGGGAAACTGAGAGTCTTGGCCACTTCTAAAGATTTTCTTCTTACAAAAGTAAGGCACTGCCTCCAAGAATACCAGCAGCAAACACCATTCATTCTAGGAAAAGCCAGAAACCTCTCATCTATTTCATTATTAAAACTTAAAAAAGGATCTAGATCACAAATAGTGTTTGCACACCCTCACCCGCTGCTCAGGGAGGAAGTAGGGACACATGACTGCTTGGAAGTGAAGAACTGCAGAGGATGAGAACAGGTCCAGCACAACAAAAAGCAATACCTCTGTTGGGTTTGGGGCCGGCCAAGGCTGCGTCTGCAACTTTCCTATTTGCCACTTACATTTGCTTCAGTAAAAATAATAAATTACCTCCTGCTAGACACTGGGTCTGTCTGAGCCTAGGTGAGAAGTGCTATTGCAGCGTCTTTTGCAGAGCTGCGGCACGCAACCGGTGAGAGCCTGCCCCGCCAGCCGGCACCACCTCCAACCAGGCTCATTCCTCTTCTGCAACCTCATTCTTGGGTTGGGGCACCAGTTCAAGAGCCGGGCTTGAGAGCTTGCCACCAGGGCAGCTGTCCTGCCGCCCTCCCTCAGGCTGAGCGTTCGCTTCAAGTGCGCCCGTGAGGATGCGGGAGGGCGGCAGGGGCCGGGGAGCGCCCCGCCACCCTGAGATGTCACCCGGCACATCCAGGGGAAAGGTAAGGTGTTTCTTCACACCAGGCTTTTCTCAGGAATGAGGGCAATGGCATGTTGGAGCAACGTCACTTCTAGATACAAACAAGTGAGGGCAACTCAGCCAATCTAAATAAACAAAGAGAAGCACAAAGGGAGGGAAAAATTGCACCTTTTGAACTTACTGCTATTCTTCATCTCCCTCTTTGACACTTAGATGCTATTCTGATGGATGCTACAGTTCACTTGTTGATTAAATCCTAGTTACTGAGCCCCTTTCTAGTTCTCAGCTGGTGCCACTTTACTGATAGGTTGGATAAAATCTCATTTGTGTGTGGTTAAGTAAATAATCAGTGTCAATCAGCATTTTCTTATAGTGCTAAGCCCACAGAAAACATGCAGTGGGCAGAGCAATGATAAATATAAGTCTCTGGGATCACACCGTGTATGAGCCTGAAATTCCAGGCTGTGAATCAGTCTGTGAACTGTGTGGCAGAGCCTGCAGTGATCTTTTGCAAAAAATGGCACATGGATTAACACTTGCTGAAACTTCATTTTCATCAGCATGTTAGTCAATGTTTTGAGTGTTAACATCTTGCTGATCACGTTCTTTGTTAAGGAACAGGAAAGAAAGTGATAGCTTGCAGCTCCTTTGGCATGAAGATCTCCCTCCCATGATACTGTATCTCTGAGGGGGAGAAATGGAGACGTGGATTTAAAATCCCAGAGTTGTACCCAGGAATCACCACTGTTTAAACAAAGCGCCCTCCATTCTTGTGCTGCTCGCGATGCTGCTGGTTGTCAGGAGCTCTGCAAACTTCTGGGCTTCTGCAGCCACCAGAGCTGTTGGTGGATATTCTAAGGGAATTCATTTCTAGTGAGCAAACAGTCTAATGTGTTCCGTGCCCTGGGTTAGCATCCTTTGGGTGCTGTATGGGATAAGCCAACACAGGGAATCCAGGTCTGTTTAGCCCTAGGGGCTCTGTTCCTTCCATACCATAACTGGAAATGGAGGCAAGGGGGTTGGACTGCCTTAATTCTGATAAAATCCCTCTCTTGCCATCCGCAGGCCCATATGAAGTACTTTATGTGAGGAGGGAAAGAAGATAAATGACGTCCCAGAGAAGGTGAAAGGAAATCTGCATGGCCTCATTAAAAATGCATATCCCTGGGAAATGGATTTATATAAATTAAATTTTCTACTTATTTCATTCCAATTGAGTGAAGAAGGAAATGGAGAGACTATGGCAGTCGCTCAAAAAGAGGTTTCAGCCCTTCCATATTATTGGTGACATTCTTCTAGCAACCTGTGTCTCCAAGGTCTTTTCTGCCTCGTGACTAAGATGCTGAAGCAATATCCAAGTTACATGCCTGCATTCCTAACCTAAAGAAAACTGACGCAGTGCTCAGTCATGCAAACTAACGTATCAGTCAGAATCCACCAAGTTGTCTGGGGTATCAGATTATGATTTGAGACAACTTCTTTTAACCTAATGAGTCTGCATTCTTCTTTAAAGCGAATTAGCATAATTCCACTACAGTCAAGGTAGCTGTACTATTTCAGATATGTTCTTATACCATGCTTATCATCTGAGGGCTTTACAGCAAAGCTTTAAGCAATGTGACTAATATCAGGAATAAGTTGCTTTATATCCTCTGAGACAAAACCCAAAAATGCTATAGTAGTTAATACAACTTTAAAAATGCAGAAACAATTTATAAAACTTTTTATTAAAGTCTCTATCTCTGGCAGTACAGATATACAGAGATCTCAAAAAAAGTTCATACAAAAACATGCCCTAACTCCCTGCAGCCACAGAAAGGAAACTCACAGCTTATGACAACATGCTTTTGTGCACACATTTGACACAATTCTCATGCTTTTGTGCATGTATGTGCACAAAATCTGCAGTATCACTTTTGTTGCTTTTAAAAAAATTATTTTTAAAGAATTTTAAAATTAGTTATTATTTTTTAAATTAGAACATCGCTTATTTAAATATTTTTTTAAATCCTAAGCAATAGGAATATCAGAGTGATTTTTTTACTATTTTATAACATATATTACTTGCACTGTGCCACACTAGCACTCAGATTATAAACCTGCAAAACACAGAATCAGCTGCTCAATGTCTCCGTTCCTCACAGCTTCAGACTTTAAGGCAGTGGAATTGCACTGATGTAACACGCTTTAACAAAGTGCGCATCACTGCTGCAGTGTAAAAGAGAGGGATAAATAATGCCTTTTTTTTTTTTTCTGGTGGTGTGAAGATAAGCAAGTTAATTTTAACCCAGAATATAATGTTTCCTGCTCTATGTTCTCGAGCACAAGGGCAATACAAGTTTTGCTGTACTGATGTGGTAGGTGTTTTACTTACTCAGAGGATAAAGGAAGAACTTGAGGTCATTTGCTAATCCAGAAACTTTTCAAAAATAATTTCAGTTTCATAAAAGAAAGCACAGAACTATACACAGAAAGAGGGACAGAAGGGGGTAGGGGACACAGAGTAGAAGGTGCTCTTGGCTAAGTCAATCTTGTCAAGCTAGTTTAGCAGGGTTAAGAAACCTTCCTAGCGTAAATAACTGGGAACACTGCAGCCCATGTGGGTAGCATGGCTTCAAAGAGCTCAGGCTGAATCTTACTGGACCCCCAGCCAACATACACCATCATGCAATGCTCCTGCCACAGAGTCCTATGGTCTTCCTCTGGCTCCAGAACCTATAGCCATGGTATAGCTGAGGGAGCGACGTCCTTCCCCAGGTGCTGTGGTACCACTGCTCCCTGCAGTGCTCCTCCTCCAGCACCGAGCAGCTTGAATTCATCTACACATCAGAAAATCAGCGCAAAGTTCGTTCACCATCCAAATAATAACATTAAGAACGGTGTTGTTATTTCAGATTTTTGGGGCCTTTGTAGCACAGTAATCTGTCTGGAGCAGTGACCAGAACCTGACTCCTATGGAGTCGGACAGAAAGTGGACTTTTTGATGATGTGAACATCACCAACGCTGTGAGCATTCACATACTTTTTGTTACCTGCAAATGTCTGCATGTGATGCTACTGAGAGAACCCAAGGGACTGGACTCTGTGAGCTTTCCAGTTGCCCTCTGAAAGCCAAAAGTTCTGGATGAGTTCAGACAGTGTATTTTTTTAAAATCTAGCTTCCTAGGGAACATCTTATTCTAATACTTCATGTTTTCACTAATTTAACCTCTCTCAGTAGGCGACCTGTAATGGAAATTCTGCCTGATCATGCAGGTCTTGTTCAGGCAGCATACTTTCAATTGATTTTACACCCATTCATCAGAATGATTTGCTATAACACTGATTTTACGTCTAGCTAGAACATGGTCAAATATGATTTAAACCAAGTGTCCTGTACTTAGCACGTGAACCATGTGGCTACCTGTTTATTCTCCTGTACTGGGATGGGAGGGCATTTTTAATTGTTTACAGCAGGGGCAGCTCATCACAACCACATCTGTAAAAAACCAGCTTGGCTAGCCGTATTCCTGGCAGGTCTGGGTACACTAGCGCATCCCACAGGCGCATTGTGCCCTGCTCACCAGGCAGATCTTCCAGGTATCTGCTCCCCTGCTGAGGCAGGGCCACCCAGCTCTGAGGGTTAGCACGGGCATCCTGGAGAGGAGCAGCTGGAGCCAGGAATGAATAAGTGGGGAAAGTGGGGACAAATGTAAGTCAGTTAAAGCTGATGCCTAGGCAAGCTCTGAGTGTGTTACAAAGTCAGGGCTGAAAATAACAGATGCTGCAGGCTCAGCTCTCTGGAACTTTAAAGAGAAGGTGTTGATATTATTTCTCAGTTATTTACTTTTTTTTTCCTACTACGTTTTGAGACGTTTCAAAGCAAGTTTAAGATGAGAAGAGAGACCAAAAATAACTCCATGGCAGCACCCTCAACAGGGGTGACTTGATCAGCGTCACCCTCCATGGGGGTGACTTGGTCATTGTCACTTCTATTGGCATGGGTGTTTTGAAAACTCTGTGATGACAGACACAGCAGAGGAAGATTTTACAGCTGGAAGAGTGCAACAAAGCGATACCCCTGCTAGCTACCACTCATAGCCTTCCCCTCCAGTCTCAGCTGATCACTATATCGCTCTTGTTTCCCCCAGAGACCTGCCTGAGGAGCAGCGCTAAACGCTCCACGTAGCCCCATAGGATCCCTGCTGAGATAGACTGCTGGAGAAACAGCCTGGACCAGGAATCGCTTATGTGCACTCACAGGTGGGCTTTGCATGGCTGTGGCCCTGGTCCTGCAGCAGAGCTACTCTCAAGTTAATAATTACATGTTCAGTGTATTACACAAGCTTTCACTCCTGCTTTTTCGCCGGCGTCCATTCTTCTGCTTTGTGATAGCCACTCCTTTTCTTATTTGATTTCACACGCCGCAGAAGCATGGGTCCCATGGCCACCAGCATCCCCTCCAGCCCCGCCTGCCCCACAGCAGTGACCCCATGCTTCCTGGGTTAGGACATGTGTGCTGCTCGAGCAGCCTTTCTTCTGGATTCAAATTACCGAGATCAAAAGTTCAGCAGGTTCTATCCTCGCTTGGTCTGCTAACACATTCATTTGTTCCAGTGACCTGCCAGGTCTTCATCAGTCCTCCTATCAAACCTATAAGAAGATACTCAGCTCTCTTCAGAGCTGGCCTGACTTGTGCAAGCACAAGCAGAGGGGCTGCTTTGGAGGGGGAGCAGAGAGCAGGGGT
Organism: Caloenas nicobarica; assembly: GCF_036013445.1. Taxonomy (NCBI): domain Eukaryota; kingdom Metazoa; phylum Chordata; class Aves; order Columbiformes; family Columbidae; genus Caloenas; species Caloenas nicobarica. Next base: position 54,525,477 of record NC_088248.1, on the reverse strand, counting down.
CAGCAAAGGATCATGAAACTCTGTTTGGAGCCTGCAAGTTACCATTAAAGAATGCTGCCCACTTATGCAGAAAAACTGGGTGCCAGCCGCTCAACGACCCTGTTATTCAAGTTCTGCAGCCTGCAGGAAAGGGCTCCTAGAATTAGCTCGCTCAATCTGGTGGTGAGACACCTCTGATGTCTGAAATGGGTTTGCCTTGGGGTTGTTAAATACCTGCTCCATGTGATTGGGCTAATTAAAAGTTTTTAGCCAAACAAATCCCTGTTTGTGAAGGTATAAAAGCTAAGAGGATTAGATGTTAGTTAAAGTAGACATAACTGAGAAACAAAGTTGCTGTTAATTCTTAAAAATGCTAACCTAGTACGTGTGGGTGAAAGGAGTGGATAATAAAATTAATCTGTGAAACTAAAGTCCCAGATTACAGTTAATCTGTGAAACAAAAGTCCCAGATGACAGTTAAATCAGGTATATTCCATAGAAAAAGTTTCTCCCTTGAATTCAGTGTTGCCACGTAGCAGTGGAAGACTTTGTTCTACACACAGAAGGCAAAACCAGCTTTAATTATAATTGTTTGATCTCCAGTATTCTTCTTGTAAAGGAAATGTAGGTATTTTCTAGTATTCTAGATTTATTACCATAGCCCATGTTATACAAGTAATATACAAATAGCACCAACAGCTGGCTAAGGACAACGCACCTCTAAACTTTTGTCAGAAGGGTTGTCTGCTACTAAACTGAGACTGCTTGCAATAGCATCCCTAGCAAGGATAGATTGGGGAAAATGGAATTTAGATCCACAGCATATTAGTGCTAAACAAACATTACCTCCCTACCAAGAATATCCCCCCACCACCGCCAAAATAGGTCATTAGAGCCTCCAGACTTCTCCTTCTCCTCTGAAAACACATTTGTATGCCTGATCGGAAATTGTTGACTTTATTCCCAGTGAGACTGTCGGGTTGAGCAGTGGCCAGCAGCCTCCCCCCATCAGCATCTGCTGCTACCTGTCATTTTGCCTTCTTTCATTGCTTCTTCCTGGGCAGACATCCCACAGATCCCAGGGTTTTATCTTGATGGCTCCATTCTCCCCTAGCAGCCTCATTCCAGAAAACACTTGCTAATGCTGGTAACGCTAATTATACATTTTTGAATGTAAATACTTTGCTTGGGGACATAATAAGTATACACCTGATTTTGGAGCCTCCAAAAGAAGGATGTTTTGCTCATCGGTGCCAATAAGGAAGGGGGAGATTTAAAAACTACCTCTATAGAAGTATATTAAGGGCCAGAACAGCCCCTGACACATTTTGGGCCTGTGTCATTTAAATATCAGTCACCCAGGCCAGAGGACAGATACTGCTCTCCCAGGCGCAGGCTAGGGGTTAGGATAAGCTCTGAATCGTTCCTAACACACAGTTTGGGTGCAGCCATTCGGTTTTGGCGGGCAAAACAGCATCCTCCTCTGGAGGCAATCGGCCCCCATGCCAGGGAGCGATTCTGGGCATGTTTAATTTACTAGCAGACGTGTAGCTAATGCGGAAGAGAGATGGAAAACCAAGCTCCTTCTTTAACAACCAAAATAAAGAAATCTTTTACATCTGAAAATATTGAGGCAGATGATCAAATAATTAGCACTGCAACAAGTTTGTACTGCCTGCAGCTAGAAGAATTGCTGTCTATGGGAACAGGAATGTGGTTGAGCCAGCAACAACGCGATAAGGGATCTACACCTAATATTTTTGGATGGTCTGGGTATGTCACAGGTATGTTTCCACAGAGCTGAGAGAGCATTCAGGATTAAACACCCATGTAAAAACTTCCTACTCAAACCAGCTGAGGATGGCTTGACCAGTACCAGTGCCACATATTTATTCCTTCTGGGAAGGTGAAAGTATCAAAAGTAGAGGTATCTAAACCACCTTTTTTCTTTCTACCACAAATCGACTCTGGAAACAACAATAACAAAGATTCTTTTTTCTTGCCTTCTTGCCTTTCTTGACAAAATAAATAAGTTTCTGTCTGGTGTTTTTTTTCATAGTGCTTCTTTAAAATTTCCTACATTTTCATATAAGGTGCTCCAAATTGAAAAGCAGAAATATTTTCCTTGGAATTTTATTTTTTACACAGATCAGATTATTTTGCAAACTTACAAATAGTTTTATTTTTACAAGGTTTTCACTTTTTGATAACTGTGCTGTTTACACATTTTTTCCCCAGCTGGAATCCTGATGAGCTTGCATGTTGTAAGGCAAAAAAGTACAGGTACAGATTTCTATGCTGATGTTTCATCACATGTGTGGGTTGATGCTGGCTGTATGTGTGAAATACAAATTTAGTATATACAGATCCTGCTGATCTAGTAGAATGATTAAATAACACATCTCCTGGCCCTTTTACAGAAGGATGATTCAAGCAATCCGTAGGTTCCTATGGTGCTGCACAAGATCACAGCCCGATCACACGTGCATGATGGCATAAATAGATGAATAATAGCAACTGCATTTTCAGTCCCACCCACATTTCATCTTATTTTTTAAAATCACATAACACCTACACACAACGATTGGCTAAGACTGACAAAAACAGAGTACAAGAAAATAAATACATTGTTTTCTGTGTTTGTGTATCTCGGGAGGAAATAATAGTTGGGGTTTCTTTTTCATCTCCTTTTTTTCTTTTCTTTTTTTTTCTTCTTTTAAGGAAATAACTCTGAGAAAACAGCAGGCAAGTGGTGAAAGCCATTAGTTGCCATGGGATTTCAAAAGGTAAGTCCTTGCACAAGTGCACGGAGGGTCGGAATGGAGAGGCAGAGAGCTGACCTGCTCTGAAACGCTGCTGCCTGCCCTCCCCGTCGGGCTGCGGTCGGCTCCAGCGCACACCATGACCTTGCCTCTGTTGGGAGCTGGAAGAGTATCGCCCTTGCCTTGAACGGAGGCAGGACCAGGCCCTACCCAGAAATTTTCATACGCTACGTGTCATATGTGCGTGCCAGCATTATGCAATGGGGTGAAAAATGAAAACCTGTTGGGCACAGACCTGGTGCACTCAAGGACATACTGTTATTTGTTTTGCAGTTTTACCACTCTAACTGGGATTAACAGTGTGCCATTGATAGCTGCCATGATAAAGACAACCAAAATGCCTCATTTTTAATTTTCAGAACATGATCTAAACTTTTGAGGGAAATTGCTTGATTGGCCTCAAGGTTTTATTAAAAAGCAAAACAAAGCAAAAACTGAGAAAGCATTTCCTTTTTCCAGCCTTCTCCCTCCACCTTTCCCCTCCTTTGTCATCCAGCTAATACAACAGCAGATTGAATTCACCTCCCAATTCCTTTATTATTTATTTTTTCAAACAAGTTAGTAGGTATTGTAAGTCGCCAACCTTCGCTTTCTGGAAATTCTTTAGTGTATTACTGCATAGCAGAGTGGTGTGACAAGGATAAAGAGATTAGAAGTAATTTCATATAACTCCTTCTGTCAAAATCTGCAGAAGGCAGTTACTGGTAACTCTGAGTATTGCTAAAATTCTTCATTAAAAGCTTTCAGTATACAGGCAGGAAATCTCTAAGCACTAAGACACAGAGTAACCAAAACAGAAGGAGAGAAGGAATATTAAAATCAAAGCCCAAACACAGAGAGAATACAAAGGCAAAAGACCTGCTCAAGTGCAACAAGAATAATGCATGTTATCTCCAAGGGAGTTGATGCCAATATAGGTTTGAAAGCCAGAAAACCACATGCTGATTTTCACCAAATTCAGGTAATTAGGCATAATCAGTGCAGACACCTTGACACCATGAGACAGTCAGAGTGGCTGTGAGCTGCTGCTGGATGGTCACTGCTGCAGGCTGCAGTGGCTCACACAAAATTCAGGCTCTGTTTTCGTTGTGTGCTTGTTTTACCAGCGCACTGTACACACAGCCTATACCTGCAAAACCCGGCCAACAGATGAGGAGTTTTTCCTGGTAAGGTGGTCAGGTGTGACCCCTAGTTTTGTCCATGTGGGAAAGCAGGGGGGAAGCACAGGGAGAAGAAGGAATTAAATATGAGCTGACCAACACAGCTGGGCCAGCCAACATTTGCACTGTAGACCTGACTAAAGCTTTGAAGATGAAAAGAGAGGGGGGCTTGCATACTCTATGAGCATCCCATTCAGTGAACAGAAGAATGGACAGACATGAAATGATAACAAGTCCTGCACTTTTTGAAAAGTTACCATTGTGTTATAAAGCTATCGTTGTGCATTGCAGGTCCCCCTCAAAGCTGGTGACCTTGCAGAACAGAAAAAGACCTGATGAGCATGGGCACAGGTGCATGAAAGAGAACATACCACTACCATGCCAGGTGCAAAGAGTTTAAATGCTGTATCCCCTGTTAAAGGGGTGCAAACTCTTCTGCTGCCTTTTTTTTTTTTTCTGGTCCTTTTCCTCTGTTTGTGAATCATCCACCCACTAGTTCCCATAAGCATGTTCACAACTCAGGCTTGCCCAATGAAGGCTGCAGCATGATCCACTGTTTTTCAGCTCACTCAGGACGGTAGGTTTCATCCTTATTTTCAGCCATTTGCTACGCGTGAGGGACATTGCTCCACATGCTTTGTTTCTAACTCTGGACTTCAAGCTGGTTGACCAGGGGCTGCCTTTCCCTCCAGTGTCTGTAGTACCCTGTGCAACGGGCATCTTTCATTTGTCCCTTTCTGCTTTAGAACAACATATTAAAAGAACCAAGTCTTTGCCAGTTCGTGCTGGCTGGGACATTTAATTCATTCAGGCTCTGATCCTGCACCTTTCAAGTCACAGAGGTTTTTGGAATGGCTCTAGGGGAGGGGAAGCAGCCCCCCTATGCACAGCTGTCCCTCTGCCCTAGTCTGTCTGAAGGCAAAGTGCAAAGCAGAGAGACAGCCCTGTGAGGTGGGCGCCTCTGAGTCTGCAGTCCCATCATCTCTGTCTCCTACCAATCTCCTGTTCCTCGCCTGAAAACAGCTTAACTTCAGGTAACTATCACTTGCAACTCTCATCCACCAGGAAAAGGAGAGCCAAACACACTAGCAGCACAGGGTGGATTGCTACATTTGACTCCTGGTTTTACACTTTTATTAAACACATCTCTAGAAGAGGTGTAATGTGATGGTCAGAGCTGCACTGGACATACTCCCTAAGCAAGGAAATGTCTAAGGCTAGGAGACCTAGCAAAGCAACATCTCAGTCAACAGCCCTCTCCTCACTATTTGCCTTCCACAATCTCTTCCTTCTTTATCCCCCTATCTTTTCTTATCATGCTAAGGGTAGCAGCCTCATTTATCCTTTCCACTGGCCATTTTTCCAGCCACAAACATGTTAGTGAAAAACGTGACCCCTTCAAGACACTGGTCACCTGCCCTGCTGGGCCCACCAGCTCTCTAGCCTGCCTGCAGGGATGTGTGTGGGACCACTGAACCCAGAATGGTCCCAAAATTGGTCCCAAAGCACGGGTGACTCCCATGCACAAGAAGCTGGCGTTTGCTCCTACTTGTTCTGATCTTTTACCCAACAGACATGGAGGGACGTGGATAAAACACAGAAATGGGCTGTAGGACAGACACAACACCCTGGGACTGCCCCTTTCCAACCCAAAACCCAACCAGCTGTTGGCAGTGAGGATGTCTCTTCTAGAGGTTTCTCCTCCCAGCCCCACAGCTCCGTGGCCATGCAGACAGGGGGCTGGCATCCCCCTACCCCAGCTGCTTGTTCCCAACACAGGCGCTCCAGTCCAGAAGGGACTGAAACATCACAGTGGGTACCCTGGGTACCCTCCATCTCAACAGGCAGTACCATTGCCCTCAACCCTGCGTTTCACCAGGTGGAGGTGTCAGCCTGGATCTGGAAGGATGCTGCAGACCCATGCATGGGAGAGTGAGCACTGAAATGTGCTGCTCTCACTGAGAAGTGCAAGAGGTTCCCAATATTTGGAAACTGGGTGCTGCAAATTGGATCCTGCACTGCCCCAGTCCCTCATGGGAGACAATGGCCTCCTTTGTTCACCACGCAGTGCAGAGGGTGGTCCTGCTCCAGCAAAGAAGGAGTTCAGGCACTGATGGTAGCTGCTGTCCCCGCCACTCTCCTGGAGACATTGGAGGGAACGTGGTGTCTGATGCACCACGAGAAAGGGGAACTCATAGCTAAGGCAGATAAACAGGCTCTTGATTACTGCTTTCTGTCCTCACTCTGCACATGGATCCTGTGTATCACTGGCCAAGTCACTTAAACCAAGCATTGTACAGATGGTTGCTGACTGCATTGTTCCTTATTTTGGGCTGGGAACATTTTCTGGTCTGCAACTTGCTTGCAGAAGCAAAGAGCACTTAGAGATGCAAGTGTTCTTGCTGGGAAATGCACTTTGAAAATGTGGATCTTGAGCTAAACTAAGTTTTCTGGAAAACAGAGTCATAAGGCAAGCAGTGCGACTGACTCATACTTCTAGCTTAAATGAAAAAAAAAAAAAAAAGGAACCAATTTATTTTGCCCCAAAGCAAATATTTAATTTCTTGATTCTCTACCCCAATTTTATTCTTCTATTTAGTCTAATTTTTAAATTAAATGTCATTCTAAAGCAAAAAAATACGGGGTCATATTATTTGAAAAATATGGAAATAACATTTCAACTTATTTGAATATGTTTATTTCTGTCCACTCAAAATAACCTATTAAGCTTGACATAAATCTATAGCTAGAGCTTGTTAATCCTAAAGCACATTTTTCAGTGAAGATGACCTTTAACTAAAAAAGCTCACCTGTGCCTGGCCCTGGCATCCTGAATTGTACACTCAAAACTAGGTTAAGCTTCATAACTTAACGTTCTGTGTCCCTATTTTTTTAATAAATATATATCAAATGGTGGTTGTGCAGATTATTTCATTACTGCTTGTGAAGTATTTAAATACTATAAATGAACACCACTCAAAAGTCAAAGTAGTGAATCTCTCTTCAGAGCAAAGCAATGCAAGACCGTGAACCATTTATATCTTGAAGAGCAGGAGAAAAAAAATATTTAAATTGCTCACTGACCACCCTACTTTTCATACACAGTATAAGAGAAAGATCCTACTTAAAAAAAAAAAAAAAAAAAAATCAACAGTATTGAACGTGTCAAAACCCCAGGATTATAGTGTAATAATACATACCAAAAGGCAAATCAGGATTGTGCAGACTATAAATCTGGCATTATCTGAATTACACACTTTACATTTTTCTGAGTAGGATATCTGAATTACTTCAAATTTTTTCTGAGTCTGTGCACTGTTTCCTAAGATTTTCTGGGGTTTTTTCTGTTTTTGTTTTTGTTTAATGCAAACTGAAACCCAGCCCCACAAATTCCATCATGTGGCACCCTACTGATGCCCGTGTCACCCGGAGGGGTAGCACATGAGATTTACTGCACAGACTTCTGCTCCACGAAGTGGCTGAGTCAATCACGGATGCAAGGCAGCAGCCCAGCCCGGCCTTTGCTGGCAGCAGAAGAGGGAAGAGGCAGGAGTGGGGGGCTCCTTCCAGCCTTCCGAGGGAAAGGTGGTGCCAGGAAAAGTCCTGGATTCACAACCTCAAGCATTCCAGCTCAGCTCTGTCCCAGCTCTTTGGATGATGTGCCTCCAGCTTGGCCCCCACCCTTGTCAGACTCCAATGCCTCTTTCTTTGCTCCCTTTACCTTTAGGTGCCCTATAACGTGCTCTGGAGCTCAGGCACAGAGCGCCTCGCAGCTTCATGTCACAACTGCAACTGAAGTCTTGCTCAGGCTGGAGCACACACAGTGTGAACAGCTTTTTCTGGGACCTGGGTGTTAAAAGCTATAGTGTCCTCTAAGTGCACGGAAATGGTGATTTTCAAAGGTTTATATCCTGCTTAAATCTGGGTACCTCTGCGCAAGACCCACTTCCCCTGCTAAACGTCAAATCACCGCCCTAGGAATAGGTTGCAAAAATTTGGAAAGAGCAAATTCTCAAACTTTGATTTTCAGAAACAGTTGAAGGATTTTAGGTTAAGTGACCCTCAGGCTTCTATCCAAGCAAACGCGGAACAACTCACATACCTCAGCAGACATTTTGCCATGCAATGTTTCAATCCAGGGACTTAAAGCTTTGCAAAGTTAGGAGCAAATTAAAATAGTCTCCTACTAGAAAATGCAGGGCATCTTTATTAACTGGATCTGCTGTCTTCATTTTACATTGCTCATGCAATGGGAACTTTGGGATGCAAAGTCTGATGCACTTGGAGTAGTTACAGTCCCAGATCTCTGTAGGTTATATTACGTGCATGGTTTTTTTTTGCAGAGTGGGCTACAACAATTATATCTGTTTATTAATACTAAAGCTACAGACCCTTTAGCACTGCTTTTCAAGAAGCTGTGATCTGAAGCCAGCCTCAGGGTTTCACAGCAAGCACGGCTCACCCGCTCTGGCAGCGGGACTTTGCTCTCATTTCACAGGGGCACAACTGAAGCCCAAAACACAGCCTGATGCTTGCTCCCTCGATGGCTTGTGCCATCGATGAGTACAAAGACCTACGTAGCCCCAGCAGCACTTCCCAAAGGCCTCCTTGGCCCAGGGCTGTGGGGCTGCTGAGGATGGCGCAGGAAGGGGAGCTGAGGCAGGGAGCCCAGGGGCTGCTGGAGGTTTGGGTTTGGTGTCCAGCCGATTGGCACCTTCCTTTATCCCTCCCTGCAGCTGTCCCAGCACAACTGCCCAACCTTATTAAATTGGAGGCACAAACACAGAAAAACCTCAGAGATTTGCCACAGCTCTCTGAAGACTGGCCATACAAGACCCTGCTGCAAGACCTCACAACCTGCTGGGATGTTCAGCTATACTGGCAGAGACCAGTAACCACAGAATAGATATCCACAGCAGCCAGAAACCACCCACTTGACTGTACTTTTGTTAACTCATCTGTGCCACTTTCTGTGGCAAGGTAGGGACATGAACCCGGGTTTCCTAAGCTTTATACTGGAGCCTTTCCCACAGAACCAGTCATTTGTATACTTTTTGCTTCTTGCTTGGCTTGTTCACACCCTATTGTGCATATACATACAATAGTATGTGTGAACTCAGATGAAACCTTTATTTAATAGTGATTGACATTTGTGAAAGCTTTAAGAATGCAATTTTTTTGGCATCAGTTACTTTCCAGGTCAGGATTAACAAACTGATGAGTTAACAACCAACTGATATTCTTTGTTTAAAACAGGCTGCATTTCAAAATGGAGGCAGCTTTCAGATTTTTTGCAGAAGATTGTGCTTTGATTTGGAAATAGGGAAGCACAGCAAGGATTGCAACACAAACCAGATAAGATTAGATGAAGAGGAAACGTGATAGAAATGGTTTGGATCTATAGGAAGAGCAATAAATTGTTGTTCATCTCACACTATTCATGTTACAGTGCTTGTTTCAGGAGACACAGAGGCAGTGCCCCCCTGTCAGAGGTAAGGCAGAAGGCTAAGCCCTTCCTGCATTTTGGTGTCATGGCTGGAACCCAGATTCGAACATTGTAGAAATGCAGTGAAAACAAATGCCTGGTTCCTTCACTTTGCATGTCATTCAGAGCTCCCCACATTGACAGGGATGGGGTTCATCCCTTCCGCTTTTCCATTGTACCAGCATCTCTGCATCCAGCTATGTAGGGCTCTGAACTGGCCTGCATATGCCCTGATGCTCTGCAGGCCCCATGCTCAGTGACCCCTCACTTTGTGTCATTGCAAACATGCACCAGGATCTCCGACCACGGACCCAAACTCACCGATGGACACAGGCAGAGCAAGCAGAGAGTGTGGAGGCCTCAGAAACTGGCACCTATGCCAGAAGGCGAAGGCGGACATGGTAGGATGGGGAGGCAATGGGTCAGCGGTAGGCTCTGCATGCTGACCGCCGCATCATACCACACAGATGGAGCCTGGCCACCAGGAGTTTCGAAGCTGTGGTTTTGGCCAAGTTTTGCTTTGAACCCAGAACTCAGAAAGAAACTTGCACAACAATGACTAGCCAGCTTATCTAATTCTCTTTGCGCTAGCCTTAGCTCTAGAAAGGGTTTGTCCAACCCATTTGTGAGTATTCGTTGGGCATGACTACACGCATGGGGACAGACAGCCTCATATCTGCCCTGTGGTAGCATGGTTACAGCTCCCAAACTACAGCAGGATCCTTTCTGATTACTTTGGAGTATAAGAAAAAAAGAACATACCGTTGCCTACATATTAAAAACACAAAGGTGTGTCCACAGATACTATAAACTTGCACCGCAGCTTACAACTCCCCTGCAGTCTGTGCCTTGGGTACCCACAGCATTCAGGGAGATCCATGGTCTTTAACCGATTTTCGCTATTACCAGTATGAAGCTTTATTGCAAATCTAACCTTCTAGGCTTATGGATATGTGGCATTTTTCATAAAACTAAGTTTGTTACGCTGCCCATAGGTAAGTAAATTGCACCATCAGCAGTTTTGATTTCATTTTCTTTGGAGACCCTGTACTTTTTACACAGCTTATTTATTCAGAAAAAAACCCCAAAACAAACAGTTGTGTCTTTTGGAAAATATGAAGAGGGAGAGATGGCTTATGCTAGAAGCAGGTGCATCCCTATTGCTTCTTGTACATATGCAGTGTGTTCTTTAACAGCCTATCTCCTATGGCACTCTTCAAGAGTGCATTTCTAGCATTTCACAAGAGTGGAGAAAAAACATGTATTTCCTATCTATTGGTGGGAAAACCATGGCACAGCGAGGGGAAACAATCCCTTCAAGATAACTCCTCCAAACCAGAGACAAAGCTGGTAACTAAACACTGACAGCTGAATGACAGTGTTTTGGGAATTAAAAATCCAACACTGAGACTGATTTGTGTTGATACTGTTTGTGCATATATAGAGAATCATATACATTTGTGTAGAAGCAGCAAGGTATTCCTCAAACAGATGCAAAGTCAAATTTACCAAAGCCTTGTTCTCTTCACCTATAAAGGTTACCAGAACACATTTTACCGATTTCACTGAAATCAGTGATCACCGATACCAGTGTAAAAGAAAGGCCACCATTTGCACAAGGAGTGCCACCGTGTATAAATATATAAAATTTAAAAGTGAATATATAAATATTTATATATAAAAACAAAAATTAAAAATCATAGAAATAACATAATCCTTTCTTTAAAAAAAAAATCTCTATAAAAAAAAGCTCTGCGATCTACAGATGGAAATGCCAGGATGTGGCTCAGACTTCAGCCTCCTCAGTAAAGCCACAAGCTGAAGCTGACCAGGCTCAGCCCTCCACTGTGTTGTTTTACCGACAGGACGGACACCACAACAGTGCCAACAGCCCGGCCCCAGCACCCCCACAGCCCAGGGGCAGCAGAGTCACACGTAACACACCTGTCTCAAATCCTTGCTGTGTTTTAATGGTGCCTCTCTTCCTGCTAGCACATCATCACAAACCCATCCTTGGGATATGACAAGAATCAAAAAGCCACAGTTAAAACTCCAGCTGCAGCTAGAGGGGGAAAAAAAATAATGGAACCACTCTGTGAGCAAAAGAGCCGTTTGCCCTGGGCTTTCCTCGTTTTGATGAAAAAGCCAACAGCCAAGGACACCAGTGCCTCCAGTTCAGCAATACTCAACCGCACTTACTCAGGGCTTCTGGCAGTTCATTCCACATCCCTCAGAGCTGTAGTTTTTATACAGTGCCCCATATATCAACCAGACCATGAGCTGATAAACTTTCCCAAGGCAGGTGGCCATGGGAATGGCCAGGAATTTGCACAGGAATTTCAACAGGAATTTTCTTACTTGGACTCTTAAGGTCAGCAGACAGTAAAAACTAAAATTGCTTGTCAGTCTGTCCTGCTGCTTCCTACCAGGAATGTGAGCTTGCAGAGGAATACCTGAAGAAAACCAGAATTTTCAAGAGAAATAAAAACTCAACATGGGAAGACACAATCTTTGATCTTCTCAGCACCTCAAATCAGGACCTGCAAACACCCGCAGTAAAACATGGGTCAGAGAAAAGAGCTTCCAGTGTTGGGAAGGCCTGCAGGGGCTGTGAGCTGGCATGTTATGCAGCAGCGAGGAGCAGAGCAGCCACAGACATGTCCAGGAGCCACTGCCCATCTCGGACCACATCCCCACCAGTCACAGGTCGCGGGAGGCAGAGCACCCTTGCAGTGGACCTGACACCCCTCGCCAGGCCTGGGTGCTCAGGGTGAGCAGACAACCTTGTCAGCAGCATCTCCTCACCCTGTTCACTTCATAAACACTGAGTAAGATGCCACACATGGCAGCAACAATAGGCACATTCATATCTCCTTGACCCAACTTGAGGTGCCTCCAACTTCCACTGAACATGCGCATTCGGCAAGTCAGATAAGGTGACTCTTTTCTTGCCCACTTCATGAGGCCAAGGAGCCAAGGACAGAGTCAGTCTTCAAGAGCCACAGATCGTACCGCAATCCCAAATGTTTGAATACACATGAAATCTATCTCTGCTTGCAGCTTTACCTGTGAGCTCCAGGCACCTTATTAGTGCTGTATCTAATGGGAATACTAAGGACAGTGAAACATTCCCTGTGAGAAGTAGCACTCACTTCAGGATATGGGTACCAGTGCATGAACTCTGGTGAAATTGCAGCATCCACTGCCAACAGAAATTTTGTCGCCAAAAGCACACACATGACATGGACATGGCCTAAAGTCATGTTAATAGTGTGAATATTTTATTAAGGTGAGATGAACATGCTCTTTTGCTGTAGAAACCTCTTGAGGTCGTGTCCCCGCATGCATATCCATGTTTGACTCTATCTTCTCTGCCTGCCTTTGGTACCTTTTTCTCAGCTCTGGCTGAGAGCTCCCCAGCTCTGAGAGCTCCCGCAGTCGCACCTGCCTGCCCAGTCCTCACAGCCTTTATTTCTTACTCCAGCACACACTCCAGCTTTAAAGACCTCAGTTAGCTGTACTATCTTCACACCTCCCTCCCTCCAGGTCCTGAAACCTCATTGCTTCAGCAGCAAGGCTTTCAAACCCTAATGAAGCATCTCTGTCTCAGATTTTGCCTATCTGGTATCAGACTATATTCAGTGAGTTGAACTTCTTCCCTCTTCCTCCTCGCTCCTTCTCTTTACAAGGATCCCTCACTTCTTTTTCACTCCCTTCCCTGCCCTGCAGACACCTCCTCTCCACCCAAGTCTGTCACCTTCCTGCTCTGGTTTTGATTCTCCATTTTTCTCTTCTCACTGTTGCTGATTTATGCTGATGACCCATATCACCCTCTCATCATGCTGTGTCCATCTCACCTATTCTCTTCCTCTGCTGCCCTGGTCCTTTTCTTTTACTCATAAAAAAAGACGGCTTATTTGGCATGCATTGCTCAGACTCCAGGCTCTCTACTGCTGAATTTCCCCTGAACTAACCTTCAAGTGGTCCCATTCAGCTCCATCCATTAGCCTCCCACATTATATCCCACCATTCAGCCTTTCTATGTTTTCCACTCCATCAACCCTGATGACTTCTCTTTTGCTTTTAACCCCCGTCTTTCTATCAAGTTCAATTGCAAATTCTCCCTATACTACAATTTCCTTCAATTTGCCTTCCCATCCAGCCTGGCTGATGCCCCTCACCCACTTTTTCTGCTGTCTTCTGAAAGACTGTCTGCTGACAGCTTAGCTATTGCTTCCAGCTCAACATGGATAAAACAGAGTTCCTAATACTCCCACTCTCAAGGGATACCCAAAAACCTGTTTTCTCTCCTTTCCTCAGTGACACTGCTCTGTTTGCAAGCAAGGCACAATTTTTATTCCAGCAGCCTTGTTTTAAAAGTACAGTTAAGATCTGCTGATGCTTTCTGCTTACACATCAGAAACATTGCCTGTTCTTTCTGCCCTCAGATCTAAAACACTCCTCCAGGGTCTCACCCTTGCATTATCTCAGTAATGGTGACATCCTTTTCTCTGCTTTCACAATCACAATCTTGACCTGCTGTTTCATTGTCCAAATGCTATTACAAGGGTCTTTTTCATAGCCTGATGCTTTGAGCATGCCCCTCATTTTTGTGCTTCTGTTGACCAGCTTTCCCATTCTTTAACAAATAAAATATAAGACGTGCTTACACACAGCACTTGCGCAGGCAGCTGAGTGGCAAATGATTGCCTTTTGCAGCTTTGAACCCAATTTCTACTACTTATCAAGTCCCTTTTCTGTTTTCCCTCATAAATCATCCCTGGGACTACCTTCGTCATCACAACTGCAGAGAAACTTTGCTCATCTCTCCTAAATTCCTCCTCAAAACTCTCCCTTGCTGCTGAAATAACGCAAGAGCAGCCAGGCTGCCGGCGTGCTGCGCCTGCTCTGTACCCAGCTGACCCCTCTCACCACTGCCTTCTGCTCCACCCCGTGTCTAACCCATCTCTTGCCTCTCGACGGGTACTTCATGCATAAACTCCACACAGCGGTGACAGCCCTTCCACTTTGCTTGCAAGCAGGTACACATGCAGCAGCAACACCCGAGTCAGGAATCTTGAGTCTGTAACAGTGCAATGATTAACCACATATTTAATATTACCAAAACCTCAACTTGCTGAGGCTGACCCTACACTCTGACTTGTGGTGGAGCTTACTAAGTTTCCTTGATAAAAGACGGAAATGCAGAATCAGTGTTACAGTTTATTTCCAAAGTAGAGTTCAAGAACACCCATTGAGTACTCAAGAGGCTGAAACACTAGTGCAAATCCTGAGCTACATCACTTGGGGTGGTGCTTCTCCAGAGTAAATCTCCTGATGGCACTCACACTGGTGAATAGGATAGAGAGCATTTTGGTTTTCAGTGGCTGGTTAAGCCATGCCCACTTCAGAAACAGCTGATTCAGGCTCAGCTTTTTGACCTAGCTAGGTATTATGAAAATATGATATCCACACTCTAAGTACATTAAAAAAAACCAACCAGTCTTAAAAACATATCAAAACCCCCTCTCTTCTTTTCGAATGAAAGCTTGCTTGTGATCATGGCAAATGAAAGACTGGAAAGGACAAAAATGCCCTCAAATACCAGGTAGTCAGCTTTGCAGTTAGTAAGAAGTTGCTTTGCTCTGTTGAGTTTACTGTGTCACCAAAACCGTAACAGCCATAGCTATACAAAGCGTGCATTGTCTCAGAAAGGCTACTGAGAAGATGTTCGTGATCTTGGCAAGAGCTAGGTGTACCCAGAAGCATTTTATTGGGAAAAAAAAAATTACAACAGCAAAAAGAAATATTATTTTGCACCTCTTACTGGAAAGATAATGGTCAGAGCCTTTCCTTCTGCTAAAGCAGCACATAAAAATATCCTGTTCACAGGATCCACGTTACAGCCTTTAAAATTGCACCTAAAAATCCCCATATGAAACAAATTTCAAATTGACTTGACTACACTATAAGGAAAGATTTTGTGAGTTTAGGTCATCCGTAATTTGAAGATCTCAACTTCCTGATGAAGAAGGTGACTACACAACCCCATACACAGGCATGGAGGTACCCCCTTCATAGTTTGTCTGTCAGATCTGCTTCCTTACTACAAATCAAACCCGACCTTTCTGTTCATCCAAGTAACCGATTTCTTCAACAAGAATAGAATCTGGCAACATTTCTTCACAGAGAGCACATATTTTCACCTATTAAATTTCTTAATAAATCAGAGCCATGTTGATTTGGGAAACCATGCACAGATGATCAGGGCCAGTGGTTTGAATGAAAAAGTCAAGATTATGTTACTGCTTCACCTATCAGTGTAGTATAACATCTGCTGGAGTTTGTCACTCTAATAGTGCTGTGGCCTCCTACAGTAAACGAACAGGTGCTTGTATGCCCACTTCAGAGTAATCTCTGGATCTTCTCTAGCTGTAGAATATTAACACATTTTGAATATGCCATTGCCAGCCCAATGAACAGGACTTCAGTATACACTTACAACCATAAAAATCAATTTCACTGGTTGTCAGAGCCAAAAATAAGTCTGTGACAGCAGAGGCAAGAATTGCCACCTATATTGTTGGGATTAAATATTTTTAATCAGCTACCAGAAAAGCATCATTTCCAGCTTTTTACCCAAGCAGTCTTAATTTTCACAGGGGGAAACACCTGACAGTGGAGAAAAATATATACCCTAACAAGCAAAAGCAAACCCCTCTGCCTTCTGTCAGATGCTCTCGCAGCTTTTGCAGAAGACGCAGCATTTCACAGAGTGGTAACAAAGGAGCGAGGGCGCTCTGCCACATGGAGGAAGCCAAGACCCCAAAACGTGGGCGGCCCCAAAAGCAGTCTCTGGTGCTGGGGAGAGCCCTGCTGAAGCCTGCCGGGCATGGACCGCACAGGGTCAAGGTTTCAGACCAAACTGTAATTGAAACAGTATTCCCTGAAAGCTCTACCATATCTGCTGCTTATGTTAAATACTTCTATTCAAAGGTTTTCAAACTTTTTTTGTTGTTGTTTTATTGTTGTTTTAATCTGGTGTGTTGAAGGCAGCACATTCCTTTGCTTTCTAAAACTTCAAACAAAGATTTCGCATCCAGGGCTGCCGCGGGGACACACAGAAACAATTAGAAACCAAATTCGCATGTCAGCCAACTCTATAATATTGCCCTAACAGCACCTAGGGCCTGGAGCCTGTGTCTCAGAAGAGGTCCATACCCAAAAGCAGGGGAGGTCTCCCCGGGCATGGCGGCGAGGCGGGAACACCTGCCCCAGCCCCCGGCGGGATGCGCGGCTTTGAAACAGGCCAGGAGAAAGAACGCCCGGGACGGCAATATGCAGGAGAGCTGGGCAGAGAGCACAAACGCCCAGCGCAAGTGTTCATCTCTTCATTTATCTCCCAGACAGCAGTTTGTTAGCCTTCAGCGCTCCTGCTACGAGTCTGCTGGACACCAAACAGCGGCGTAATTCCCGGCGTTATCTCCGTTTCCTAGCCAGTTTTCCAGCTGTACACCAGGCTCCGCTTCACACCACCCACAGCCCCTCACCGCCGCGGCCTGGCACCGGCTGCCCGCAACCCGGCCGGCATCCCTGCCCAAACCCGGCCGGCATCCCTGCCCAAACCCTGCCGGCATCCCTGCCCAAACCCGGCCGGCATCCCTGCCCAAACCCTGCCGGCATCCCTGCCCAAACCCGGCCGGCATCCCTGCCCAAACCCGGCCGGCATCCCTGCCCAAACCCGGCCGGCATCCCTGCCCAAACCCGGCCGGCAAACCCGCCGGCCTGCGCCTGGCCGCTTGCTGCCTCCGCGGTTACGAAAGATGCCTGGTTCCCCCTCTCAAATCACGTGAAATCGGCTCGACTGGTAAAGAATAATTGCAGGCTTGTCCAAATTACCATTTGTAAAGTCGAGGGGGCACATAAAGACACCAATATTCAATTTGTGTTAGCCTCAGGCGGCTCATTTCAGCCCAGTGTTAACGCTCCTGCCCTCTGCCAGGTCAGCCCAGTTGAGCTGGTAAAATTTTGGGGGGATTTTTTGATCTCTTAGGTCCCACCCCATCTTTAACTATTATAATACTTTGGCTGTAGTTCAAAGTTTTGTTTTAAATTCCTAAGAAGAAATGAGCTGTGTGGCTTTCCCTCTGAGAAAAAAAAAATTGTATTTTTTTTTTTTAATATGAATAAGGAGTCCGTGGTATTTCTCTTCTAATCACACATACCTCAGAGTGAAGGAGATGCTTGACCTCCTGATCGATACATGTATTTTAAACGGTCATCAGGAATTTTTCCCAGATAAGATCCCATTCTTATGTTAATGTCTGTAATAGACTGGTAGACATCAGCTTATCTCAGAGCCCTCTTGTCACCTCCCTGTCACTTGTGCCACCGCTCCGCGTTCTGCGCCAACTACAATGTTATAAATGTTGAAAAAGAAGAAACAGCCATACAAAATACTCTTTCTAAAATTTCCTCCGAAGACATTAAACGCGTCATGCCGTAGTTTTTCTTTGACACACGAAAACATACTCTTTTAATTTAAAACTCTCAGATCTGCAGATCAGTTCTCGCTCTGTTCTTATTTAATACCTGCTTCTGCCTCTCATCTGTCATCTTTCCTTAGAATCACTAGAAATCTGTCACTTGGAAGGAGTCTCAAAAACTTCACCGAGAATCTCTGCAGTCCTCTCCATTTACTTTTTTCCCCTGAAAATATTTTAAATGTATTTTCTGAGCGAACTTCTGTCCTCTCACGTTGCCAACCCAATCACAGAAGAGTAAACCCTCAGGTAAGGAGAGAGGAAGAGCAGAGCAAACCAAAAAGCGACGGTACCTACCTGGAGCCCGCCTCAGCACCCAGCACCATTCGCAGTCACGGCAACGTTTTGGGGCAGCAACCTAATGCATTTTCCTTTCCACCGCGCTGCTAAATGAGAGTTGAGCAACTCCTCACGCTGCTGCTTGGAGCACCAGCCCTCCCAGCCTTAACCCCCTCTCTTGGCTCTTTGCTCTCCCTCTTTTTTTTTTTTTTTTTCAAACAGAGTTTTTGAGCACTAAAACTTGCAATTAGTACCAGCTAAGCTAAAGCCCCTGCTCTCCCCTGCCCTAAGCCGCACATTCCAGGGCGCTGAGCGGGACGCCGAGCTCCCCACCAGTACCGCGCTGCCCTTCCACTCCAGACCCGACTTTCTGCCTACAAACTCGATAAGGCTGCAGGAGCTCAGGAACACGCACTGAAACTCGGACAGGGCAAAAACTGGTCTCTCATCCCCAGCCAGGGTGTTTGGCTTTTTTTTTTTTTTTTTTTTTAATCCTCCCCCCACTCTCTCTTCCTCCTCCTTTTCTCTCCACACTCACAGTAGCAAGGTTGTCTCTTGACTACTCCCTGCCTCAAACTCACCAAACCAGATTTTTACTCCCAACACCTTCCCGTAAATCTGAACTGAAATTTTACCCTGCTCGCTGAGCCTTGGCTGGCTGAGCGCCAGTGCAGCATTCCTGTTGTTTTAAGAGGGCAGATAAAAAGAAAAAAAAGAAAAGAAAAGGGAGAGGGAAACCTGGAGAGATGCAAAGGCTGGAAGGAAGCAAACTTTTAGAGCAGCTTTACTAAAAATGCTGTGGGAGTGATTCCCTTTTATCTTTAAAGGGCTAAAACAGTGAATTTTTTTTTTTTGGCAATGTCAGTCATGAGAAAATACCCTCCTCGGCCATCAGCATCCTTCAGGTGGATGGAGATTTGAAAAGAAAATAAAGTGCTGGTACTCACCTGAAGGATAGCATCGCCGGCGTTAGCACAGCAGGGAGAGGAACCTACACCTCTGCCCGATCCAGTTACCCCAAGGCAGCGGTAACGCTGGTTAAAGAAGTGCCACATTTTACCCTTTTCTGACCTAAAGTTACATGTGGTTTCTAGAAAAGGAACAAAAGAGAAACCAGTTTATTTAAAAAAAAAAAAAAAAGCGCCAAGCCTTCTTCTAACCTCTGGGTGATCCCTCTCACCGTTGTTTCTAAAGCTTAAAGAAACAATGGAGCAAGACTGTAAACTTTCTCACTCCCTTTCACATTACCTGTCTGTGCCTGGCTATGGGCTTTGATGTATTGAAACAAAGCACAAGACCTGTTTATAGTAAATGAAACCAACCAACAGACAGATCTAATTCAGACTTGTGACTAAACAAACTGGAACAGGAAGCACACACCAGAAGATTTTTTTTTTTTAAGTAGTAATTCCTGCTTGTATTGTCAAGCAACAGAAAAGAAGAAAAAACAAACAAAAAACCGAACAAGCAAGCAAACAAAAAACACCCCATAGAACAAACAAAACCAAAACAAAACAAAAAAAAGGAAAAAGGAAAAAGAAAAAAAAAAGTTTTCAGGTTTTCCCTTCAGTCATTTTTGTTCAAATGCAGTTCTTTTTTTTTGGTTGGAAAACTTGAAAAAGGCAATGTTTCATCATGTGTATGTAAATATTTAAGAGAGCAACATTTACCACCAGTAGTGATCTAAAGATCTTATTCATCTGTTTGTTTCCCTGTGCAGGACGTTTCTGCAACTGATTAGCTCCTCCTCCCGCCTCCTCCCAATTCATATCTGTAACTGATGACTAGACAGACGATCTTCATCTAGGATAGCTGGACAAAGCAAGCCCCCAACAAACAGTAGATTAGCAGTCCTGCAAGTTAAATCTTTAAAGAATAAATAATATTGGAGGTTAAAGCTAGAAACAGAGATTTATTCTTCACAATTCTTCCTAATTTTTAAAAGAATTCTTTTTATTCTTAATTACTTCTTAGGAATACTTAAGAATTATTCTTTCTTAATTTTTGAAATAAATATTCAGAGTTGAGTACACACTACGCTGCTTTGTTACTGTTATATTACCTGTGCTTTTCGAAAGCAGTTTGTCCTTCTAAACATGTATTCTCTAATTGTATTCATTTTCCAGTAGAGGAAAATCCCACAGGTTCTAACTAAGCAAATCCACTTTGACTCCCTAAGATAGTTTTGCTTCAGACAGAAACCAATGAATCAAACTACTATTGGGATAATATGTAAAGCCACACAGTCAAATATTGCAAAGTTCAAGTTAGCAATGTGTTCTCTCCAAAACATCATAATTCAAAAGTTGATAAAAGGATATGATTCCAGTTTCAGCAAATGCATTAAGTATAAAAAATATCTTTTAGAACTTACCAGTGTTAACGAGCAAATAATCATGGGGAAAACTGTCATCAGATACTTGAATTAAAATGAGAATTCAGCATTAGCTGAAAACGTTTTATGCAGTTAAATTCATTAAGAAAGAATAATCCAGAGAACGAAATGATGAGGGTCTTAGTGGTACAAAAATCTCTAAAGTATTCTAGCATCATCTTCCTTAAAAATGTGTCCCATTTGTTACAAAGCAAGGCTTTTCCATAGTGTCTTCATCTGATAAGGTTGCTAATGAAGTCCCCAGCAAATCTATCTCATGTAGCTTATGCTCCATTTGCTTGGTTTGGAGGAGCAAAATACGCATTACCAGCAGAAGTACTTCTTTGCCAACGTGTAAAGCTTACTTTTTCTAAATGAGAGTCTCTGTAATACAATGAACAGTATCTTCACGTGCACTTGTGGGTCTCACCTCTGACTGACATAGCTCTGAGAAACAAAAAATTCCTCTTATCCTAACAACCATACCAGTTATCCTACCATGAAACATCCTTGTCAGTGCTGGTCAGACTGGATTTGACATCCTCTCTGAAAACCAGTTCATGCCTTCTTTTCTGGTGGGGAATTCAAAGAGCTTTGCTTTGAAGATGCCCAAGATAGGAAAGAGTTTGACATTTTTCTCAGGGCAGTTCAGCTTCAGGTGAAGAGTGTTACAGCATGTGGGGAGTCTAGTTAGAGCTAACGCCATGCAATAGCTCACCCAGCAATTAAAATATCCATTACTGTTCACTGTGTGTGACAAGACACTTTCCATGGGCCCGGGTAAGACTGTGAGGTACCACACCTGTCTGCACGCCTCTGCAGGTGTAGACACATTTGCTCACAGCTTTTTAATGGATTTCCAGACTTTGGTGAAGACAGTGATTTCTATACTGCACAGCTGTCAGCGAAATAGGAGTGCAAAACCTCCATTTATTGCTTGTGACACTAAATAGAGTATTTCATACTGTACTCTGATTCACAGACTCCAGTTCAAATAACAGGTAGACATTGCTAGGTTGTTCCTGAAGAGCACTTTCCTTTCTCAGCATACAGCAACCATTCAGATGACAGTATTATAATCCAGGAAAGTTTCTTCTTGATCACCAAATGCTGGATCTATCACATGCTGAGACAGGATGAAAGCATCCTAGAAAATTTGTGATCAGTTGTAGGGATTGTTGCCATTGGGGGTTCAGGTCATCTAAAATTAAACATTAGATCTAATTGATCTAATGGCAGTCTGAGACATTTTGACATCAGAATAGTTTTTCTCCCTCTGTAAGTCCCAATTGTTCAGCTGACAAAGTGTTTTAAGGAGTTGCGAGCTCTTTACATAGGAAGGAAAGAGTGACCCAGCCATAATCTGCTGCAGCACCCTCCAGTCTATGGGTTAAAATGAAAGAGCAGTCACAACCCTGAAGCACAGAGCAGAGATTTCCTGTTCCTCTGCCAAGCCATGGTAGGGTTTCTGACCAGAAGAAAAGAATTTAATGAGTCCATAGCAAAGCAAATTAAGCTAAGTGCACCATGATTAGACTGTGAACGCTAATCTTTAAAGGCAACAGTATTTGATCAAGGAAGGCATCCTCCAAAACTCATCTTAAAATTGCAATTAAAAATGGCTACGAACATTCAATGTTGAGGGGGTGGTTTGGTTTTTGGGGAGAGAGGGAAGGGTATCTCCCAGTTTGTAACACTTCCTTCTGAATATTGTGGTGTCAGTTGTGTAATACCTATTCTACAGTTTATCACTACTGCCAAGAGCTGACTTTACTGCAGCAAGAAACTGCACGTTGAAAGTTTGGTGACTGCATTTCATTCAGATTATGAAAAGCATAAAACCCTTTTCTCTTCTTTTTTTTTTTTTTTTTTTTTTTCACTAACCAGGAAACTATGAAAAACACAAATGAGGAAGTGTATTACCCAGAGATTAAATATTTCTATACATCGGAAAACTAATTGGAGAATTAGAATATTTGTTACTTCCGTAAAAAGTTTAAAAGTCTCTATTTCAACTCTATATCTTTGTTTAAGCTTTCTAGCGCAGAATGTTTCCTAGTACGGGTTAAATATTTGGATATAATTCACTAAACAAAGATAGTCTGCAATTAAGTCAGTCACCTTACAGTGTTCGATTTTTTTCCCAGTTAAGGTTGAAGCTTGGAGAGCGAACATTTCTGACAGTGGTCTGTGAAATACTGTCATTCCCTACATAAAAGATCTCAGTATGCTCAGCTGGTGACGTTGCACCTTCTCTTCCAGAAATGTCTTACAGGGAGCAGATCTGGGACCCCATTTCTTTGGAAGAGGGGATGAGATGGATAGGGGCAGCTAATGGGGAGAGTAATAGAAGGAGAGAGCCCAGTGAAACCATTGCAGATCTTTGGTCTCCTAGGATGACTCCTTCTGTCCCATCCACTCTCCTGGGAGCTGGCTGAGGTCAGTGGAGCAGCAGGCAGAAAAAACACCCCTTTGTCAGCACAGCTGAAAGTAGCAGAGCTGGCTCTGTCTATAGGTTTAAATGCCTCTTACCAACAAAGCTCCCCATATTGTAAACACTCAGCTTCTCCTCAGAACATATTTACAGATTTTTTGCTACTGGTACCAGTCCAGAATTATTAAACTGACTCCTGTCACTTGGGATGTGCACAGATATCCTGTGGCTTGAACACAATGCCTTTTACTAACAAAACTGGCTTGGTTTGAGATCAGTTTCCACAAAGACCAAAAGAGTGTAATGTAAGAGAAAGAATTTCCTTTCAAAGATCAAACCCAGACACATGACTTCATGAAAGGCATCACAGACTTGCACAGAAGAATTTGCTCAGAAACATTTTATGGGTAGGGGAAAAATCTTGTCTCTTTTCCTCATATGGTTGTGAAAACATCACATCACATTTAAAGGAATAGCTCAAGTTATTCTTGATTATTCAAATTAGAAGGATTATAATTTGAACTATTAAGAAATTGTAGCAGCTGACATGATTTCCCCCATGGTCTTGTCCTCTCATATTTCCTCACCTGTGTTGTTTTCTCTCTGATACTTCATGCAGGCTGACTGCAACCTCTGTCTCTGTGGCTTCCCTCCCTTCCCAGTCTGTATGTCTTGCTTTCCTACTTGGTGGGTGGTTTGAGCATCCTACCCCTCTCAATAGTCTCACCTTCTATCTATATATTTTCAGGTCCAGGCTTTCATTTAAATCCTGCATATCTCAGCCCTTCTCATCCTTTTCTCCATCTTGGCACTTTGCCTCTGCCTTGCCATGACTCCAGCAGCACCAGCCCAGGTCACACTAATATTTGCTTTTCTGCAAGTAACCTCAGGTGCTCTTCCATGCTGCCCTCACACCAGATACAATTCGCAAACTAAAAGAAGCAGGTAAAGCCACCGGTGCATTTTCCTTGAGTCCCTCATTAAGACAGAGCTCTGTTGTGACAACAGTGAGAGGATCTTGGAATTACGCTTTGGGATGGAGAAGACATGCCCCGTGGGAGGTATGTCCTCACCTGGCACTGTCAGAAGCTGTGCAACCTGCCTGGCTGCACCGCAGCTTGCTGTCCTTTTTTTGCCCTTTACAATAACTCTCCTCAACCTCTAAGTCCCAGCTTTCCATCGCTGTGCTTGCTGCGTAACCTGTCGCACCTGTGGGAGCTGAGTACGAAGCAGTCTTCTGATTTTGAGGTTTGCATTTGCTGTGCGCAGGAGCCCCCAGCCACAGCAGGTCTGTGGGCTGCTCCTCTCCGCCCAGGGCCAGCGAGCCGCCAAGGGCTCGGCCTCCCAGCAAGCCCCAGCATGGAGATGTCACAGCAACACCTGTCTTTGATAGCAGCGGCTCTTTTTTATCTTTGATGTAAGCCCTTTACTCAGGGGAGCGGGTACGGTTGGTATGCTGTGTGCTCCTGCTGCATTCGGACAGCAAATACTCTGTGGGGGCTCCTAGAGCCAGAGAGGTGCATTGCGGAGCTTTAGTTTGGGGGTGTCTGCATGATGCAGCTCCACTGTATGTAAACGTCCTTAGATAACCCTCACTGCTCCTTCAACCTAAGCCCACAACTTGCAGGGTGCTGCAGCAAGCTGCTGCTCTTCTTCTCTCCCTTTTATTAATCCTCTGGAGGGAAGAGAGCTCTTTATTTTCAAATAGCCATGGACAGCACCTCCTTCAGCACAGAAATAATAGTAACGTCCTTTCTGTTATTATGCTGAGCTCTTTCACATATGTGAAGCAGTTTTCCAGTCCTCCTAATAAAATGAGGACCTGAAAATGCTAGAGTAAAAACTTCTGAATGTGGCATTGCTGTTCTCTCTTAATTTCTCAGCTCAGAAGAGTGGATAGTTTGCACACAGGATCTTGGAGATGTCTTCTGCCTTGTGGAAGATTGAGAATTCACAGGTGAAAAGTTGGGTGCTTTCTTCATAGCAAACATACATTTCTCTAGCTCAAAACCAGAAGCTGTCTCTGGTGAAATCAGGAGTTGGGTAAAATCACAAGTCTGTGTGGTCAGATTTAACCTAGGAGACGCACTGAGGGCTGGTCTGGTATTTACTCTGAAGTCCCTTCTCTTGAAAGGGAAGTGAAACAGGCAAAGTGCAGCAGAAGCAGTTCAGCAGGAAATCATCATTCTGTACCAAAGCAAGTGCTTAGAGCAGAACAAAACCCCAAGCCAAGTAGAACTTAGCTATTTATTAATCCTTGTAAAAGGGGAAAAGAAAACAAAACAAGTTGCCTGCATTCACAATTTCTGTCTCTCAGCACACAGAAGAAGCAAGGTCTGAGAGGCCCCTGAGACAACATCAGATATCACCACAGCACATGTAGACACTTGCGTGCTTGGCTGGGTGTGAGCTTGTGTAGAGGTCAGGGGAACTAGGAATGCTTGTGCCTGTGGGAGGGAGGGGGTGTTCACATGCATCCCATAATAGTCATGGGTGGTTAGCAGAAAAAAATGTACTCAAATGACTCAGTGACTCAAAAATAATGGTGAGAGCTGAATGCCCTGCACTCTCCAACGGACAGAAGTGCTCCAGCAGGACACAGGACGTGGGCTGTGGGACTACAGCACAGAAAAAGGAACTCATCAAACAGGAAGGTCACCTAGATACATGAGATCTGTGTCCCACATGTTAATAAACACTGACTTTCTTTTTGCCCTAGATAGCAGGGTAAAATTAAAAGGTTTTTTTTTTAATTAACGATATGCAACAAAAACAGGAACATTTATTTCAAGTCAGACTATTTGTAAAAATATTTAAGTGTGTGATTTCTTGAACACAGGAGAAATCAAATAATGATGAAATAGTTTATTTGCAGCAACAGATGACACTAAACCAGAAGGCCTCTCTGCAGGCTTTTGGTAGAACGTTCCACCTGCACTGCTGTGCACTGCCCAGCTTCTTCTTCTGTGCATTTGCTCACAGCTTCTGAGCCCTCAGTAGTCTCCAGTCTACCCACTCACCCAAGAGTAACGCTCTTGACCTTCTAAGCCTAGAAGGATGTATGCCCAAAAATAAATTTCAGTAGGAAATTATGGTTATCTCTGCATTTGCCTTGGCTTTCAGGAAAGCTCTGTGTCGCTACTCAAATTTGACAACTCTTCTTGTTTCTAATACCCACGCTGATAGAGGAGCTTGAAAGCATCTTACAATTACCTTCAGTAATGGGTGGCAGATGTCACAAACCAACTTCCACGAGATCTAACTAATTTTCAAAGTAATTCCTTAAAATATTCCCACGAGGCCACAATATGGCAAAAAGACAAGTAAGATTGTGTCCTTGAGCACCGTTGGTCAAACATTACTCATGTGTCCTCCTCGCAGGCTTTGGGCAGCTGCTGCCTACCCCCACTGGTGAGGAAATCCCTAAGGTCATGGCTGGGCAAGCGCCAGCATCCGTCTGCGTGTCTCTCGTCCTCCAAAGAGGACACAGATCAACAACAGGTGACACACAAGGGGAAGAAGAGAGCCCAGACTACTAGGAGAGCCAAGCATCAGCAATGGGGATGGAAGGAGTAATTAAACATCACAAAACATCCACACACCTTGTTGGTAAACAGGAACAGAAGGCTATGTGACAGGGAAATTTTCAATATCACAATATTTTCTCTGTTTTTTTTTTTTTTTTAAAAAAAAGGGCCAAGAACCATGAAAGGAATACACATCATGTTGAAGAGTAGATTGCACCACAAGCCATTATGAAATCTGGATTTACACAGAGTACGTGTGCTGTCCCAAACAGGGATAGCAAAGTTAAAAACACACTGCTTGCCTGTCAAGCCAGCTTGAAACCTAGAAGGATGACCGGCTCTGGCAGGAAGACTCTGAAGAGCACTGAAGTCCAGTTTTGATCATTTCTATAACAATTATTTACATCCGAGCATGTGAGACAATGCTGGTGATACTTATAAAAGAACAGCGCAGTATGTCTGTTCCAATATTTGAAAAGGACCCCTACCGTTAACAGCCCCTTTATATTCATTACAGCAAGATGAACAGTAAAACATGCTCATCTGTTCATTCACTAGATTAGCATTTCTCTTTGTTAATTAAATTAACCAGAAAGAAACCTAGGTCAGAAAAGTAATTGCTTCAGTTTAATTATTACAGATCTAGTACTAATCAAAGTAATCAATAGTTGAACATTCCTTCACCTAGGAAATTAAATACAAATTCAAATGAGCTTTTATTATCTTGCAATAAGCAGTTTTCCAGATCCCCTGCCACCTCTGCTGAGAAGTACAAGTTGCCACAGACCCGATGACTTACAGTGCCTGGAAACCAGCCGGGACTTACCTTCAGCACCATGTAATCGACTCCATCATCCCTGCCAGACTGCTCCTACAAAAGCAGAGTTTATATGAATTTTATAGGGCCTTAATTGTATTTTTTAATACTATTAGCTTAGTAATTAGTGGTTTGTTAATAATAACCTTGACAAAGCCAACATCTCTACTGGCATTATAGACAGAATGGTTTTAAGCAGGAGAGACGGAGAGGAACGTGGTGCACTGAGTCACAACCACCTCCTCTCCAGCCAATGCTGACACAACTGTGTTGTTAATAGCACTTTCTACTGCGATGGCCAGCGTGCTTTTTGGGTTTTATTTTTTTTTTCTCCTCAGCAGTACTCTCATTTCTTCTAACTCTTTTGTCTTCTGTAATCTTTACTACGTTTCACTTCTTATTTTTTTCTCTTTTTCCCAGACATACTCATCCAGCCCCAGTTTATCTCAAAATTCATCAGTTTAACTTGCAGGTAGCAAAAGTCATAGGCTCTACCCAGTGAGATGAGTAACAGATCATGTGCAGGAGCAAGTGGAGAAAACTAGAACTAGGCTCTGAGTACCTGTGGAAAGGTTGCAGGCAGACGCCATGCAAAAACCTAGAGGGCTCTGAAAAGTACCTTTTCCCTCCCATCTGCTACCACTACTTTAGTACAAGCTGAAGTTGAGCCAACAGAGACAATCACGTCAGTGCTCCCAAAGGTAGCTCAGGTCAAGTCACGTAACTCAGCACAACCAGCCCCTGAGCTGCTGGTGGCAGCAGGGAAGGCATTGCCCGGCCATCAGGGAACAACCACCACCTGGGAACACACTTGATCATGCACATGGTCTATTACAGCGGCACCAGCTTCATGCCATCATCCTTCTGTTCACACCCTCATCAAGCAAATATTCCCCAGGTGAAATATTTCTCCACTTTAGAAATTAGGATCTTTATTAAAAAAAGAATTTTTCCTTAAAGCATGCTTTTGTACTTAGTTTACTTGTAGAAGATAGAAAGAAGAGTGATGTTGAAAATGGCTTTGCAAAAAGCTAGATCTCTGAAATATGTTGTTGTTTTAATTCATTCTTCTGTAATACAAAGTAGTCGTATGATACATCATTGGGTTGAATTCTCCAAACTACCTGGGCAGCAGGACACCTACTGCAATCCAGGCTGTTACATTACAGATATCACAAAAAGCATCACTTTGAACGGGAAGCTTGCCATTAGCAGGCAGCACCATAGTACAAGTAAAGTATGGTAATAATTGGAAGAAAACCATCAAATATTCCCGGCAGGAGAATTTTGCACACCTATCAATGAGCTCTGTTTGTGGGCAGAAGGATGCCTTGTTTCCTAGCTGACAGTTACAGCCCCACAAACACCTGACTATTTGAAAATCAGATAAATGGTGCTGGAAGAGACTTGGAGAGGTCATCTGGTGTGTCCTCCTGCTTGAAGGGATGATCAGTTGTTCCCACACCATTTCTGACAAACACTCCATTAATCATCGCTGTTAATAATGAACCTGGACACCATGTTGTATCCACAGTACTTGCAGTGGGGACTGTACAGGTGAATGCAATTAGGATTTATTAAGCTTCTGCTGATGTATAGTATCATAGGAAAAGTATCCAACTCCCTGTTCCTTACCTGTATTGGCTTAGGGGAACAAGGAAATCCAAAGCAGAGGGGAAGGAAAAAAATGATTTATGCTAGCAAAAAACCACGATTCTGAACACAAAGGTACTTTTTGTCTCTCTCTCTCTTTTTTTTTTTTTTTTTGGTAATTAGGATCATACTTTATAATAGTGATCACGGGAGCAATGCATGATGCTTCCTAGACCAGAAATCACTCAAATTCCTGCAAGAATTTTTGCAGTATGCAGCACTTTCAAGCATAATGGGCTTAGATCCAGAAATTTACTGCTTGTAAACTATCAAGACTATAACAGAGAGATTCAGAATCCCAGAAAGAAAATTCACTTACTATCATTTTAGCTTCTGTTTCTGTGGCACTGCAAAAACCTGTAACCAAAGTCCCATCAGTGCAAGGTAGGAGCCAAACCAAGAGGTGTCCACCATTTTGAACAGTCCCAGGACCTGACCATATGCTAGATGGGATGTCAAAGGTCTCAAGGAATGTCCTTTGCAAAGGCAGAAGGCTTAGAGAGGGAGGAGAGGAAAGGAAGGTGAAGTGGCTTATTCAGCTTCTTCTGTAGTTTTGGATAAGAAAAATATTTTCTTTGCACCACATCAGCAAAAGCATTTCCTGAAGTCGTGCTCTCTTTGCTGCTTTTTTTTTTTTCTTCAGTGAAGCAGCTTTCTAAAAGGCATTGGAAAATGTGAGTGCTGGTTGAGGGAATGTATTTACCTATCTCCAGGCTTCACGCTGACTCTGTTACCAGAGCACCCAGGCACTTGCCATCAGGGATGCTCCTTCTGTGCCAAGAGTGAGCTTGACTTAAGCAAAGCACCATCGCTTAGAGCAGGCAGAGAGCACAGGGGATGAAGCAGGAGCACCCATGTGCAGAAAGCCAGTTGTGAGTGCCAGATTTAAACCATACCCTTAAACAGCTTTCCTTCAAGCATTCAAGTCTGCAAGATGCTTTCAGGTTTCCCCTCTCTCCTCCAGGCAAGTCTTTAGCCGGGTACAGCTCAGGGTTGTGCTCTCACCACTGCTTGGCTGCTGTGAACCGACCGGGTTTTAAACTCATTAGCACTGCATGAAACAGCAGAGAAAATATTTCTCTGAGTAAATCAAGCAGCAAGGGCACCTGGGGCAGGATTTGCTTCTGCTGGTTTTGAAATGTAAGAAGTAACCGGGGACTTCACTCTGCATAGAAAATCTTACCCAGATAGAGCTGATTTTACTTTTACAGGACTTATTGCTAATAACTTCAAATATTTCCTATTTATGCCTTTTTATTGTGTTTTTAGTGAGAACAGGTGAAGTTTTTGCAGTACAGTTGCCTAAACTGCAAAAATCTGTTTGCATGATTTGTAGAATTCTAGGAAAACAAACTTAAGAAAAAACTGTAAATATTTTTAATTAATGTAAACTACTCCACTCCCCAGCAAGACTCAGGCCCACATTTCACTGTTGCTCCCAAGCCTGAAGTGAGCAATGAGGACGTGTGGGGAGGAGAAGGAGCGGTGGGTGCCTGGGGAGGGGAACGCTGCAGGGCAGGGGGACCATGCTGCCAGAGGAGGGGGACACAGGGTGGCTGCGTGGGGGGCGGCTGTGGCACGGCCACCTTGTGCCACCCTCCTCACCACACTGTTCTGAAATGGCCTGTGTCCTTGAGAAACACAGGCTGCACCTTTCTGAACCTGTGGTGAAGCCACTGTCCTTGCATGCCCCGAGACAGAGTGGAATTTCTTGTCCCGATTGCTAAGTGGTGAACGTCCTCTTTACTTCCCTCCCACAGCGATTTGTGCAATGATGTCCTATTAGGACACTCCAAACAGACAAAATATTACGAGTGCCCTGGATGACCTGAATGAAATCATCACAGCAGAGCTGTGGTTTGTTTTTCAGGGGTGTAGAGCAGTCCTTCCAGGACTGGACAGCAAACGGCAGCTGCAGCAGACGTTACCCTGCTGCTGAAGTGGGGAATTGTTAACGCATGTCTTGCCAGACAAACTTTACTAGGCTGATTCTGAACTTGAAGCGAACCTGGGTCAACTGCACCTTCGTATTTCATGTTATAAACAAATGCGAGGCAGCAGCACCCTATGATCTGGTGTTTTAGGGGGATGGCCATCAATGAAAAACAGTAATGGAGAAAACAGCTTCCACCAAATCCCTCCATTATGCACTTACTCTTTTTTATGTTCTCAAAAGACAAACTAGGGTTTTTTCTTTTTTTTTCTTTTTTTTTTTTTTTCTCTCTCTCCTGTTGCTAATGAGCACTTGAGAATTTGATTTAGCTCCTTGGAATGACTGCCACTTACTGCTAGAATGTTAATCTGTCTAAACCCATTCAGCTCCTCTTACTTGGAAGTCAATCACCTGGAGCCTGCATTTCAAAGAGATGCTGGCTAAGGCAGTCACAACAGCAGAGATGTTTTGAGACAACTCCCACATTTGGGAGTAATCTTGGGAAACTCAAAGCTACTAGACAGCAAACAGATTTGTGTTGATTCCCTGAGATAAACAGAACTGGAGTCATCCCTGACAGAGACCAAGAGCGCAAATCGGGGGGAGACAGGAGACTGGCGAGCTGCAGATCACACAAGGGATGCTGCACTGGCATGTTGCATCAGCTCCTCCGGGGGACAATCTTTAGTTAATGGCAAAAATACACCCAGGGAGGATGCAGGCAAACAAGGACAGAGGAGATGTGCCAGGACACAGCCAGAGCTAAAGCTTTACAGTGTCAGAGGAGTAGTCTGGCTTTCCAGAAGTAATTAGAAAGCTGGTTTATTTTGTCTTGTACTGGCCATTTTTTGGATCCCCTGTTTGGAGGGGGAGAAAATGCATAAAATCCCATACTAAATATAGGAGACATAGGTGTCACCTGAGACAGGTGATGATGTCCTGGAACCCTGTGTCTGTGAATCATCTCACCATGCTCTTCTGGCAATGTTTCTCTTTTAGCTTCTTTAGCAGGCTCAGAAACCCCCATCTGCCAGACGAGGCTGCCCCGGGGAGGAAGGGCAGCCACAGCTGGGGATGAGTGGGGGAGCCAGGATCTGGAGATTGCACGGAGCCCTGCTTGGGACTGGAGGGGACCACGAAATCCCTAATGACCAGAACCGCTCCTGGGCATCCGTTACATGGGAAGAAGGGTGATTCTCCCGCTGTACACTCCATCTCTGACCTGTCCTTCCACTCCCTGTGCAATTCTCTGATGGCAAACTTTGTACAAATGACACTCTTGCAGAGAGAATATGCAACAATTTAATAGGAAAAATGGTTGCTTTGCTGCTGCTGTAGAGGACCAGACTAGTCCTGTGATCCCATGTGAAAAAGCACGTTTTGGGAATAAGCAAATATTCAGAGTGGTTATTTGCTCTTTAAATAAAACTTTTAGTTATTTCTAAATAAGAAATTTATCTTTAGAGTGCATCTCTAGAAACCTTATAAATGAGAAATGCACAAGGAAGGTCACAGTATGTATTTTGTCAGCATATACAATCCTTCATGAACGACTAAAAGTTTATTGTTGTTCACTATGGAAGAGCTACATTTGTGATCTTAGATCTAATTTTCCTTAGAGTTCAAGAGGAAAAACTGTGAGAAGAGCAATTTTTCTCCCTTCTGAAAATTTCAGAAGAAAATGATGGATTCAAACCTCTACAGTTATCAAAAACACACTCACTGACACATCCCTCGGGGGAAGGCCGGGTACACAGGAGCACAAGCAACCTGCTTGTCTAAGACCGTCAGAGAAATGCAGCCAAAAAATTGCCAATTTTGTCTCTTTGACTGCCAGGATTATTCCAAGAACAAGATGTTTCCAGGAATGAACCTTTGCTGGAAAACAGAAGGAGCATAAATTGCAGCCAGGATACTGAGCTAAAGTGGATGGCTGGCTTTGTTTTGTGAAGCCAGAAAAATCTGCCCCTGCTCACGTTGTGACCATACAGCAAAGAAAGCAGTCTTCGTGTATGAAGAAATGAATGTCTTCTCCATTTATTTACATCAATACTTAGTGAAGAGATGGAGAGATTGTAGGTACCTGTATAAACACACAAGCTTTCTAAATACCTGGAGAAGACACTTTTATAAATGAATAAGTCCCTATCTTATCTTCAGGACACAGGTTTTAAGCTTTTTTTAAAAAAAAACTGTAATGATTTCTGTTTG
The DNA here is from genome assembly GCF_036013445.1 of Caloenas nicobarica. NCBI lineage: Eukaryota > Metazoa > Chordata > Aves > Columbiformes > Columbidae > Caloenas > Caloenas nicobarica. The sequence goes on along the minus strand of NC_088248.1, from coordinate 54,492,260 downwards.
ATTTTGATTATCTGAAGTCTAAAGCGAGGTTGTTTTTTGACACACAGGAGTATTAAGAACTTTTGGCAGTGATGGGAAGATGATAAAGCAAAGATTTTAATGTCCATGCAAAATAACCAGACCTGCCAAAAGACTCCTTTGGGAGGTGGAGGATGTTGGAGGAAGAGTGATCTTCAGCCTTTTCTCCGTCTGTCATTGCAGCTTAGTGACAGATGAGCTCCTTGCACCAGTGAACTGATGCCTGCACGACAGCCACCTCGCATCCCTCTGCATGGGGACAGCCACCTCGAGCTCTGACACATAGAAGGGACACAGTTCTCCCCAGCCCAGCCAGGCCGTGGTCCTGCTGCTAGCGCAGCCCTGTCATGGCAGAAGCATTAAAAGACCTTCTATATTTGGACTACCCAAAACATGGCCATCCTGCACCCTGCTTCAGCCAAGCCATTTGCTTTCATGGGAAAATGATGCCCACATACCTACATTTTGCTTGCCAGTGTTTGGAACAAAGACTGACTTTGAGTCAAGGCACACTGGTGAATCTACCTGCATCAGTTTGTTTTGCCTTTTTTTTTCAGATGCTCAGAATTTTCTGATGCTTCCATTTTCTCTGTTAAGTAAGCACAGGCACAGATAGTGCTGAAAGCTCTTGCCAGCTTAGCTATGTTGTAAGAAGAGCGAAATTAATGACTTAGCCTGTGTGAGAAAAAGCCAGTGGCTTGGCAGCTAGGCTGGCAAAATAATTATCTGCTCTCTCTTAGACCATACACTATCAATAGACTATTTTCCTTAGGTACTACTGTTATAAACTATGCTGGTAAAGGAATATTTCAACTGCTAGAAACTACCTCAGCAAAAGGCTCTGCCACTCAACTAATTACATCTTCCTAATGTAAGCAAGGAGCTGTTTAAACTGTCACTCCACAAGGATATTTGCGGTAGTTAATTTTTAAGATCTTCAAAAAGTGTGTCAGCCACAGGCTTGATCTTTCAATATTTTGCATGACTCCCATTCCCCGAAAAGTAGAGATTTGTTGTTAAAGATGGTTGTCAATGACTGGCGTTAAGCCATAAGCTGATTTGGAATTTTTTTAATAAAGTGCCTATTATTTGCAGACAACTGTTGAGTAAAGCTGTTCATTTATATAATGCCACATGATATTTAAAAAATCATAATAATGTAGAGTTAGACATACATTTAACTGTGAGTTCTTGAAAAGACATGCACCAAACTCAAACGCGCAACACTGGTGTAAGTTACACTCCACTTGTATGTGCAGCTGTTACAAGCACTGAAACCTCAGTGCAGTAGAACATGACTGCCTGCAATTTGCAGGTGTATTCTCCAATCTTAAGTAGTTTCAGACGTCCTGAAGGCCACCAAAGTCCAGCAGTACTGTCTGAGGCTAAGAGTCTCAGAGGCTTCGGACTAGGAAATTGTCTCCCCGAGTTACAGCTGATTGAACATGTCCAGATACAAACTCCTTCCAACTGAACTTGATGTTTCCAGCACAAACTCCTCAGTTGGGCTGGTTGTCTTCTGCTTATACAAATCTCACGTCTGGAAGCTGACCTCACTTGCATTGCCTAAAGAGAAAGGGATTCTGGAAAAAAACTACTATGATTTTCTTCCATGTGTTCCAGCCTGGAATTTTGAAACCCTGGGCAACTCCCGGCCATTACCACCACCAGGAAAACCCAGAAAACCGCTATGTGAAAATATCTATATTCTTTCCCACACTGCTCACCAAACAGTTACTAGCAGACCTAAATCACATTTGTATTGGGATGTAAAACTTCTGACAGACAGAGCTATTGAGTTTCAAAAAAAGCAATACAAACAGAAACTGGTAAAATCCAGAGAAAGTGAAAAACATGGCTTTAGGAGGAAAATAAAGGCTGGGAATCCTCTAAATCTAAATGTTCCCTTGCTGGTGGCACACCAAGTGAGGTCCAGGCTCAAACCCACCCGAGTGAAGGGGGAATGACAGGCACAGCCCAGATGTTTTCTTCCCACTTGGCTGGAGCAAGCAGAGCTCACATCCCTCCAGCCTGATGGGACAATTGAGCTTTTTACCACACCCTGGTCTCTTGCCACCCCCAGGAGCCCAGCACCTTATCTCAGGGCAGGTTAAACCTCCTGGGTCACAGCCAAGCTCCCAAGTTCTCCAAGTAACCATGGGCTGTGCTCAGGACAGCAACTTACCCTGTCTGCTCCTGGCTCTAACGAAACCTTCAAGCCCTTCGAATGAAACCTTGTCTTCCTCATAATGAGTCATATCATATAATAGCGCTATAACTCATTTGGGTGACACAACAAATGCTAATCCCTGGGAGCAAGGGTGAAACAGAGGGAATTTCACCCTTTGTGCTTTCCCTGAACACCTCAGGAACAGCACAGGACACACTGAGCTTCAATCCCCAAAAGCAAAGGATCCCTGTCAACTAGGACTAGATGTCAAGGGGAAAAAAAAAAAAAAAGTTTAGCATTTTCTTTATAAAAGGCTTTAAAATGATCTTTTTTTTTTTTCTTTTTCTGTAAGCATTCCATATAACATGCTGCACATATTCAGTACAATCAGCTAGCCATTTCCATAAAATACATATGCAACAGAATTCAGAAAAATGGCTCTCATGAAAGGCTTCAGGTAAGCCAAACAGGTGAACAAAAGCTCAGTAAGACCCTCTTTGGCCTGATTGCTCTCTTTATAGATAGCCAGGCTTTTGTTTAGGTTCTGGACATTTTGCAAAGGAATTAAAGGAGTCTAATATATAGGAAATCTAGAAGATGGAGTTTTCTTTCTTTTCTTTTTTTTTTTTTTTTAAACATTCTTTTAAGCATTCCAAAGCATTGACTGGGTATAGATCACCTCACCCACATCAAAGAATGGTAACACAGCTATACAAAAAAATCCCCCATTGTAGAAAACATTACTTTCCAGTATTGCAAACATGTCATTGTATTAAACAATAGTGTCAAATTCAACATCTAGAGCAAGCATTTGTAAAAGGTTTGGGGAGACTTCAGTGAAAGAAAAACATAAGATGTACAAGACCTATGGCACCTCTGTTAAACTACTTGAGATTTGTAAAAATTACATTGTTACTTTTTTTTTTTTTTGTTGAAGCTAGAGTTTTACAGACTGTATCCACTCTCCTCAGAACTCTCAGCTGGCTTTAAGCTAACGATGTGCTTATTTTTGATGAACAATAGAGGAAACTTCTAACCAGCAGCATTACTTGGCTTCTTTTGTGCTGGTTGTTGAAAGATAGATCGTGAATGTGAACAAGCGAGCTATTCAAAGTCAGCTCTGGTAGGAATTCCATGGATCCAGAGGATTGGCAAAGGTCTTATAACAAATCCTGCAACATCCTATACTAAAGCCAAGAAGGTAAATAAAGCTCACGTTGTAGCCTAACTGCAAAAGAGCATGTGTGGACTCTATCAACGTCAGGTGAAACAGGTCCAGAAATTCTGTGCCTTTCCTCCACAAATATAGTAAAACAGCTAAACTATAAAATGGAAAGCTTTGGAAGTCTTGAATGGCAGAAAAATATATTGGTATCCCAAAAAATGTCATATGCCTCAGTATGAGGGTCTCACACATAATTATTCATGGATTTTGGAATCTGTTTTCTCAGAACAGGATGCTTTTCCTGGAAACAGTTGTTTTGGTTCCAGTTTGGGCAGCAGCTGTCAGTCAGCTGTGGCAGTTCAGCCACTGCTACCTACCAGAGGACATGTCCTGGCAGAGGAGGGGACACTCTCCAAGAGGCAGAAGCCAAGTGCTGGGAGAACCTCCGCAGTAACCCAGAACATCAGCATTGCCCTTGTTGTACTTTATAACCCATCACAAAGGCCACGTGGATTCTCTCATGCAAAGCCACATCTTGCAGGTGAGATCACTGTAGAAAACAGAACATGTAAACACATCAAATATGCATAGAGAGGTGAGAGTCCTTCCCTGCCTGCAGGTATCGCTGCCAGTCACACGCAGTCAGTGGGAGCTTTGCTAAATGAGAGCTTCCACACACTCTTGAGAGAGTCAGGTAAGCTACCATTTCTCATTTCCTCATCTACATACTGGCATAATTGCATGTTAATTAGCAGTATAACCGTCTTTCCTGGCTTACAGGGTTGTTATGCAATCCAACGTAGCGAAATTCTGTCATAGTATAATGCTGGCTGAATATTCCTGAATTTTGACTTAACGAGGCTTAATTATTTTCAAGAACTGGCCAGATTTTGATAAGCTATAAAGTATCAGGCACTTGAGCATTTCTGGGCATCATGTGAAAGACTTTCTTCCATCCCTGTTTTGGCTATGATGAGCAGCATGGAAGCACTGACACCTCTTGCTTCCCTTTCTGCCTGGCTACTTCTCTTCTTTCCCTTTCCTTCCCTCCTACCTAGATCCAGAAAGAGTACGTTTAAACGCAACGAGAATTTAAAACCCACAAGAACACAGATATCCACAAGCACCAATTTTTTAGTAGACACCACGTCTGCAAAGAAAGAAAAGGGGAAATGAAGACTAGGTCCAATCCAAAATTTTCATTCCAGCCGAGCTTCACTGGATTGATTCAGAATGTAATTAGGTAATTCTGCCTTGCAAGTGAATTTCAAAACTTTTCTAGAAATAAAATTCTTACCCACCATACACTTGATTTGGGAAATAATACTAATTCCCAGCTCACTCTCTTATGCTGTTGAACAATGGCTCTTCTGTCTGATATCAGGATATTTAAGGAAGCTCACATATTAAGAAAAACCTGTCAAAAACTGAGATAAGGCTTACATAATGCAGATCTTCTATTCACTAGCACCAGATTGCATGCAATTTAAATTTACAGCTACACCAGGCCTGCAGATTTCTGACAGCAAAGTGAGGTGTCTACATTTCGTCTCTGGCTTGTATAAGCTCAGTGGATAGGTTTGTCGCGTTCTTCAAATGGAAAGCTTCTCCCGCTTCCTAAGAACACATCTGAATGGGGCATTTGAATGGCATTTGAATATTTATTAACTGATTGGCATGAACCAACATGGGTCTACTTTAATGGTAGTTTCAAATTCACCATACATAGAGGCAGAAAGAGGTCACAAGGCACAACTTTCATATATTTGTCACAGAATAAAGGTCTGGAGAACAGAACAGCAAGATCGAGATTGCCTGAATGTTAAAAGCAGTGAAGGGCTGGATTCCCTGAAGCTTGTCCAAGGAAGCACAACCATTACTTGTTCCACCAGCAAAGCCTCTGCCAGCCCATGAGCCTTTCAGCTCTGAAACTGCTGAGCTTGCTCCAGCCACCTTGATTGCGTATGGTCTCAATAGAGGGGATATGGTTGCTCAGGCAGTTCTACAAGAGATAAATGGACTGCTCTTTTTTTCCTTTTTCTTCCTTGAGAACCTTTTTCCCCCAGTCACTGCCACCAGTTTCCTGAATCCTCTGCTCTTGAGCAGAGAGGGGTTATAGCTGGTGTACAGTTTCACAGCTTCTGAGTAATTTCTAACCTCCTCCTCTTGAACTGGAAAGTAAGAGATTAGGAATGTGGGTTCTCTCTGTCTCTGAGGAATGTGGGGGAGGATTAACACCTATGGAAACATCCACCTGTAATGCCACCATCACTGGGGATGTCTGAAGTTAAAAGCCTGAACTACTACAATTTGGGCTAAAGCAGTGATGCTAATGTGACCAGCTGCACACTGATATATTTTTTGCCATGACAGGCACAGAGAAGAATGGATATGTTGCTCATTGACCCTGTACTGTTTGACTGCTAATGACTGCTCTGGAAAACAGCTCTGAACTCTGCTTTTTCTGCCACATCCAGGTTGTGCTCTCCTATATTAAAAGCCACCACAAAGAACCCTCCAAAGCCGTGGCATGCAATATCGTGCCTCTTACACAACCTAGATGGTTTGAATATGAAAAGTGAGGAGCTGCTGGCACACTGCCTTATCATAAGAGGAGAAAGAGGAGTTAAAGAATTTTCTGAAGGGCAACAAGTTCCATGGCAACATGCAGTACATGTTACCTGTAAACAAAAGCGATCAGTGGCAGGACCAGGCACCAGGCCCTGTGGCGTGGGGAGAAAACCAGAGAACAGGGACAATAGCGGAAAGAGAAGGGAAAAACCAACATACATCACGTACCTCTATGGATTTGCTTTGTGAGAACATGAAACAAAGGGAAATGCTTTGATGCTCAGCTTTCTGGATCACTAAAAGCATCCTGGGAGTCATTGTAATTGTTATCCCCAAGTTTCACCCAAACAATTAATGCTCTGCCTTCACTTCATGTTAGAAAGGAGTGGTTTGCTAGTTTTGCAGAAAAAAAATGAGGAGGCATGTTGATACAAATGATGCACAAGAAATGCAGCTGAAAGTTCAATAGAACTTATTGGTTTTAGGTGTATTTTAAGGCTTTACTTAATAGCAAGCTGTGTTTCAATGGCTCCTCCTAAACTAGCAAAGGCTTTACTCTCATGAATGTGTGTATGTGTGCATGCATGTGTGACTGTCATGATTTAAGGAATTCATAAGTGATTTGAATAGTTTTCAAGGACACGACCATGCTTTGACAAAGACGGCGTTGTACTGCTCCTGACGTCAGAGCTAAAGTGCAAGCGCAAAAGGTTATGAGGACAGATCATGAAACTGCCTTTCTTGGTTAGCTACTTGGGTACCCACACAAACACAATTAAAAAAAAATGCTAGCAGGGATTTTAATTGTGGTTGTTACTTTGAAAATGTTAGTGTGTGACTCAGCTTGAGAAGTCTGAAGAATACTAACTTTGCTCTTAAGAAAAACTTGGAAAATGAGGTCAGGTACAGTCCATAACCAATATGGTTATGATTCCTCAAGAGTAATGTAACAAAAACAAAACAAAACAAACCCCAAGACCAAATATATTATTAATTACCTATCAGGGAGCTAAAGGGCACATACTAAAGGAAGAGAATGAAAAACTGTTGTAAATACACAGAGGTAATTTATTATTTTCAGGGGAAAAAAAAGGATTAGGGACTCTCTATCATTAAGTAGACTATTGTGTAGAGATACTCCATTAAAATACACTAATCTTTCTTATTCTAGCAAGAAATGCCAGAATAAGACTCCACTCCCGTTGGAGATACTCATTCACTACAAGAATCTGTGTCAAAACAGAACACTTTTGTTATTCTTTGACTCAGTATTGAATCTAAGCAGTTCCAGTTTGTTATACCTACCCAGTTTGTTACAAGCTTGAGGAATATAACAACAAATATACATCTGAGGCAACATTTCTTCAGAAATTTGACATAGCTGACCATAAGTTCTCCCACTGTAACTCTAGCATAAAAAGATATAGGGATTATTACCTTAACAATGTTAACCATTAACAATGATAATTTGAAATGTTAGTCCATGAACATACATTTTATTGCCTTTAATTTGTGAAATTGAGCTAGAAACAAGCCAAACTCAAGAGTTTATATAACATTTGATGATACTTTTCTTATGTTTTAAAATCAAACACCACATTATACTTGTTTATATCTACTTATATTTTTATCGTCCGTGGAAAAAAAATGTTTTCCATTTACAACCACATCTATTTTATATAATTAGAAGTCAGTGATGAAAATACTTGTCCAAGCCCTAGACATATTTAGAGAGCAAATTTGAGATCCTTATTCTTGATTAGAATCTAATAAATAATTATGTTACAGATACAGACAATTACTGATTGCAGATCTTTCACACCTACATATATTAAAGCTAAATTCAGGGAGCAGCATCACCACTCTTAATAGATGCTAAAGCACTATCTGTAATGTTTTAAGTGGAAGCCTGGAGCCTACATCCAAGTGAAGACACAAGTTATCCCACCTTTCAGGATGGAGATAAGGTGGTAGTTCTAAAAATACAAATGATGAAAGGGGAAAGAAAAACAATTTCTTTGTAGTCTGAACAGGGTGGCAGATAAGTTTTCTTTCAGGAGTGAGTAAACAAAGGAAGAGCTCCCAGAAAAATGAGTGTGAGGAAGATAATGGTGCCCATTCATCCCTGGGTCTCAACTGGACTTTGAAGTAGGACTGAGTCCCTGATGGCACATTAGCTCAGGCAGAGAACCCCGGGAAAGCCAAGTTGCCCTGGCTTTAAAAAAGTGCAGATATAAGGTGATCTTCAGAAGCAGTGCAATTCCTTCACAATGGTATGAAATGTAGATCAACATTTTCTTCTTTGTATTTTCAAATGCGTGCATTTCAATGCCCAGCCTGTGTGTGTGTGTGTGCAATTATCAGGATGCAACTGCACCAGATTTACGCCTCAAGCTCTACCTTTCTGTTTCCAGTCTAAGATTCTTGCTTGAAGGTTATCAGAAAAATCATGAAAAAAAAGATGCCAAACCCACTGGACCTGCAGTTTCCCACTTAAACACAAATATCCACAACAGTTTCACAATATTCAGCAGGATGTTGGGCAGGCAGACGTGGACAAGTTCCTAGAAACCCCCCAGCATGGCATATGTGCAGTCACAGCCTCCCTACGCCATCTCCTCGTACAAAAGCATGGTGATCCTGCCTGGTGAGGCAGGGGCAGAGATGGCCCACCCTCCTGTTTTCTTCCTTTTCAATTCAAGACTTGCACAGCTCTGTAGGGCCTGCTCCCAGCCTGGCTCCTCTGTGGTTGGCCCCTGTGACTGTGTCCCATTTCCACTTGATCAAGTAGTTCCAAACAAATAAATGTGTTCATGGTGACACATGCTAGAATTTAGTCCTTCTGATTAAAGGAAGCAGAGTTTCTGACATTATCACCTAGTCTGGCAGGAAAAGCTTCCAGAATCAGCTACTGGCTTTGGCTCATCCATTCTTTGAAAGGGAGATTTCTCTGTCCCAATCCCAAACAATTCTTGATCGTGACAATTCTGTGTGTGGAGAGATTCCTATAAATTTACCCCCAGTGAAGTGGTTGCTAATGTGTCCTTTGACCATGTGATTAAGTAGGCAGATAAGAAGAAAAGCTTCATCTCAGTAAAGTTCTGCCACTTTTTAATCTGGATTTAGGAGCGTGTCAGGCTGATGTAACCAGTAGGCAGAGAGCAGAAGGAGCATATGGCTGGAAATTGATATATTCTGCACACTGTCATGTTGACTCACATGATCATGGCCCTAGAGCTTTGAGGAAAGTTTGGGCAACCCACCTGAAAAAGCCTGTTTCAGAGGTAGCGCCAGCCATGAAGTCCTGAATCCACATCTAAACCCAAATTTTGCTAAAGTATAGATTTGAGTATTTTCTACCTGGCCTGGATGCTGCTTCTGCTATACAGTTAGACACATGCACCTGATGAAGGAGGTCAGACTGTAACAAAATGGGAAGCTCTATCAAGGCTGCACATGTAGAATGTTTATAAAAGGCATTAAGGCAAAAACTACAGTAGAAGTATCCAGTTATAGTGGGACACAAATCACTTTGTATTAATTCCTTGTGCATTAATGCCAAATGCTTTGAGGATTTGGCCAGTTATTTTCCTGTTTATTATGGTGCCCAGCTTGGTGAATGAAAAATAGTATATCTTGGTCTAAGAAATGCTTAATGAGAGAGGGAAAAACAATCACTGTGACACTGTGCAGCTTGAGAGACAGACATGAGGACCAAAGATAGTCACCGAACCAGGCAGCAAAACCTAACTAGAGGGAAGTTATTGGATAAACCTGATAAGAATAAGGCCCATATCCTACAGAGAGCTTTGCACTTGCTTAGCTTAGAGCATGTAAGTTGTCTATTTGCTGCCGTTGCTCCCTGGGTTTACTTGCAGCCCTACTACCCCAAAAGTACAAAAGTGTTTGTGAGCACAGGGGTAGGACTGAAACCAAACCCATGCAGAAAATTTGTCACAGGACCTGATCCTGACAGAGACAAGCTTCCATGAAAAAGAGCAAGGGTATAGACCAAGATATGACAGTAGGATAAATACATTTTAGCAACAAAGCAGAGCAATATACAGGTAAGGTATGGGAAAAATTATATGCTGAATAGATGTATAAATTTCCTTTTATCCATAGTTAAATATGTATTATCATGAACAGTCAATGAAGTTAGGCTGTCCTTTTAACTTCCTTTGCTTATGTTGCACTATTCTATTTGTTTAAGAATACCGCACTATATAATAAAAAGCTAAACAAACCTATACCTTCCCTTTCAACCACATTCATGTCTCTTCTACCTGGATTGTACAGTTGTCATGTACTCAGTGGCTAATGACTGACAGATGATACTAAAAAAAATTAGTGCTGATGAGTACCCAGCATCAGGGCCTGGAAAACACTAATTACATTATAGACCTTTTGCTCTTCTGCAAAACTGAGAATAAATCAGTAGATGGTAAATGAGTATCTCATAAATGTATTATATTTGACTTGTTGTACAGTGGTGTAGACAAAGTAGAACTCGCCTTACTAACGATCACAGGTATTTTTCTTTATAATAAGTTTGAGAGAAATTGGCTGTGTTGTTCCTACAACTCCACTTGCTGGACAAGCAGTAGAGATGCAGGGAAAAAAGGTAGAAGAGAGTTTCTCTTTGCTCTGTGTGCTGTAAGCAATTGCCAAGACCAGTCATTTTCCCAAGCTGAATGAAACCTTTCATCATTTAATAAAAGGAAATGTCTGAAAATATCTGCAGCCATAATGCAGAACTAAAATAGTGTGTTTATATGCCCCCAGTCCTTATGGAAGAAAAATGATGCCTTCTGGCTTGCATGCTTGTTAAATAATCTGAGATGATTCTATAGCAAGAAAAAACACCAAACTGCACTGATAATTCCAGTGATACACACATTAGTCAGTACCAGCCCCAGACACACAGTTTCACAGCACTTAGATGACTTGTTCAAAAAAAAACCAACTCAAAAGTCAGCATTCATATTACAGCTATTGACCTTGCAGTAATTTTACCATGGTCAGTGGGACCCCCAATGTTGACCCTTTTAGCCAGTCAGCTCTTTGAATCTAAATTTCATTTCATGACCTGCATCTAGGAAGAAACAAGGCCTGAGAAGTTTGCCTCTCAATTAGCATCACGATTTCTGCTCTATTTCAGGAATAGCAGACACATGGGCTTCTTTTTTTTTTTTTTTAACATTTAAAGTGTTCTTAATGTAAAGGTCTTAAAAAGTATTGAGCTGCTGATCCTGAAGACTGGCATGTACTAGTCACCTGGAGGAAAAAAGCACCCAAAAACTAGCCTTAGCTTTGCCATACTACATTACAAAACCTTCAGCAAAATAATTTTTTCTTTTTGAAAACTGCATGTAATGCCACGGCTGCAGAAATTCTAAAACACTGCCGTTAGTTCAGGTCTCCTTCAGATCAGACAGATCTTGGTATGTTTTCCTGAGGTGTTTGGATATGTAGAGACCCTCTGCATATCTGCTGGTTTGAAGTCCTCACACAAGCACTCTTTCTGTGATAGAGCTTGCAACAGTCTCTTCCTCCTGTGTGGTCAGGCTGGAGAACGTTATCTTCTTTACCAGGATGCTGCCAGTGCATAATGAGTTTCCCTGCAGTCAGTGGTATCTTTGGGCCTATATTTGCCACCTTCTTCTTCTTCACAGGTCTACAAAATCTAATTTAAAAATCTAATTAAAATGGCTTCTCTGCTGCTGTAAAGCTGGACCTATTCATCCCACTAGAGGTGCAGAAGAAAGGCTATATAATGCTAACCGTAGTATTTTTATACTGGTTTTGTGTATTTATTAACCACTCAGCAATTTAATCTTTCAATATATTTCTGAGATTTAAATGGGAAATGCAAATGTAAAACTATAAGGCAGGTGCATTTTCTAAATTTACTGTTAAAATGTTTCATACCCAGAAAGCTGAGGAACACTTAAACAAAACAATGAGCCTTTCATTCTACTTTAAATATGACCAAGCTCTATAAATACTTTAGTTAAAAGCCCCAGTGAAAGACATAGTAGAAATCAGGCTGTCGTGGTTGAGACGGACAAACGACATCAGGCACAAAATATTCACAGAAAAAAATACCAGAAATTCACAACGCTAGGGCTCCCAGCTATATGCTACCTGCTCTGAACGTGTGCCTCTCTCAGTTCTGCTGGTGGAAGAGAATATATGGACATTTTCTATGGTCCATGCAAAACTCTGCATCTTCATTCAAACCGCCTTGCACAATGGCTTAAGTTAAGCCATCAGACTTTGCAGTGACGTGGCTGAGGGGTGTTCATATGTGCTGTTCCACCAGTGACATCTGTCAGAGAGGTGATAACAAATCCCAGGGTGAGAGGTGTGGTAAGAAGGCATTATCTCTAACTCATTTGTTAAATGAACATGTGTCTAAGCCTCGCTTTGCTTTTGCGATGGACATATGTGACGTGTCCCTACCAACTATTGGTTATATAGGAGAGTGAGATAAATGGAGAAGCAAGGGCAAGAAAAATGAGGCTGTAGACCACTTCCCATTTGTCCTGGGTACTAGTAAAGAAATACTGAACTTTGCCCCACAGTGAGCCAGCAACACATAGAACCAATGAGGTAGATGGGTGAGGACGTCTCTCATGCAATGATGGCGTCTCAGACTAGCTTAGAATTTGAAAACGTGGTGAGCACCTGCAGTGTCATACTTCCAATCCACACACACCATGTACATGGAAACACCTTTATATTGTCACACACGGGTTTATGTACAGTGCAAACTCGTGACTCCAGTGCCTTTGTGCCCCATTTTTCATTGTTCACCAGTCTTCTCTACTGAGACAGAGGAAGGTCAAAACCCCACAGCAACACCATGCGGAGACTCGATATGCCTGTTTCCTCGCCCACACTAGGGCTGGTTTGGAACTGAAGATGGGATGGCTGTCCCAGTACAAGGCCAGAACCCTTGTGAATGCAGAGCTTCCAGAAGTCCTGTGCCGGGACCTGGCCGGGAGGTGGCAATGCAGAACTGGAGAGCAGGGTCACCAGTCCATGCATGCTCTTGAGGAAAGGACCGAGCTTTCCTTGCACGGATGACAGCTCCTGGTCTGCATCCAAGTTGATTACACCTCCTGCATGCCCAAGTGTATGTAAAGTAATTTATTCTTTGCATTTTGTGATGCATGATGCTGTAGATGACAATGTGGTTGGTTTTTCTTTTCCAGACTCACAACAGTCTGATCGAACCAGTTAACACTGAACACTAAGCTATGCAACGGTCTCTTTAATACTTCAGGAGTTTTCTGAACAAGCTAATGATGTTGTTCCATCTGATTAGAGGTGATATTTTTTCATGGCAACTGAAGTGATGGCAATGGATCAGAAATTCAGAAAAAAAGCAGATTGGCATGTGGGGCTCAGAGAGGCTCTGATTAGATTCAACTTAGTGAGAGATAAGCTTAATGATTTTTATCATATTTAAATATTACGTTCCAAACATGAAAAAGCTGGATCTGCAATTTTCAATGTGGGACTGAATCCGAACACTAACATCAAGAATCATAAAAGCAATGCAGTCGCAGATGAAGTTTGAGGTCTGGACTTCACAAGTTGGCCCTAATTTCACTTTAACCATATGCTGTGTCTCCAGTCACGGTTTAACAGCGAGTGAGATCTGACCAAAGTGTGTGCTTTTCTATTCTCAGAGATCAGAGTTGTCACTCATTCCTTTGATCCAAGACTTTCAAAGAGATGGGGAAATTTTCTTGTTTGACTCCAGGGTTTGGATTCCATCAGGGAGAGATATAAAGACACAACAAGGAGAATTTGGATATGTAGTGTTAATGCAATCAGATAACTGAGCTGTCTGATCAAATGTTGCCAAATTGACCGTGTCATCTATTGAATTCATATACATCTTTTGTATAGTAAATTTAATGTAATGTTGGAGAATTTTATTGTAAAGTTTAATACAAAAATCTGTGTTATTCTGGCAAAGTTCAGTTTGGGAGTATTGTTTTTCCTCTGAAATTTCTTCTTATGCTAAGAAATAGCAGGTGGTATATTTCCATTTACAAATGCTTCAATTCGGGTATCAGGATGTCAGTGTGACCTGAGTTCTGCAAGGTAAGCCTAAAGAATCTGAACACTGCTGGGAAGTACTAGAAATACAGGAAATTCAGCAGCAGAATCAGATTAGGTTTTAACTACCACTAACTGTTCTCTTGGTTGTGGTGAAATTATAACACAACTCACTAACAGAAATCTTTTTGATGAGGAAAGTAGCTCCCTACCCCATAGCTGTCCTCTTCACACATTCTGGGATCTTTCATATCATGGGAGGTTATTGCCAAGCAGAAGCAGTCAAGTATCAGAGCTGAAATCTGTAAAAGAAATATGTGATTTTTGCCACAAATTCTGAATGTGTCATTGGACTTCATGTTGCGAACTTGAAAGACAAACTTGAGAGACTAGACCTAGAAGGTTTCTCAAGAGTAACCTGACGCCTGTTTAGAAAACAAGGTTCAGGTTTATCACTGCAACATCACTGAAATGAACATAATTATCATTATTTCTCATTTTCATTGGCATACCTCAAGTCAAAAGTTTCACTAAATAAGTGGCATGAAATTGCTGGGTGAACATCCTTAGGCAAAAGTAAAATGGTTTTCATTTGTTCTAGCAACCTTTATTAGTCTTCCTAACTGTCAGTCACCTGAAAAAGTAAATTAAGAAAGGATGCAATTCCATGTAAGAAGGTCAGGTTTAATTCAAACTTCTAGCTCATACAGTTTTATCTGAAGCTGGGTGAGCTAATGTAGTATTTTGTCTGTCCAGGGCTTGCTACGGTCAGTAATTAACAGCTGAAACAAAGGGAAGTTGATCTGAATGAACAAGACAGATATTTAATGAGTGAGAAAATAAAGATTAAATAACTGAGGACTCCTTCTGTAAGTTAAATACAAATCTATTTGAGATCCTGGTTCAGAAAAACCTGCTTAGACTTTCACCCCTTTATTTTCCTGTCATTGATACTTCAATAGATTAAGGGGAATTCGGAGGCACATATGAAATTGCTGCCAGGAAGAACAAAATCTCCAAATTAGCAATAAATATATTGATATCAAACAATCAGTGTTTCTTTATCTGTTTAATGAAATGAAAACTCAGGGTACTGCAGTCTTTCTGTTATAATTAATACTATCACTGAAGGCTTCAACAACTGAAATAATAGAGCAACGACAACCTTCTGTGTCATTTTGTAAATTTATGTTATGATATAATTTGCTGGTGTATTAGAATGAATGCTTCACAAAGAATTTAGCAGATGTAAAGCTTTGGAAAAAGGATATGGATGATAAATGTGAAACTACTCTCAATCTTCTATTTTTTCATTCTTTCCTTAGTATTTTCCTCTTAGTTCCCTTGTGGTATTTTCAATAGAAATGTTTTTTCTCCAGTGAAAAGCATCACATCTAATCCCAACAGTCTCTCTGGGAACCCATAATGTTTCAGATTGATTACTAAGTTGTGAAATGCTAATGTACACAGTGGCTTGCACCAGACCAGCATACAGATGCAGAATCAGTGAAATTTTAAATCGAAGCTTGATGGCTGTTTTGATTTAGGACAGATAAGCACACTGCTATTTCTGTTCAGGAAAGTTTTGCTCAATATGATCACAACCTCATAGCCTTTTATGAAGACATAACAAGGTGGATTGATGATGGCAGAGCAGTGGATGTGGTCTACCTTGACTTCAGTAAAGCATTTGACACCGTCCCCCACAGCATCCTCACAGCTAAACTGAGGAAGTGTGGATTGGACGATCGGGTAGTGAGGTGGACCGTGAACTGGCTGAAGGACAGAAGCCAGAAAGTCGTGGTCAATGGGGTGGAGTCTGGTTGGAGGCCTGTATCTAGTGGAGTGCTCAAGGGTCAGTTCTGGGGCCAGTATTATTTAATATATTCATCAACGACTTGGATGAGATAACTGAGTGTACTATCAGCAAGTTTGCTGATGACACCAAGCTGGGAGGAGTGGCTGACACACCAGAAGGCTGTGCCGCCATCCAGCGAGATCTGGACAGGCTGGAGAGTTGGACGGGGAAAAATTTATGAAATATAAAAAGGGAAAGTGCAGAGTCTTACATCTGGGCAGGAAAAACCCCAGGTTCCAGTATAGGTTGGGGAATGACCTGTTAGAGAGCAGTGTAGGGGAAAGGGACCTGGGGGTCCTGGTGGACAGCAGGATGACCATGAGCCAGCATTGTGCCCTTGTGGCCAAGAAGGCCAATGGCATCCTGGGGTGTATTAGAAGGGGGGTGGTTAGTAGGTCGAGAGAGGTTTTCCTTCCCCTCTACTCTACCCTGGTGAGACCTCATCTGGAATATTGTGTCCAGTTCTGGGCCCCTCAGTTCAAGAAGGACAGAGAACTGCTGGAGAGAGTGCAGCGCGGGGCAACAAAGATGATGAAGGGAGTGGAGCATCTCCCTTATGAGGAAAGGCTGAGGGAGCTGGGGCTCTTTAGCTTGGAGGAGACTGAGGGGTGACCTCATTAATGTTTATAAATATGTAAACGGTGAGTGTCACGAGGATGGAGCCAGGCTCTTCTCAGTGGCAACCAACAGTAAGACGAGGGGTAATGGGTTCAAGCTGGAACACAAGAGGTTCCACTCAAATTCGAGAAGAAACTTCTTCTCATTGAGGGTGACAGAACACTGGAACAGGCTGCCCAGGGAGGTTGTGGAGTCTCCTTCTCTGGAGACATTCAAAACCCACCTGAATGCCTTCCTGTGTAACCTCATCTAGGTGTTCCTGCTCTGGCAGGGGGTTTGGAGTAGATGATCTTTTGAGGTCCCTTCCAATCCCTAACATTCTGTGATTCTGTGATTCTGTGACAGTAGATTGCAATGGGGTTCAACAGCCCTAGCTATTAATGTGAATTAATTTAACCATTCTGAAAATGCAACCTTATCATCAACATCCATTGAGCAACACAAAAAAGCAAATAAGCCATGAAGTCAAGCACAAGATATACTCAAGCCAGTCCTCAATGAGAACAGTCTTTTTATGCTAAAACCACAGGGAAGAAAAATGTGCTCTTCATGTTGGCCATCCCCATATTGAATTTACGCCTTTGGCCTGCATGGAAAGAACCAAAACCTATCAGCAGCTTGTAAAACTAGTTGTATGGGTTTGTAGCTTGCATATCTCTGTGTATTTTGACAGTACGATTGCTTACATGAGGTACATGCACCGATCCTCGCCTACAAGACTATGATTAAATGTATGCAATCAGTTGGAAGGCTGAGTTTTCTAAAGCCTACCCTATTTTATAGAGTACTTAAACAGCACTGGGTGGAGGTTAGGGAAGTGCCAGACTTTACATTAGGTCACTGCTGTTGTTTGCTCCCTGAAGGAATTGAGGAATACAAAGAGAGGAAAGGACAGGCACTGTGAGGACAGGCTCCAAGCCTTGGCAGTATCTGTCCTATTACACAACAAATAGCCAAGTTGGAAAGTCACTGGGGTATGCAGGTTACCTGTTTAACAGACAACAGGTTTTTAAAAAGCCACTAATCTGAGGCGTGCCACAAGGCACCCAGTGCCATATTCTTCTAATTTTAAATTATGTTCTGAGCAAAATTTAACTCCAGCGAAAGACAGAAGCACAAACTGTGATCCAAAACCACTATGCCTTCTCTTTATCCTCCAAACTTTGACAAATGCTCTTATGTTGCCTCTGCTGGTTGAGTGAATTCAATTCTTTTAATCTCTGTTTGGGAGAACCATTTAATTTCCGTTTGTTCAAGAACATGAAAATGCAACTGTGACTTGTCAGGACAAAGAACATGCCTTTTCATTATCTCCATTTGCTAGATATTGGTGAAAGTGCAACAGTCACACTAAAAAACTTGTCAATTCATGTTATTAACAGACTATTTTGTTATTACTGTTGGAAAATTGTGACAAAGTATTCAGAAAGGGAAAATGGACAAATTCATGCAAGGGCACTTATCAAGTGAGCTGCAAATGGTAAAAAGAAACAAATAGGAGCACAGTGTGTTTTTTATTCCTGTGGCTGCATAATAGATCAAACAACCTCATCCCCAGCCAATGATTTGAGGATGCATATGCCCTGCCACAATAGCTTCATTGAAATTGTATTGCTTAAGAAACACTTTTCAAAAATCTGTTTTACATAAAACAGATTTAAGATCTTTTGAATAGGGCTGAGTCAAGTTAATTTTGAGACTTAAAATGCTTGGCAGCACTCCAAGGAGAGTTACAGTTGTGGCTTTCTCTACAATATTCTTATCTGCAGAGCAGTGCCAGAGATTTCTGAAACAGGACTCAGCTTCATCAGCAGAGCAAAATATGTACAGGAACTGTGATGAATGCTCTTAATCAGGAAGATGTCCTCTAACAAAGAGGTGTATCTTAAATTGCAAAGTCAGCATGCTGACATTCAATTGAGACTTAGCTCTTAGATGAATAATTTTCAGTAGGCAAAAAAGCAGGAAAATCACAACAAATATGCTCATTTTCTGCCTTAGTTTATAGTTAACAGCCTGATCCTGTAAAATCTACTGGATTGTAACAAGATTTCTTACAATATGTGCCTATGCTGTTAAGGGTTTGAGCCCTGGAAGTACAAATCTCCATCTTTTTAAGATGAACAGCTTTTTTTATAACACTGCCTAACACATATTGCAAACTTTTAAGAGCCACATGAAAATAGCCTTGGCTGAAGTACCTGAAAAGTATGCTGTTAGATGATAGTGAGTCACAGGGAAGACTATTGGAATGCAGAGCTCACCTGCTAAATCACCCCGACATCAGGGGTGGGTGCACTGTATAAACAGGCAGAGTTTTCAGAGCTGTTTGATCTGGCAGACAGATAACTCTTAGTTTTATAAGTAAAGGGCTGGAGCCTCACCTGGAGGTGGAAGGGATTTGAAAACTGGAATTCTTCTCCAGACAAAAGGAGGAAAAATTAACTAAGCTCAGGAGGATTCTTGGGCATATAATTGTGCTAACAACAAAACTGAACACAGTAAAGTAGGTGCTCATGGACATTAGCAGCACGTGTGTTCACTTGCTTTAGACACAGAGATATCTTAATGTCTCATTTAGAGTTCACTTTGACCTTGACATGACTCTTATAGAAGAGGCAAGATCACAGGAGATGCACGGACAGTAGTGAATTTGGATTTAAGGTAGAACTAGCATGCACAGATTTGTGGTCTCTGTAAATGAAACTTTGCCACCATAGTAAGAGGGATATCAGCAACAGAGTGCAAAGCCGGAGTGCAGAGGGGAACGTGCACAACTCCACACTACCAGTCCTCCCATGCAGCTGGATACTTAGAATTTCCTTGTGAATGGAATAAAAATTGTTAGGAAGAACTGGCATAATGAATTAAGGATCTCAAAGCTGACACCACTGGAGGATATTACCTGGGCAGAAGCACAAGGCAACAAAGCCTGATCTTGTATCCCTGAACTCAGTAAGAGTGTTTACATTCAGCTCAATGGATGCAGGTGGTGAGAGGGAAGGCTGCTGGGGTCCCAGGAGCCTAAATCTGTCCTGTTGTCTGGTGTTACCTGTGCAGGGGTGCTGGAGAAGAACAGAGGGTCCCACTTCTTTGCATCTGCTCAAGTTGTCCTAGACATTCAGATTGTCTCTGAACCTAAGTTATAGGAGAAAGAAGGAAAACAGAGAAAATATTGTGCACCACTTTAGACACGTTCCACAAAAAAATGTACTAACAAGGCAGGTTATAATTTTACTTGCAATTGCAGTGACACGAACAAATCTTTTGAGCTTCAGTTCATTACACATTTATAGCTTCAGGGCTTTCCATTCTGTATAGATGTGCTTACATTTGTACAAGATGAAAATTAAATGAGTTGTTTATGTCACTAAAACCTGAACATGTTGTCCCCAACAGGTGAAAGAATGTTCTCTCTTACACGTTGCCAAACTGCACGACAACTGCTTTTTGGGGTCAAATTATCTGCCTGTGCTTTACTTCTCTGTCCTGTGTCTCCTTTATCTTCCTGGCAGACATCTTTGCAATTTTATTAGTATATACATAAATTAACATTGTCTTGCACAAAAGGTTTCTATGGAATGTATGCAGTACTTTTGTTTCTCTTGATAAACTATAAATATTGTCAACTGAGGTGACTTATATGTTAAATCCTTACATGTGAGCTGTAATTAGATTACACAGGGAAATATTTGTACTGGTAATTGTTCCCCTGTTCTTAACTTCAAATAAATAATATTATCAATGTATCTACATTTATTTTAAGAACATTTGAAAGGTTGTTTTTGTTTTGTTTGGTTTTTTTATGGATATGTCAAACTTTAGGTTTGCTAACCAATATTATTTTGCTAATTGTCCATTTATGCCAGAAGAATTTCTGCCTGTGATGGAAATGTCTATGAAAAGTATTTGTGAATAGAAAATCACTGTTGAATCTTAATGTTAGCAGCAACGATCACGATATTAGTTAAAGGTCATAACCACCAGAAACAAGGAACTCAGCCTTGCATTTTTCTTGGTAAAGAAACAATAGAAATGTATTTACATAACCTATAAACCAATGACACCGGAGAGGAATGTTTTATTAATAACCCGACAGCTGTGGTTTTACAAAACATCTTAATCATTCTATTTGAAGAATTGGAAAGCTAAGGTCATGAGGGCCAAAAAAAGTTAACTATTGCTGCAGCGATGGCCATTTTATTCTGTTTCTGTGTGATTGGAAGCTCCACTATTCTTCTTTGGTCCTTTTTCTCTGATAGGTCTTGGCTAGAAACTTTGGCTCTGTTTCCTCTGTCTCTTACTCCTGTTATCCCTGAGGCAGCTCACTTTTCTCCCACAGATTAACAGCAACTATTCAGGTGTCTGATGTCCAGATTTCTTCTTCAGACCTCACAGTCAGATTTCCCTTCTCCTCCACACTTCAAATTGCTAAAATAATGCTTTATCTAGCCTACTGTTTTCTACTGGGGTATTTATTAGTCTCAAGCCAATTCCTGTTTTGTGCTATTCTGAGTTACAGTCATAATCCTCCACATTGTAAAATAAATAGTCAGAAGAGTGAATGGGGAAATATTATAACATTCCAGATTAAACCCAACTCGTTTTTTTCCTTATTATAAAGCATAATCCAAAATTTCTTGTAATTGTTATAAGATAAATTAAATAAAAGCACAGCAGCTAAGTAAAGAACATATCTGGGCAACCTTTCCAGTGAACAGCTGATCATTCTGAAGCTATTAGCAATTTCTGGACTCACTCGGCCATTAACTTTAAAAATAAAATAAAAAATCCAGAAAAACTAAATATCAAAAATTGTTTTTAAAACGAACCTCTTATATTTTTGGCTGGATTTGCAAGTAGACTAGAAAGGCAAAGGAGGAAGACTTGTTTTATCACCTTTATAATATTTCCTCCGTCCTATGCTCTCAGCTTACACTAGAGTCCAGGAAGCAGTTTGTGGATGGTTAAATGGTATTTAAGGCTGCAGTTATTATATTGCACTCAGATTAATTTCTAACTGTTCATGGAAGACTCTCTGCTCTAGAACATAAATCTTCCATGTCTGAGGTAGGAGAGCTGACCCTAACCAGGATACCAACAAATATTTCAGAAATCTGTGGCAAATGCAACACTTCAACAAGAAGGAATGGCATAAAAGAAAACAAGAATTTAAGGTAAGATCTCATATGTCTTTCACCACTATAGGTCCCTAAAGGCTTTAAATTTAAGACATGATACTTGTTAAATGGTTTGAAAAGTAAAACAAAGACATCTTTGTGTCAAACAAAATATAACAGTGACTCTCAGTTTTGAACCATCAAATTTCTGAAAATTTCTGCAAAAAAACTTATTTTCAGTTTGACTTAAACCACAGTAACTCACAGAGTGTTTAAAGGAGAGAAAGCTGTCGAAGTCTTTGTTCTGTTACCAACTCCCAGTTGCTATATAATACCTCTGTTTACACATTAATTTTGCAACTTGTATTGAATAAAAAAGAAATGGTACCCTTCCTCACATATTTAATACTTAATCTAGTATGTCTGAAAGAGCTATCAAAACAGAGCAACAACACAAAGGGTCAGGTTCCATAGCCACCAAGAACACGATGAGGAATACACTCATGCCCATTACACATGCCATCCCGGTAGGTATTATTGATGACTTATTTACTTTAAGTAAATTATTTACTGATCTTTCACTATGGATGAAATGAGTAATGAAAAATTCTACAAGGTGAAAGTCTTGGATGAATTGAAACTGTCATGAATGGATCAGCTAGGTTTTACTATACCTTACCAGCACCTGCCACTTCATTTGAAAAATAAAATATTTGGTGTTTCTTGATTTCCTTGAGAAATTCAGTGTTTCAGAGATCAGCATGGACAATATCAGCAGGTAAGATGTTTGTAGTCATGACCAGTTTGGCAGATTTTGGTCTTTTTGCCTTTGCATAATTTATTATGCTTGGAATGTAATTTCAAAATAAGAGGGATAAGAAAGAATGTCCTTGCATGGAAGAATAATTGGTGAAAAGACAGGAAGGGAAGGTGTGAAGCGAAGTCATCAGTGGAGTTCTGTAGTAATTCATGTTGGGATTTTTTTTTTGTCTAGCAACAACCTGGAAAGGGAGAGGAGCAATGAGATGTGACAGTTTGCTGATCTATTAAAGCATTCAGAGTAGGGAGGATGAGGGAAAGTGTTAGAAATTAGCTTTTTTTACTGAGTGAGTGGTCAATAAAATGACAGATAAAAATCATATAAATTATGTACATAGGAAAAAAAGAGACCTGGCTTCACATACAGGCAGGTGAACTCTGAGCTTGGAGTTGTCACTCAGGAGCAAGATCTCATTCCCATCATAGATAGTTCCATAGAAGTATCAACCCAATGCTCTGTACCATCTCTGAGCCACCACATTCAGGTTTTACCATACCTGGTCCTTGAGTGGTGCTATAGATAGTTTAAACCACTAGCTTGCATAAAAGAGCTTAATGGATTCCTAATACGCATCTTGAATGACATAAATTCATATACCAAATTTGACATGATTTAGCCTAACAAACACTCTCAAATATTACAACTTGTGCAGGAAGGAAATGGGTTTTAACCTTTTATTCTGACTCTTAATGTTCTACTCTATCTCTGTCCACAGTTCATTCATGCACCACTTAGGTGGCTGAGCCTGCAAACTGGTGAGCCAGTTCAGCTCCCCCCAGATAAACCCTAATGGGATTACTCAGCTTCCAGAATATGTTAAACTCTGTGAAGAAAGGGCCCAGAAAAAACAGGATAGTATTTCCTTTCTTTTTTTTTCCCCATCCACGAATCAGTTGAAGATATCCAGACTAAAGAATCTAACTTAAGATACAAAGCCGTTTTAAAGGGGATTTCAGTGGGAGGACAGTAACTAAATATGTCAGAGTCAAAAAGGAGGTGAGATGGTGGTGCTAATATGCATTTTTTTTAAAAAAAGACAAATAGTTCCAAGTACTGAAAACTCCCAGTACATCTCTTAGCAAAATAGAGAATTTCTGCAGCTGCAAATGAATGAAATGAAGAAAACATTCCAGGGTTTGGGGGTTTTTTTGGCTCTGATAACTTTTTTATTTTACTTTCAACAATTCAGGAGAAATTAATTTGAGTATGAATTAAACCAACGGACAAAATTATTGAAAAATTAACAGGAAAATAATGCCATCAGTTACATGAAAAGAGGCTTTCTCTTAGTTCCAGAGAATGCTAAATCACATGCTTGGAGCAAAGAATAGTCAGACACACTCCTCAGTGGATGCTCAATACTCAGAAATGGTGTACATTCAAATTTAGGAGATAGAAAACTCCCCATCCCACTCCTCTAAATCTGGCTCAAGCACCTACTATTGGAACTGCTCCAAACAGTTCTTATGCACAGGTAACCAGCAGACTGAAGACTGCAACTTTAAAACGTCTCCTTCTGCCTGAGCCAGCAGAGTAGTGCTTTACAATATGGAGTTTAGATCACCAGAAAAGGAGAATTTTTAAGTACTCAGCAGCATCTCTCTGCTGGTTCTGCCATGCCCTATTTCATTATGATTTAATTTGAAAATCTGTAATGATTTCACATAGTCATTGGGCATTCGAATAGGAAAAGCACTCATCTTCCCTAACTCCTTTTTTCAAGTTTTTATTCAAATGCACGAGGAAATTATTTTAATATTTAAACCATTCAGACGCTTGAATGATTTGGTGTCTCAATTTAAAAGCATGCTTTTGATGAATTTAGACATACTCCAGTTTGTACTGGAAGTGCTTAATCCCTTACTTCTCAAGAAGAAATCCTATTGCCTTTAAAAGCATGACGATTTCCATCACCTTCCTCTTCAAGCCAGTTGTCTTTGTAACTAATCTGCCATCTCAAATTCAAGAATAACCTGAATTCATAAAACTTGGCAAGAAGAATGGTTTTTTTTTTCCTGATCTTCAGTAGCAAAATAATACTCACCTGGATAATATTCATCTGAAGGTGAAATAATATTCACCTTCACTTTTAAGGTGAAAGAGTAGTACACAGAAATGACAATGACATTGGGCAGTAATTTCCAGTCAGGTCTTTTAAAAAGATCTGCCGTATCTATTTGGACAAAATGAAATAAACAGCACAAAAAACTACATCTGTATTGTAGCTAGGATAGCGCCTCATTGATCCACACAACCTATTAATCATGTATTCCTCCCCTTCATCACGAAGAATTCAAGATTTGTTTGAACTACTCTGTATGAAGTTTACCCAGTCCGCTTGGCCTGAGTTTTAATTAATTGCTGCTGTTGCAATTGCAGCAGCGTTGCCGGAGCACGTAGCAGATCCAAACCAGAAAGGTGTCTTTGTCCTATCAGCAAACTAAAGATTGCTTTTAACTCTCCGAATTGTCTAGTTCTGATGCACGCAATTGCATAAAGTCGCAGGTTGGTTGCGTAGTGGCAGCTTGATTTGATTAGATACCTGATAATACTGACACCAGAAAGGGATCTGGCTAACTTCCATGTTTTAGCAGGGGTAACAAGTGCTGGCCTGTGTGCTGCAATGGAGTTTGTTCCCCCAAAAACTCAGGGACCTCTCAATTTGTAAAAATGTGGATGTGCTAAAATTTGTACTGAGCTTCACTAAATGCACAGTCGACTTAGACCAAACCCTGGTTCTGTTTTTGTGCAGGCCTACCGCAGAAGTGGATCGGAACTGCTGCCTTCCCCACGTAAGAGCATTCGTACCTGTGGCAGGTGTTTGTGCGAGGGGCCGGGCAGGATCGTACCGGAGAAACGTCACACTGAAAGTCATCACAGATTTTAACTGAATCGTGGGGGATTTTACCATTTTTCCCTATTAAGGAGAAATTAAAGATTTCCCGTAACAACACTGATGTAACATGAACAAAGTTTATGGGGAAAAAGTAGATTTCTGGCAAGGTTATGGCTGATTTATTGTTTGATTATTGGAGTAATTTCAAGAAATAAATAAAAAGCCTGGAAACAACTAGAAAGCCAGATCAAATTACGTGTTTTGAGACTGAATAAAAGGTGAGGTTGAAACAGCTAAAACATTATGAGGGCACAGTGTACGGTAAATACCCCAAGAATTTCAACTGCAGATGAAAACCCAGCACCTTATGCAGGACTATTCCTGTGATTTTCAGGGTTCCCAATCCTGTACCTGATGGTGTTTTGATGCAGTTAGAAATGTAAGCGTAGGTAAGATTTATTTTTCGAAGTGTTCACAAGAATTAATGCTGTTTAAACAAGTTTTTTTTTAAAAAACCAAAGCGAAGCAGCTGTCTCTCCGGAAGCAGGGATTTTGGCGAAGGTCGGGAGATGGCAGCCCTTGGGAAACACGTCTCATACACACGCGTGCCGTTGCCAGGGCGGATCTGGGCATTTTGTTGTGGCTTCTTAATGACTTATGCAACTCTCGGAGGATCTCTAGAGGGTAGGGCTCGGCCTGGCCACCCCAGACGCTGGGCGGGACTGAGCGGAGTCTCCTCACAGCGGAGTCTCCTCACGAGTCTCCTCACAGCGCCGCCACGGCGCGAACCAATGCCCCCGGCCCGGGGGGGGGCTGCTGGCGGGAGAGGCGGGCAGGCGGGGCAGCTGTGCAGGCGGACCCCCCCGTCAGAGAACAGAGGGTGCGGCGTTCCTTGCCGAGCCCAACCGTCTGCAGCCCCGGCGCGGCGCGGCAGGTGGGTGTGTGGGCGGGGCCGGTGGGAAAGGGTTGGCGGGGCCGTGCGGTCCGCCGGCGGGGCGACTCCAGGCCTGGCGCTGGACTTCAGTGCCGGGGCTGGCCCGACGCGGCCCGCGGGAGCCCCTCAGGCCCGGCGGCAGCGTGGGGCGGTTCGCTGTCGGGGCCGCCTCTCCCGCAGCGGCCGCCGGAGACTCTGTGAGGAAAAAAAGGACCCTTGGGTTACTGCTGAGGGACAAGGGGTTAGCAGCTGCTCTGTCCACACCTGTATGGTTTTGGAGGCGTTGTTTTTTTAAGGCCTTGCGGCCCAGTGTTTCAAGAAATGCTTTGCGTATTTGCACAAATAAGTTTTTGTTTTCTGTATGGCTACTGTGGGTTGACATTATATGAGTTGACTCATTATTTATGAGTTTCTCATCAATAAATTATTTATGAGTTTCTCATAAATAAAGCCGAGTGGGGGAATGGTTTTGTGGCTGCCTTTTCCTGACTTTCGCTGAGCTTCCCTTCCCTCCAGCTTGGTTAACCGAAGCTGGGGACAGCAGCAACTTCGCGATCCGTTGGAGCTCTGCTCAGTCTCAGCTGATGCTAGAAAGCCGATGTGGTCATGTATACCTATAAGATTAGTAAGAAAAAACCCAACAGTATGTGGCTGTCAAGCATTTACTGTTGGTGTGTGAGGAACCACATCCCTGCTCAGAGAGCTGCTTTTCATCAGTTCCAGTTAATGTGATTAGTACTAAGTGGCCGGGCTGTGTGCTGTGCCTGATACAACACAGATGCTGTGGGGTTGTTTATTGTTTACATCTTTTCCTGAATTGTATAATGGTAGAGGCTACTGAAAAAGGTGATAACCGAAGAAACTGGAAAAACACATGTATTGGTATATAAACAGAGGAATTAGTGACTTTGATAGGGGTGATAGTGACTTTTAGTTTGGTGTTTGTAGACTCAGAAATTTTTTTTTTTTTTTTTTTTATCCTCACATTCTTTCTTCGCCTCTCTTCATGACCATCTAACAAAACAACTTAATGGTTTGTTTGAAGATTTTCTTAACTAAACAGTGGAAAAAAAAATTTCTGAACTTTGAAGGCCATTCTCTCTTTCAGAATGATGATCTCCTTGGGACCTTGAGGGTTTTTTCCCCTTGACTTAGTAATCTGAGATTCAGCTCACTTCTTCCATAGGCAGAGTCTTTTCTCTAGTTCTTCTCAGCCGAGCTTTGTATTAATCAAGCTTGGTGTTCTCTACTTGGCACAGAGTTTAGTAATCCAAGCCATGATTTACAGTGTCGCAGCCATACAGTCTGCACACGGCAGAGCACTGTCATCTTATCTTTATTAAGATGACATTTGTCTTTTGGGAAAGTGTGTTCATCAAATCATCTTAATAGAGTGTGTCTTGCAGGTCAGCAGGTCGGCAAAAATGGCTTTGGCAAAGAAGTCACAAGCAGTAGTTGGGAACCCTTCGAGTCTTAAGTCCTGACACCACAAACATTAATTCCCTTCATACATATTCTAAAAAGGAGTATTTTGTGTTCAGCTGGTGAAGGGATTTGAGCTCCTGGTCCCTGTTAGGTGCTGTTCTCATTTCTATGAAGTCATACTGGTCTTTAGGTCAGATTAGTGTAAAACATCCTGAAAGGATTTATGATTTTTTTTTCCTTTCTAAGCACAAGAGTTTCAGTTTGGTTTAGTTAATCTGGTACTTTATTCTAGTGAAGAATATTGCTTTATTTTGATAGCGCTTCTTGTTCTGTTTCTATATGGCTTCATAAAATAAATTTACGTTTGCTCCATGGATCCATTGGTGCTGGATCTAACACTAAGGTTGTTGGTGCTTCACTCCCACCAGAAGAAGCTGTTTGTCTGAGGCCCAGGACCTCTGTAAAGAGACAGAAAAAGTTGCTGCTACAGAGGTAGCAGCTTTTAGTTTTCGGGAACAAATCCTGGGAAAGGAGATTGGGGAAAGAGAGTTTGAATGGGGGAATGCTGGCTCAGCATGGGGCATTTCATGGCTGCTGGCTGGGCATAACAGCAGGTGTTCCTCCTTTCCCCGCCAACCCTGCATGCTGCCATCCTCCTCTCCACTGTTCTGTGTGATGGGGGCAGGAAAAGGGAGAGGAAAAAGGATACTGAGCATGGATGTCTGACCTGCAGAGAAGAGGTGTGTAGTTTATCCTGAGGAATGTGGGGAGCACAGGGAAAAAGCTTGAGAATTGTTATATGGAACTAAATTATGTAGCAAAAGAGAAGATTCTGTTTGGTCAGAGTATCACCTTCTTTTTGGATTTTTTAGACTGGCAAAAAGAACAAATTCTGCTATTCTCTGCTATTAATCCTAAAATATCCAGAACTATTTGTCAGCACCAGATCTACGCCTAGCTGTCTGTGCTAAAGCTGCTGAATTCCATACAGTTTTCTTGTATTATTCTTCCCCAGACAGGAAGACTAAGGTTTGTTGGGTTTTTTTTTAATCTTTCCCCTTGTTTCAGCTTAGCCCTCTTCTGAACATTTAACCTGATTTCTAAGCCTCCAAGCATTGTCATAAATGCATGTTTTAGTAACCAGAGCAAGTAAGGTAAATCCAAGCAGTGTGATGGATATATTTTAAGTAAAGTAGGTTTTATGGGGAAATTAAGCATATGTTTGGATACAACTGACACCAGTGCTTTTTGGTTTGTGTTGGGGTTTTTTTTGTTTTTTTTTAATAGCCCTATTCCACCTCTGGGGAAGGTAATTTTGATTTTATTGATTATATAAGATGTGCAGAAAATTTAAGAAATGCACATGGGCTTATGGAGAGTTGGATAATATATTCAGAGATTGTCAGAATGGATTTCCTGCATTTAAAATTCTGCTGTTTAGGTAATGCATTAAATACATTAACACTTATGTGATCTTTATTATCCATTTTTAGGAACAGATAATGCAGTTGAGTGCACAAACGTGGAATTCGCTGCAACTCTCTTCAAGATAGTTCTTCTTTGGAAGAGATGATGGCTGCTTTGAAATTTCTGTACTGTCTTTTTATTAAAGGACAATTCCTAGTAAGAGATCCTATTCTGTCTGCAACAATAATGCTACTTATTAGACACAGAGAATCAAATCTCTGCATATAGTCTGTTTAGGATCATCTGTTACAAAGCAGTGGTCTCTTTGAAACAAGTAACTAGTCTTTGTATCTACGTGAGTGAAAATAAATAAGGTAAGAAAAGTACTGTAAATACTTTCCTATATGTAAGATGATATAAGTATAGAAGTATAGATGATATAAGTATATACATATTTGAAGGACTGGATCCTAAAAAAAGAATTCTATTGAAAACCTGAAAACGAAGGGGAAAGTGTATTCTAGTGAAATAAAATATCATTATTCAATACAAACTTTGTTTTTTGCAGAGGCTGTAGGATTGTGACTTGCGTTTACACGATCAGCAACTGGAAAAATGCCAGGTTCTAAAAGTAACTTGGTATCTTTACGTGAGGATGTTATAAATGATACTTCAGACTTAAATGAAATGAAAATTTCAGATGAAAAAGGATCTGTTGAAAAAAGAACAATGACTCTGATTGAGAAGAATGGCTATCATGACTCTGTATACATGAATGCAGCTAAGATTTTTCAAGGCATTCACACTGAAAAGAGTAAAGATAAAATATTGGTGCGGTATGGTGATGGCTCAGTAACTCCCATGCTCACTTTTAAAGATGAGTATTCCCAGCGTGTTTCTTATGGACTGGCTTTCAGTGCTTTAAAGTGTAAGTACAAAACTTTTCCAAGAATTGCCAATAGAAGTGATGTAGCAGAGAAAATGTGTAAAAACGAAGTGTTTAGTTTCTGTCTGACAGCAGAGATCTGGGGAATTTTTTGTTAAACGACAGGTTACTACTAGAATACTCGTACCCCTCAAATATTTCAATATATCTAAGTGGTGTTAGCATTTTGTGAAATCAAACATTTAAACTCTACACTTTTTCCTGTAAAGGAATTATATAGAGTTGTAACTGTTTCTGATTGAATTTGCCCTTAATTTTCATGATGTTTAAACTTTCAGCTTTTTCTTTAGTGATTTATAAGTTTTTCTTTTTCCTCCATAAAATCTTGTGGATTTCAGTGTAACTCGTCAGTATTTTCTTTTTCTGCAGACCAAGATCTTCTTGAAGAAATGTTGTTAGATAGTTGTGTTTACCCATGCCACTCAATAGTAAGTGAACATTTTAATGAGAAAATAAATTGTGTATTTTCTGAGTGGATGTAATTAGAATATTTTCTGAGCATTCTGCAACATTATTCAAAACAGCATTTGTTGTTTTGAACAATACAGTAGCCGGAGACTGAAATATTGCTGTCCTTTTTAGTTAGTTGTCTAAAGCATCAATCTCCAATGTACTAGATATGTTTTTTGTGAGGCTGTTGTTGCACCTTGCTGCTGGGAATCAAAACCTTCAAAGAAGGAAGGTAGGAGAGTGAACCATAATGCTTACTGCAGTGTAATACTTTGCACAGTGATGTTGTCCTTGAGCCAGTCCATGTGTTTTCCTTCCCAGCTGTGTCCCTCTGTGAGTGGGGAAAAAATTCCTGCTCCTTTCCAGTCCCTAGGAGTTGGAAAGCACGGAGTGGACCCCATCAGAGAAGAGAATGCATTGAACCCATGTTTCATTTCCTGGGCAAACAGTTGTATACAAATATTGTACTTGTACTGGCAAAAATTGGTCCAGTTTACTCTCTCAATATGCTTTCCTGCTTTGATGTGAGAAAAAAATCTAGGTCAGGCAGAGTAATAAACTGGCTCCCAGTTTGTCTTTGATGCCTTTGAAAATTACAAGATTAATTGAACCAGCGTTATTTGTGGAGATTGTTGTGAGAAGGCAAATAATAGATCTTTGGCTTGTTTTCGTAAGGAAATAAGACTTACATGGTAACATTCTGTGTTTGGTGTACATCCCTAATAATTTGAGTTTTCTAGCTAATTTTGATCGTATTAGGTTGGTGCAAAAGGAATTGCAGTTTTTCGCATTGTTGAAATTTGCCATTTGATATTGGATACATTCTTAAATGTGGTTATGTTATACATCCTTTTAATGCACTTTTCTGGCTTATTTTTTGCTTATTACTTGCTGTAATATAACTTATTACTTGCTGTTTATATTTATTTTAGACTATGGAAATGTTGTTAGACAAAACCAAAAAATTCGAGTGATTTCCTTATTCGAGTTCAAAATGGGTCGTAAAGCAGCAGAGGCAACTCCCAACATCAACAACGCATTTGGCCCAGGAACTGCTAATGAACGTACAGTAAGTGGTGGTTCAAGAAGTTTCATAAAGGAGACCAGAGCCTTGAAGACGAGGACTGTAGTGGCGGCCAGCAGAAGTTGACAATGACCAGCTGAGAGCAACCATCCTACCTGAGCCTCTGACGACTACACAAGATGTTGCCGAAGAACTCTAATTCAGCCATTCTATGCTTGAAGCAAACCGGAAAGGTGAAAAAGCTCCATCAGTGGGTGCCTCAGGAGCTGACTGAAAATAAAAAAAATTGTCGTTTTGAAGTTTCATCTTCTCTTATTCTACATAACAGCGATGAACTGTTTCTTGATTGGATTGTGATGTGCAATGAAAAGTGGACTTTATACGATAGCTGGTGATGACCAGCTCGGTGGTTGGACTAAGAAGAACCTTCAAAGCACTTTCCAAAGCCAAACTTGCACCAAAAAAAGGACACGGTCACTGTTCGGTGGTCTGCTGCTGGTCTAATCCACTACAGCTTTCGGAATCCCAGCGAAACCGTGACACCTGAGGAATGTGCTCAGCAAATTGATGAGATGCACCAAAAACTGCAACACCTGCAGCTGGCATTGGTCAATAGAAAGGGCCCAATTCTTCTCCACGACAATGCCTGACCACATGTTGCACAACCAATGCTTCAAAAGTTGAATGAATCGGGATACGAAGTTTTGCCTCATCTGCCATATTCACTTGGCCTCTTGCCAACCACCTAGCTCTTCTTCAAGCATCTCAAAAACTTTTTACAGGGAAAACGCTTCCACAACCAGCAGGATGCATAATATGCTTTCTAAGAGTTTGTCAAATCCCGAAGCATGTATTTTTACGCTACAGGGATAAACAATCTTATTTCTTGTTGGCAAAAATGTGTTGATTGTACTGGTTCCTATTTTGATTGATAAAGATGTGTTTGAGCCTAGTTATAATGATTTAAAATTCACCGTCTGAAACTGCAATTACTTTTGAACCAACCTAATATTTGTCAGAAGAATTTTTGAAGGCGTAAGAATTGGAGTAATTTCATGAAAAGAGGTAGACAAGAGTAACTGAAGTGCTGTTAATTACTGTCCCTAAGAAAGAGATGCTCCCTGTTTTAAACATTTAGACATGGGTAGGAGGTTTTACGTATGTCCCAATTGCAGAATAGTTATATACTGAGCTTATCAGTTTTTGTATACTGGAGAATCCCACAAGAGACAAATTGATAGAAAAGAAGTTTTCGTTAGCTTAGCTGTTCAAGGAAATACTTCATGAGGAGAAAATAATTTCAAAGTTTAAATTCTGATAACATTAAAAGTTAAGATATAGTATATTATCTGTGTATAGAGAATGTTTTAAATTTTGATAAGCTAGATAACTTCAGTTGTGTATTTGAGTTTTTAGAAACTCTTCAGTGTTTTACTAACTCTCCACGAGGAATTACTTTCATATTCTTACAAATAAATGTTTCATTGGAATTTTTAATGCCTCTTAATGTGGGAGACTCATGTTTGATATGGATCTTTTTGCAGAAGAAAGGCATGCCTTGTGTCACTTTCTCTATCGAGTTCCTTTTCTGTTGCAGCCGGAAGAATTAACCAGTTTGCTTGTTGTGATGCTTTATGACCTACAAGACCGAAAGTTTCGAGCACGAGAGATTTTTGATGAAGAGGAACCTGTACCAGAAGTTCGGAAAATAGAGTGTTATTTATACAGGTGTATATGCTAAGAACTTTTTTTGTTGATATGTGTTGGCAGAAATACAGATTTGTATAACCAGTGCTTTTTTTTTAATAATTGTCAATATTGCAGTTGTCTTTCAGCTTCAGATTTTGTGGGCTTTTTTTATTTTTAATGAGAACCCGGTCTGAAGGGAAACTTTCATATTCCTATAGTGAAGTAAAATATGACTAACAAACCATCTTTATATTGTGGAATATTTTGCTAGAAAAAAAGGCATTTTATTTTGGAGTTGTTGAAACTATTTTCTTACAATTTTACAAAAGAAATTAAATTCTCAGTAAACATTCATAAATATGAGTGTAAGAGAGTCAAGAGGCCATGGAATGGAATAATATCCATTTATTTAGCAATACTGCTATTTTGGAACTTTGTTAAATATTTATTATTTTAAGTAATTGGAACAAAAAAAGAATATGTAAATTAAACATTTAAAATAGTGTTCAAGTAGTTATTTTTTCAGTCTTTTGATGAACTCAACAGGCATTTGTTGCTCCTGGATTTAGAATAACCTCCAAAAGTTCGAGAATATTGTAAGTGCAAGGTGTTCATGGAGGGCAGCAAGTAACACATGTAGACATCTGAAGTACCTCAGCAGCAATTTTTATTTGCTTTGAATTATCACCTATCAAGATTATGCATAAAGCTTGTGGGAAGAAGAGATGGAATATTTCCTCTGAGATTTTTACATAATAATAATCAAACTTACTCCTGGTTGCCATCATACTTACATTGTTTCTGTACACATTTAGAAGTCAGCTTTCGTCAGATGCTCATTCCGCACAGTATTTATATCTTCAAACATACAAAAAAATGGGATTATTGTTCCAATGGGAACATTATTCCACAGATTTCAGTTCCAGCATTATTCCACGGATTTCAGTTCCAAAACATATTTGGTTTGTTTAGCTGAGAAAATTGATGTATTTCAGAGTAATGTCGTAATTCCAGTCTTTTGTGCATTTAAGTAAAACAGTATTAACTATGTACCTTGCATCTACCATTGTTTGGGGTAGAAAATGTCCTATGAGTGTGTATTTTCTGTAGCAGCTTGGAAAAATGAGGCCTCGCATTCTGTTTTGGTTCCTAAGCAAGATTGTATTGTAGTAGAAGCCTTGCATGTTAACAGCTGCTGGAAGCATTTACAATACTTAGTAAACTTGTGATTTTGTTTTTGTAGATTTAAGACCAAGTTGGCAGCTGCGCTAGCGAGATGTCGCATCAAATATGATGCTCTCTCAATTGAATACCTTCTGCCAGAAGCCATACGGGAGCAGCAACAAAGGACTTCTGCTTTACCTTTATATGTTTGGATAAACACATTTAAAATCAGGTAAGGTCTTTAAAGTATCATCTAATATTGATGTCTTTACAGATAAGTGATACAGTTTGCTACATGCTTGTTTTAGAATTTCCAGGTTACATTATTGCCAGTAATTTAAGTTTCTTATAGTAAATCCTGCTTAGTCCAGCAACATTGCCTTATGTTTGTTTTTAGTTTTTATGTATTGCAGTAGTGGTATTAATAAACTGTAACAAAGTTCTGAAACAGTGTTTCTTACTATTCTGTTGCTTGTGTGGGTCTTTCACCAAATAAATGAGGAAATAAAGTTAGGAAAAACTATATGGGTGAGTATATGGTGACGAAAAACAGGGAAAGAGAAAAACTTCTTTAAAAGTGGGTGTGTAACTGTAAGGCATAATGTTGGTGAAGGGTGTCAAGACAGATACAGTACTTAATACTGGTGTTTATTCTGTAAGGATAGTGTAAACTTGAAATAAAAATACACTTTTAAAAATCCTTATGGTTGATTGGCTGGTGTTCCCAGTTCTGTGCTAACTGGTAACATGGATCATACCAGGTTCTCTTGTTAGGCAGGTAATCCATTTTATCATGTTCTCAATAATTTTGTTTTCATAGTCTTGCCTTGGACCAGTGTTCTGTGCTGAGGTTATAGACTCTTGAAGATAGAGACGGTGTCTTACTCTGGTTGTGATTTTGCAATGCTTAACTAAGACTGAGCTGAAAGCTGCTGCGTTGACCCTATGTTTAATGTACCAGATAAGTTTATGGCACTGTCTGAAGCTGCATTTCAACAAACAAGTCTTAGTGTGTATACCTTTAAATCTTTATGATGTTTGAATTGCAAACCTCAGCATTTCTGCCTTTATTACATCTACACAGGGATTATTTGAGGTATCGGCCATTAAATTCATTAGCGAGCTGAGCTAAATTGAAAGCAATTGAAAGAACGAAACTATTCTAGCAGTAAATGTGTCCCCTGAGCACATGGACATTTAGGTTTTGATGCTTTGAATCATCCTCTGAAGACACATACCTCTTTCTTAATTTATTTTATCAGACTTATTAACTTAATTGTTTCAAACCAGAACTTATGCCTAAAATAGTTTGAATTCCCCTCCTGCATCAGAGAATATTGCTTATTTTTAAAAATATATATCTCTACATATCTGTATCTATCTCTATATATCTACACACAGAGACATAGACACACACTTAAAAAATAAAAGGCAAAATTACATATAATCACTGTGAACTGTATTACTTAAGTAACTGTTGTATATTTAATGGCCAGAGTTGTATGTTAACAGCCTTGAAGATGTTTTTGGGGATTTGAAGAACAAGGGATTCACAAGAGTTCAATCAGTGTCAGACTTTGACTGTTACACGTACTGTCTGGACCAACATTGCCCTGATGTATTGGTTTTTCCTTCCTCTCTTAAAGAAGAACTGCTTAATTTAGATCTTTTTGCAGATTCCAAACTCTTACTGCAGGTGAGTTGATGTCACCCTTGAATAATATGATCTGCAAACCAGAATAATGCTTTGCATTAGAATGAGGTCGTGTATTGTGTGACTGTCCTGTTCAATCAGTCAGGAAGCAACAGACTCTCATAAGGTTTTAGAAATGTTTAATAATTAGAAGGTTAGAAACTGTTTCATTCACTAAATTTAGCATGCAAATGTTAATGCTTATAATTGATAGCAACAATTAAGTTAGTAGAATGTTTTAAATTTGATATTTAAACTGTTGAAATAAACATGAAAAGTGGTGAAAGTGGCTGTCTCATATCTGAAAATGTGAGGAAAGTTTCTGTGTAACTCTACATGCATTACCCCCAGTTAGTAGATAATGGTATCCTAATATTTGGATTATAATATTTCTCCCTCTTCAACTGCATATTTGTGATGGAATGATGACAGTTCTTTGTATTTTGTGCAATGTGGTTCCTAAGTCTCCATAAGCCTCACTGGTCTTTTTTCCTGACTTGCCATCATTAGCCTCTCCAGGCAAGACTGGCCAGAGGTTCCTGTTGTAGAGCGGTGGTTTGGAGTAACTGTGCAACAACACACAAGCACAAATTATCTGAAGTGTCTGATGATTTTTGAGTGCCCAGCAGAAACATCTCAAAGGGCCTTTTCACTTGATGCTTAGCATTTTCTGGAAATTTTAGCTGCAAAATCTGTTACCCAAGTTACAAAATAATTTAGTATTCAATTTCAGTATGTGTATTTTGAATAGAAAACTTATAGAAAAGAACTGTCCATGAGAGCTCCATAGGTCATGGGAGCAAATTCTGAGTATTACTACTTAAGAATATTCAAAGTGAGGAAATGGAACCCTCAAAAACTCTGTCTTTGGGGTAGGGTTGTACTTGAGTGCTGTAAGGCGATACATAGACATTGATGTGAACTTAAAGGTTTAATGCTTTTTTTTCCCGCCTCCCCTTTATCATTAGTGTTGGCAGTTTTGCTGCAAAACACGGTAGCTGTGGTCCATATCTTCACTCTTTGCCTCTTAAAGTAATTTGATAATGTTCTCTTTTTCTTCTCTTCTCTTCATCACCTGTAGTATGAGATCAGGTATTCTTGTGGAGAGGTCCCTGTGCTTTCTGCATTCACATCTGTCTCTCTTCAAATTTCAGCAAAATCTTGGTCTTTGATCTGTAAGGGCTCAATTTCTCCTATAATTATAAAGAGCTATGTGAATAGCTTTGTATTTCTCTGTTAAGCTGCCTCCGAGGATGAATTCTGCATATTGTGGCCTTTGTCTTTTCTGGAACTAGCTGTTGCTAAGAATTCCTCCTTAAGAGGATGATATGCACTTACATTCTTTTCACCTATAGATATTAGGCTTTCTTATGCATTAGTTAGAATTAAATTATTTAAATTTAGTGAGTGACTTAATAAGACATTTGGTTTTGTACTTTATTGAATTCTGTATTAGCAGCTATCCCTGATGAGTTTTTCTCCTTCCTTCTTTCCTATTTGTCATGAAAACAATGAAATACTTTCCTAATTTGGAAAAGTAGGTTGGTATTCATAGAAACCAAATTAGTTGGTCATACTTAATTTTTGTGTTGTTATTTTCTAGGATAAGTCTCGCAGCCTTGCCGTGCACTCTGCACAGGCGCTGTTGAATACAGGCGATGACATTATAGTGGCTCACGTAGGTTCCCCTCTGACCATTGCCCACATGTCAGCGCTGACAATTCGCAACACGTCCAACATTTTTGTTTGTGGTGTGAAATCTTCAGCAAAAGCAGATGAACTGGGGAACTTGTTCAGTCACATGGAATCTAAAAGTAGGTGTTAAGACAGTTAGCATGCTTGAAGTATTGTAATGTAGATGTTTGTGATATCTATATATAGGGCATAATTCTATCAGAATTCAGAGATGCCTTGTTTGAGGACTTGGGGAGGGCAGTAACAACTTATTTTTTGTCACAAGGTGAACTGACAGCTCTTCAGCTACAGTCAAGTTAATCAAAGATTTCACATTAACCATGTAATAGGTGCAGGCTCCCGAAATGTCAGGGTGAATTTTTCCATATAAATAGTTACTGTATAGCAGTTGGTGTATCTGGGTACTTTTGGGTTTATTTATTTGATGTTTTGTTTATTGCTTTCAGTCTGATTTTTCAGCTGTTTCTGAGCATGTTAATCCAACTGCCATGCACTTGTGCAGTTTACCTGGAGGACATGATCAAAACAGAATGCGACAAGACTCTGGAACCCCATTAGCAGTCTTTTCAGTGGGAGCTGCCAAGGTCTAGCTAGTCCTTTGGTCTCTTCGAAATTAGTGGGACTTGCTTTGGAGGATCTGGGTCTGGCAGGCTCTAACCCTATGAAAGTCTGTGTAACACCACTGTCTCTTTACCTTTATCACATTAACATTAATCAGGCTTGCCTGTGTGTTAGAAGTATTGAGGTTTTTCCTTTTTTTTTTTTTTTTTTTTTCCCAGATATTCGGTTATTACATGAAGACTTTACTGAGATAGGATCAACAGACCCGAGACTTGAAAATGTAAAAGTTATTTTGCTGTTACCACAGTGCTCTGGACTGGGTGTTGGCAATCCGATAGACTTCATTGTCAATGAACATGGAGGTAACTTCTGATACAATAGCTAACTTGTGCTTTCTGGTAGATAGTATTCAAGTATTGTGGTCTGGACATCATAGCTGTTTGAGTAAATTGTATCATTTTATTAAGAAAACACTTCCCTTTTTTATTTTAAATACTAGAAAAATGTATATCTTGAATAACTTGCATAATTCTGTATGTGTGATGTGCATGCAGGCTGCTATGGAAATGCAAAAGAGAATAAATCAATTACACAGATGATTTTTCCACACAAAGTGAGCAAGAACGTATTTGGCCTAGCTTAGGATTCTCAATAAGAAAGCAAAATCTTTCTAGGTGGTACTGAAGGATTGAAAGCATTTTGTAGAGGCAGTTTCAAGTCGATAATATGAAGTTTGAGGGTTATTCTGGAGAGCAGTGTATATAGCCTTTTTTGAAAAATAAAAATACTATAATCAGAAAATTAATTTCAAGATACCAGCATGTATATAATTTTCCATTGATTACGTTCCTTTGTTGACTGTATAAGTCTATTCACTGTACAGTTCTCAAACAGAAGCAGGTAAGAGGCAGTAGTAATTACAGGTAAAGAGGGAAAGAAGAATTGTTTAGGCACTCCTTGGTATTGTACTTTGTAAAACCTGCCTTCCTACTGCACTAGTAATAACCAGGTCTGTTACTGAAGCGTTTTCTATAAACAACTGAATTTTAAGACGCTAATACAAATTACAATAACAAATTTACAACTCTTTGCATTTAGATGCAGGATTCCTAAGAGACTTTTTCCGGGGATCTGTATCTGAGGATAAACTCAATGTTCTTGCTGAGAGGCAGCTTAATGAGTTGACGCATGCGATGAAATGTAAGTGTGCTGGCTCTCCAGTTCCTGGGAAGACCTTGTATTATACTATCAATTCCATTGTACTGTCACCAGTTTTTATATAGTTAGAAATACACTGATTACTCTATTAACAGTAAGTGTGTTACCACAACCCCTAAATAATGGTCTCCTTAAGTTTGAATGTGTTTCTGTGTCCTGTTGGTCACCAGCCATTAATACAATAATCTCCAGTGTTGCGTAGAGAACTGGCTTGTGGGCTTAGTCATACTCTGCTTTGGGAAAGCTGTAAATGTAGTCTGACTCTGTCTTCATGCTGCTACTTTCTTCCCTGGTAAAGACTGAATGCAGCTCTGAATTTGTGCTGAAACCTGCAAGTATTTGAAAAGATTTTAATTATTAAAAAACACTAGAGATTGAATACTAATACTAATGTGTGTAGGAGGATATATTTTATTGGTAAAAGTGGCATCCAAGCATAACTTTCATGATGCTTTCAGTCCTTACTAAACTACTGTGTGTATGAAAAATTTGAACAGTGGAAATTTTTTGTTTGTTTTGTAGTTAACAAAGTACAAGCTATTGTTTACTGCACTTGTTCAATTTACCCAGAAGAAAATGAACTAGTAGTGAAAAAAGCACTGGAATCTGAAGTTTTGGAAGAAGAGAAAGTACAACCGTATAGGTATGGAATGAGTGGCTTTATCTATGGAAAAATGAAAGTATAACTTTAAATCGTGGCATAATTCTTATCTTAGACTGATTTGTGTCCTGCATTAGGTTAACAGTTAAAATATTTTTTGCTGCCTCTCATTCTATTCCTTTTGATGTTAGGAGAGTACTAAGTAGCATCCTCTTGACCTTTTAATCTAGTATTTTTGTTCCCATCTGAAATCGTGTTGGGAGGGAAACATCACTGAACTTCTGATAGAGCTATTGCTTTCATCCTATCAGTAGTTGGAGAATGAAGGTAGTTTAAGATAAAATGGAGCCCAGACATCAGGGCACTTGCTAGCCTGCCCCATGCTTCAGACCTAAACCCATCAGTTCCAATGGGAAACCAAGTCTTAAAATGTGAGAATAATACAGAAGAATAACAACCTGTTGCAGGATTGCTTGTCCCTGTATTCAGATGAATGACTTGGGGCACAGGTTACAGTAAGAGAACATCCTGTGCAATTGTAACAAATACAAATATATATGAACAAAGTATGTGCTTGTGTGTACTTTATACTGCATACAACCTGTCAGCAGGAGCAGTTGTTAAAAGACTGATGGGTACGTTCTGTGTTTTCCTTTCAGTTACAGCAGATAAATGCAAACAATTGGCACTTGCTTGATCATAGATGTAATAGTTGATTACAGGATGCAGGTTAAGAGTTTATGTTGTCAAAAGCACAGAAGAGTAATATTTAATTTTAGATTTTATATTATTTTAGATGATGTTAATGATTTGGGCATGTGGAGAGAGGTACTGTGGTTCAAGGTACCATTCAGTATATTTAAATTTTGCATGATCAAAATGGTAAATGTTAACTGTGGCCAGTCCAAAGAATTTTTAAAAGAGATATGTTATGCACGATGTTAAGAAATAGTACAACAAAATGCATCTTTCTTGCAAATAACCAATAGAAAAGAGCAGCCTGCTTGAAATTTTACACTAAATGGGATGAAATCAGAGTATGGCTTGCCTATGATGCTATGCTAGTTCGAAAGCATTTATGGACTCTTGCTGTAAATTCTGTTTTCCTTTGGGATTTGAAATTTTGTGAAGTGTGTCATGTCTTGCCCTCCATGCAGCTATTAATCTGTGGGGATAACTAGGGGGACCATGGAAAGTGTTGGTCTCTGAATTATTTTAATGCAAGTAATACATAAATTAATTTTTATATATATATATATATATATATATATATATATATATATATGAAAATTTATATTACCAAAAATTGATTTTTTTTTTTCCTGGAGCTTTGATTTTTGAGATAAAAATTCCCTCTTGTCTAAAACACCCCCCCAAACCAAACCCTATTCAGCGTTTTGCAGAAACATCAGGAAACTTGTCATGCCACCAAATTATACTTTAAAATACAAGGCAATCTCAGATGGTAAGAAAAGGGGAATAAAATTACATTACATTAAGATTTTTGCAGACCTGAGCTAATTTGTTACTGAAGGCTGACTGAACATCATAAATGATGATT
Organism: Caloenas nicobarica; assembly: GCF_036013445.1. Taxonomy (NCBI): domain Eukaryota; kingdom Metazoa; phylum Chordata; class Aves; order Columbiformes; family Columbidae; genus Caloenas; species Caloenas nicobarica. The sequence goes on along the minus strand of NC_088248.1, from coordinate 54,450,640 downwards.
CCAGCATCAGTTCCTCCTTTGCTGTCATGCTCATTTCTTGGATGTTTTCCTCAATAGTTCTTGCTACAATGAAGCTGCTGGTACCAGCAGAAACAGCAATAATAGAACACCATAAATAAAATATATGGTGTGATTATGGCTTGTCTTTAGATGAAAGCTCAAGCCATTTAAGGTGTGTGTACTACTTACAACAGTTCCTTGTACACTTTCCTTAGAATTAATTAGGTAACTTATCTGACTAGCAGAGTGCAGGATAGAATGAAAAACTCTTGTGGAATTACTCGCCCCTGTGCTCACAGTAGTGGCTTTGAGAGGCGAGTTATCCTAATAAAATATCCTGTGTGAGCATCACAGGTCTGCTTAATATTCATTTCCTTTTCCAAGAAAACTGAGGGCTTTCAAGAAACTCTTACAGAAGTTGTGCTTTTGTGTATTCTCTTTTGGAATTACTCTGCAATGCTGGAGTGGTGCTGAACCAGTTAATGCTGTGCTGGGGTTTGGGGTCATACAGCTGGGCTGAGGGCTATGGCATCGTAAAGATGGGTTCAAGCTTGTAGCCACTGTCTAAGCTGAGCTTACCTTAAAGATATGACAAACAAGTTATAGCAAAGGCTTTACATTACATAAGGGTACACATGGCAAACAGGTGTGTCCAGAGGAGATGCTAAACCTTTCATGCAGTCCCATTTGGCCTATCAAATTGGAGTTATTTTCTGCATCAATTTTCAGGGCCAGACCCTCCGTTAAAGGGATTTCTGGTAACAGTAATCTGTACACAGCAATCAAAGTAAAGATTACCACTTCTTTTGCACTGGATGACCAGATCTAAAAGCAAAAATCTCCCATGTGGCATAGAGTTTTATTTAGTGATGCAAGGAGTGAGCCTTTTATTCCATTTTGCCAAGTTCTGAGTGACATTAAAAAAAAAAAAAATTCAGATTATAGAGAAAACTTGGGAACAAACAGTTTTGCAGACTTCCCATTGGAAATGGCCCAGACAGCCAAATTAGGACATTGCTTACAAATACTGAATGCATTTCTCAGTAACATCGCTGAACAAAGCTCTGTCTCAAGAGGATCAGGGCAGCTTTGAGGGTGGGAGCTGTATCTTCCAGTCCTCAGCAGTGCAAAGTGGAGGCGGTAAGGATTGCACAAGGACATTTCGGTAGCATTTTTTCTGTGCTGAAACAGCTTAGTACTCGTTTAGCAGCGTTATAAGCCAAGTCCTGGAGGTCTGTTTGTGACAGGCAGGGATTACTGGAATACCGGGAGAACATGAGAAAAGGTTAGTTCTCTGTCCTCATTGATGCACTACAAAACTGTAAATTTGAACAAACAGCACTCAATTATTAGCAATAAGCAATTTTTTCTAACCTAAGATTTTTAGCTGAGATATATATAATGTATTATATTATGTATTATTTACTTTAATAACTCAAAGTCAACACCTTTACAAGTTCTGCGTACTCCTCAATGTTTTTGGAGCATCTCTCAACTTCATGGACAACTTGATAATCCAGTACTTGCAGACCTGAGAAAGAACACAGTTGCTAATTATGTTCAAACACATTTATTATCTGGTACTTAATATACTTAATTATTGGGAAAATATTAAATGGGAATTATTGGAAAAAACAGAATGAATTCTAAAAAGATGAATTCTCATGTCTGTCTTGAATTGTGTTGTGTGTTTTTTTTAATGAAGATAAGACTCTGTAAGACTCACTGAAAGTAATAATTTGGAAATTATTTGTAATATATCTTTGTTTATTTCTTTTTATATCCTTAAATATTATTTTCTGGTAATTTGTTTATTTTTTACAGGCTTATTCCTCCTGTTTTTTCTACTTGCTCCAATTCAGTGGCTTCCACTGAAATATTTTTCAAAATGGAGCCATCAGAAATTTCCAGTGGCTGTTTTCTGGCTGTTCTAGAGAGAGAGGTAAGCTAAGAAAATTACCATTTAAAAACAGTTCACAGAAAAAGAATATTGCAGCCTTCCACAAAAGACTATATGAAATGGAACATGTTCGATGATCTTGAGGGTCTCTTCCAACCAAATGATTCTATGTAAAAAAAATTCCTGGCTGTTATTCAGTTGTCTTAAGAACAAATAATAGGTGAGCAGTTGAAATGTGCCACTTCTAAGGGTTTACGCTGAGCACAACTTTTGAGATGTGCGTTTTCTTTTGGAGCCGTTTGCGATCAGAGCAGTTCGTTGATCTAAGCCAGTGCAAGGAACATCTAGAGGAAATACAGTGTTACTGTCACACCTTGGAATGAAATACACAGCTTGAGTAGACTTATGACAAATGGTGTCTAGTAAACTTATTTGTTATGTCTGTTATGTGTCCCCAGGATTTCCCGGTATCCAAGCAGACAGTGTTACCTGTAGGGATTAAGACTTCATTATAATTTGAATAGGTATGAATATGTTTCCTTCCAAAACTAAGGCATATGCAAATCTGACTTGAAAGGCAGGGGGCTTTTGTAACTGGAACAGTCTTGGCCTGATGCATGAGAAAAGGCCTTCAAGGGCTCGTGTGCTTCCCTCAGCATCAACGTTTTCCTCTTGTGTCTGAGAAAAGTAGGACTTTTTCACCAACAGTGGAAGGGGGGGGCACTAATTAGAATGTCACTGAAAATTAAAGATATGAGATCTTATTTGGTTATTTGTGCTGCTTTCTGTCATACTGCAATTACAGTGCTTGAAAGAAACTTGTGTCTTCGGGCATTTTAGAAGATTTTATTAAGAGTGAGAGAATCACACATGAAAAGCCTTTCAAGTTATATATTATTGACCTCTTTTCAATGTAGAATGTTTTTTAACCTGGCTCCCTAAGCTAATAACTTTTAGTTAATCATGCTGTGAACATCTGTCTACCATGTTCTCACCCTCCAAAGAAACATTTTTGTTTCGGTTAGTTGATTTGAATAATTTTTTAGTCAAATTCTAATGCACAGAACCAATTGCTCCTAATTGCATCAATGGCCAGTTTTTAGGTGACTCTGGAAATAAGCATTTTCTGTGAGGCATAAAATGTGTACTAAGCAGCATAATTTCAACTGAAATTTCTGATTTTCAGGTACTGACCCCTCTTCTTGGCTACTTGTAAATCGTTTCTTCTCATTCCTTCTCTTTACAGACATTGACCTGGTTCCTAGTTAATCTAGTTTGAGAGTTCCTTGCTTATGTATCATGAGCAAGGATTTTCATTATAATGAAAATTATGAATGTTTAATGTTATTGATAATATTTCTGTATTTTAGCAATTATTCCTGATATACACACACATACATATGCATATATATGCTATAATATTACAGATACGTTAGAGAGCAGGCCAATGTGGGGCCTGTGTGGTACCAAGTCCAGAATTCGGTTTACCCTCTTCTGGTCTGTCGAGGGCAAAGTCTCTGAAGAGCAAATGCTCAGATGCCATTTGTCACAGCATTCATGTTCTTTAGTTTCTTGAATCGTTCGGTTAGCATTTATCATCTATGACTTAAGTCTTTTTGCTAGATTCCGCCACAGTTTTCTCATAGAGTAAATTCTCAGGAATCCAGGATTAAAGTATTGAGCTTGCAGCTCTGTGTTGTGAGTTAGATTTACTGTTGTTTCCATCAAAATTTTCAGAAAGAGTCTCCTGAAAATATGTCTGATGAAGACATTTTGGCTCGTGCTGCAGCAAAAGGACTACTAGATGGCACGCTTGCAGAAAAATCAAAGAAAAAGAAGAAAAAGCGACCAAAAGTAACACAATGTAGAAGGAATATTGCTGGTGCGGAGTTCCTTTACCATCAAACTGTATCTAATATTAAGGCTGAATTATCTGTGTCTAAAGCAGTCAGTAACATACAGCTAAAGAGCGTGAACGGAACAAACCGCCGTGTTGAGCTGAAGAAATCTCTCCACCCCCTTTCAGACGCAGCTCTGCCTGGAGTGCCGAAGTACACAGCCCAGGACAGACAGATGCTTGCAAGGAAGGCACGCACAGAACGTAAGAGGATGGAAATGAAGACGGTGGACATTGTTTTCCCTTCAGCAGTAGCACCACAAGCACCACATGGAAAGCTGCAAGGAAACAGCCCCAGGACATCAAGTCAGCACTGCTGTCACACAGCAAAGGCTGCGGGGGGCAGGATGTTCCCTCCGCCTAAGGTGGTGAAGCCAGCAGTGCCGAGCCATCCTCACCCATGGCTGTAAGAGTCTTCAAACTTTGTTCCTACCTTTATAGAGGGGGTTAAAGATTCCTGTATGCATTCATCAATACACTTAGATTACAGTATATCTTTATGCAGGATAATCTTGCTGTGGGAAACAGATATATTATGGGATATTTGCACGGAAATATCTATGTTAGGTAGAAATTTTAAACTGGTAATTGTACCTTAAAGTGAATGCAGCTCAGCTGCATAAGGCTGATAGATCATTGGGGGAACAAGATCAAAAAGCTATAGCTTCTTGCTATATGCTTCAAAGTGACAAGTTAAAGCATACAGGTTTTTTTTTCCCCCCCATGACCTGCATAGATTTGTAGGAATACTCAAATTTCAGCTTTTTTTTAAAGTGAGACTGTATTTTTTTTAAGAGGCTATTTCTCTTCACAAGATACCATGTTTGTACGTTACTTTTTAGACTGTGACACGTGGACAGTCAGCCCTGCACAGCAGCCACTCACTTCACCTTTATTTCTAAAATTAGATGTGAACTTTCCTACAGCTAACTGGCCCAGTACACTAAAGCCCATGCACAGGCTTTCTGGTTCTCACTCCCTTGGTTTCTACTCAGGTGTGCTTCAAAGTATTAACAATGACAACTGCATAAATATTCTCATGCTAAAAATACTGAATTGTCATCATAATGTCATATCAGGCTGTGTCATGGGGCATGGCTGCTTTTCACCAACTTTCTTAAGCAGCCTTAGTTGAAAAGAGCTGCAACTGGTCAAAATAAGTTATTCTTGTAAATGCTACTGCTAGTCAGCTGAATAATGACTGAACACAGTAGTGTGTCTCTCTTTGGAAATAGCTGCAGGCTTCTAGCCTGCTCCCTGATGCTAGCAAATGTAAAATAAAATAACTGTTAAATACCTACAATTGTCGTATAATCTGAGCAGAGGATAAAAGGAACACATGGAGATACTTTTAACAATAATCTGATTTAGTATTGAATATGGACAGTATAAAGAAGGAAAATGGCAAACAATGATGGAATGACTGCAAGAGGCACCTCGGGAATTGTATTTATTTAGGTTATACTGCTGGAGAAGTGAAACAAAGACAGCACAGCGATGTAGAAGGGCAAAGGTAGTCATGGCCCAGGAGGGAAGTTTTCCTCTAAGCAATCAGTTCAGACATTTGGCAGAAATGTTGCCAGTAGTGTTGACAATATGGTATGGAATCTTACCCTATTTGGGGAGTGGATTTAGACCCAGGGAAAATGTTTTAACATCTCTATTTTTTCCTCACCCATACCAGCCCATGCAGCTGGAACTGCACCACCTTCAGAAAAAAGGATGTGAATGGTGCCCCACCAGCAGTGTAAGAGACCTGGGTCTTGTTCATCAGACAAATATTGCTGCTTCATGGAATCACTGAAAACTTCATTTCGCATTTTAATCTGAGCCAACTGTCCTCTTCAAAGGCATCGCTCACCTCCTGTAAACCCTGTGAGTAACCCAGGCTCCTTACCTGTTCCAATAAAAGGATGAACTCCATCCGCTCTTATTCCTAAACAAACTTGTACAGATAGATCTAGACCTGTGTGCACGCAATGTATGGAACTGGAAAAAAAAAAATCCCTATTTTATTTCAAAACCGTCTTGGAGGAGGAGAGATTCTACATGTTAGATAACAGGAATGGACAGTAAGGAGATTTGTATTTTTTTCAATATGCTTGTTAAATGCTTAAAATAAATTTAGACATTCTGCAGTTAGAAAATGAAACTATAGTTTTAAATCAAAATGTGTATCGTTAATTAAATGTAATTAAAATTACTTCTAAATGAACATACCTGTGTCTGATGACAGGAGCTCTGGGCTACTTACATAATACGCATCACGATGTCCCACAATTGGCCTCATCTCGCTTTCAGGACTTTGAGTCTTTGAAGTGTTACGGAGGCCAAAGCAGTTAGAACCTTGATGTCTTACCAAGAATCTCAAAGAGCTGGTAGTGAAGAATTTGATCTGCAGGTCAGCAGCTTACTTTGTAAGCACTGAATGTGATGTGGTGGCAAAATCTGCACCTGACTCCAGATGTAGGTAGAAGCCTGTATGCTCAGAGAACACTCGATGACTTTTTACAGTAAAACTGTATCTTATGTAACTCATTTTCTGTAATCCAGTTATGTATTTGTAATTTCCAACTAGAAACTGTTGATTCAGCTCTCCAGATACAAAATTGTCCATTGTACTGCTATTGTCTCTAAACCACTGGTATGTGTTTCGCTCCCCTCAACCACAATTTGGAGCAAAAGAAATAATTTCCCAGTTTCATGGACCAGTAAGAGTTGAGACAATCATTTTATGCAGCTAAATTTATTCTCAGAACAGATTACATTTAAATGTGGAGAAGTGGTCAACAGAGAGGAATATTGTCCTTGTTGGTGTCAATCAGGTGCTTCACCCAAGCCCGAGCTCTGCTGATAAACAGTGGGTGTGTTTCCTTCCTTCTTACTGCTGTTAAAACCTGCTTTTGCTGACTGTACAGCGCAAGTTGTAGTAATGTATTAATTAACCTGCCCGAGAAAGGAGTAATGGGGTTAATGATGATGCTATAACAGCTGAGCACATATTACCTGTTGAAATAAAGTTCTTTTCCATGGGTGATTTACTATCAATTCTAGATCCCTAGTTAAATGATCTATGAAACATTTGATAAAATTAAAAGAAAAGGGATATAGAACTCTTAGTGACACAGAACTGGCGTAAGCTATGGAGACAGTCCACAGCTTTTCTTCCTCTGTCATGAAAGGGCCTGTTATTTCTATAGGTACAGGTGACTCTGCATATGAAGTATATGGCTAAGAGTGCATTTTACTGTGAATGGATTTTGTGCCCTTCCACGCAGTTTTTGTTATTCATGTTTAACCACCCTGTAGGTGGCCTCTGTAGCTTTATATCTCCCCCCCGCCCCTGCTCCCCGTCCAATGAAATGGTAAGTGGCTTAAATAAAACCTACAGCCAGCACTGCAGATTTCAAAAGAAAGGTATTCATCTCTTAGTTGTTGACTGTGAATATAAATCTCCTTGCTTCCGCAAGGGAGCATAATAATGACATGACTGACATGTGGTACTTGCCTCTAAATTGCTACTTGCCTTGAAAAAAATTAAGAAATTAGCTCTGCTTTACATGATTTTTCTACAGACTTCAGTAAAAATGTGACTACAAATAATTACAAAGCCTGCCTTTTTTTTTAGGCAACCTATAGTGTACAGAGTGGAGAATGTTACAAGAGCACGTCTAGTAAAGACAGTACATCAACATAATAATGCAGGATATTTCAGTAAAAATAGAATAAATAAAATAAAAATATTTCAAGCTGTATTTAACAGGTTAATTTAAAATATGGTATCAGACATACAAGGCATAGTGAACATGGCTGCCTGCCTACAGAATCACTAGTTATTATAAAAAAATGCATAGATAACTGAAGAGTCGCTATAACATCAACTAAAACAGTGGCAGTTGCTCAAACACACATACCCCATACATACTTTTTTGGCCATGGTAAAAAGAGTGCCTTAATATATTGTTATAAAAAAAAGATTTTGCAACATTAGGCTCTGATTCTGCAAACACCTGGGTGTATATTTAATCTTTTGGAGAAGAAGGAGCTCTACTGAAGCAAAAAGGCCACATATAGTCAGACCATTAAGCACACTACTTAAATATTTGCAAAAGCAACAACGTTTTGTTAACAGACACAATCTTAAAACATATTGGCAAGTGACCTACAGCTTTTCAAATACCCTTCTGTCTTCTCAGCCCCTCCTGCAACTGCACACTTTGCCAGGCAAAGCTCACCAGATGTCCATGGCCGTGACAACACCTACGTAGGGGAACCTTTACGTTGCTCTTTGCCAAGTGTTGGTTTAATTTAAAGAGAGTTCAGACCTCTCTTGGGAGAATCAGCACCGTGCAAAAACAACTACAAAATTTAATTACTCTGTTAAAACGAACAGTTGCAAAACCCAAATCCTGTGTTTCCAGCTGGAACCTTAAAAAGATGCTGTCAAAGTACTTTCTGTAATTTAAAATAAAGCCAAAGCTTGGATCACTAACATGATGAGGAATAAGGAAGCTTTTATCCCTCAACTTCACGATCCTACCTAAAGGTACATTGTTGGCCACCACATTTTGGCAGCAGTCATGACAGGGAGTGAGTTTTCACGCTGCTCCTAGCAGATGTCATGGGGATCGATGCTAAAAACTAAAGCCTGTGTGCAACCTGCCGCCTCCAGCTCTGGCTTCGTGGCCAGTTCACACCCTCAGTTCTGCTAAAGGGGGGGCTGGTTTGTGTCCCCCCGCCCCAGGCTCTCCCCTGCCTGCTCGGCATCAGGAACTTCGCCACTGCACAAGCCACGGAGCTGGTGCACAGGATGCAGCGGGAACCTCAGCCCTGGCAGGGGAAACAACTGGGGTGCAGAATCACGGTCATACAGAGACCTGAGGTGGGTGGAGGATCAGCTCTTCAGCAGGCATTCCGGAGAGCTGGATGTAATTACAATAGTTGCATAGCTGGCCTTCACCTGGCACTCACTCACACATCATGCTGACTTTAGTTGAATGATTTTTCTGCATTTTTCGATGCAGAAATTGAATCATCATTCTTTTCCCCTTGTGTTGCTCAGCTGCTTTGCCCAGGTGTTGCCGTTAATTTCTTTAAATAAGGAAATAAAAAGAAAACTGTTAATAACAGTCTCTTGCATAGTAAAATAAAAAAAGAGTTCTTGAAATAACAACCTTGCCAAAGTTCTTTTAAAATTACAGTATGACCAGTTTTGCAGACTTGGGAGTTACAGTTTGGAATATTCCTATAAATGGAGGCAAAACACTTTTAACACTAATTACAAATATCTTTAATGTGCCATTTCCAAAATTTGGGCCAATCTGCAGGTCTAGACAGAAGATGGCAAAGGAAGAGACTCCAGATGCCCAACTGCATTGGAAAATTAGCCAGAGGCACAATTTTAAGGGGCAATACTGGGCTGACTTTGTCAGGGCCTGCAGTGGTGTGTAAATCAAAGCAACTGGATGAAGTCTTTGGAGCAAAAGCATTGAAATCAAGTTGTACCACCTGAAGCACTACCATGTCAGGAAACAACTCTCTGCTTATTTTGTCGCAAGAGCATTAAAAGTAAAAAAAATAAAATTAATGGAATTTTGTAAATGACAAGAAACATGATTGTTCTTTTTGTGGCATGTTAAGCATTCAGCAACAAACTCTGAGGAGAAAGGGAGAATTGTGCAACCAGACGCTGAATTGAACATTTCAACAAACACTTGTATGGAAAAGGTATGGAATATTTTAGTCTCTGTAAGAGTTGTAAGACAATAAAATTACTGATCAGTTCTTTCTTACTCCTGATTGGTTTGAGCCCTGTGTGAAATAAGTGGTATTTTTGATAAATTAATATCAGGTTTAGAAGAATAAATTTAACAGCCAACAGTTGCATTTGTATGTTTAAAGCTGAAAAGCTTCAGTGGATCACCCTGCAACTCAATTACTGAAAACACTTCTGCATTTTTCAGCATTGGTTTGGTATTAAAACACAATTCTTCTCTAAGACCATAATACATAACCAGGAGATAAAATAATGACACCATGATTCAAAAGCATGTCAGGGAGATGTTAAAGTGGTTGCTAGGCCAATGCTGACAAACAATTTAAAACCAACAGGTATAGTTCTGTAAAAAATAAAACTTGGTATTTAATCTACAGCAATTCAAGGGTAGCTACTACTTGGTACCTACTCCAGTGTTGAAAACAGAGCAAGTGCTGTAGGATTTAAGATTGGTTTGTGACAAATCCAGCTCAAGACGGTGAAACTATCAACTCAGGCATCACTCACTCCAAGGACTTCAGCATGAGTTCACTGGGAGGGACGTGGCCGTATTTTTTTGTGTGTGTGTGAGTTTAGGTAATGTTCACGTATTTACAATCAAACAGACCTTCCGTTGCTCATGATGTAGCTCACTGACGGCAAAAAAATTATTCATGCTTCTTTTCATATCACACGATGGTGGCAAGAACAAGAGAACATGCTTGTCTAACATTGTTTTGATAGGGGTAAATTCTCTGAAGACAAAGCATCAGCGATTTGAAATGGAAGGCCAGACATCGTCAGTTCATTTTCCTTAGCGTAGCTACTGCTATCTTCAGTTAAATGGCAGGAGATTCTTCTCTCCAATGCCGCTACGGCATCTCGGTGACCGGGCGTTTCTGTTTCAAAGTGTCAATGAGGGACAAGACTCCTCTTTTCACGTTCGTTGTAACTCTTCGAGTCACCGAGTCTGCAGGAGGCGGGGGCGGTCGAACTTTCTGTGAAGGAGGTCTGGCTACTAAGCACTTCTGGTACCGCAACTGCAACAAAGCAAAAGCATCCTGCCATCCTTACTGCATCCAATACTTCCACAGAGCGCTTTAAATACACTTTTAATACTTTCTCTTTAAATATAGTCCATTTTGGCCATGACGAACAGCCCAACTGAAATTCATGGGACATTGGTCTGCCAATGTGTGGGCAGAAACTGTTCATTAGCACACAACGGACACTAACTCATACAAACAGCCCTTTGAAAACTGAAAAATAAGTTTTCTGGGTTCAGCTGTTCTTGAACAAGGATTATTTTCACTACATTGTCACTGGGTTGTATAACACAACTCCAAGCAAAACGTGTTCCAGCATTAGATAATTGTGTAGTGAAAGAAAAGAGTTCTGACACAGATGTCGCAGAGGTCAAGAAGGAAGATGATTAAAGGGGCAATATTCACTAAACTGACATTTCAAACTTAAAAATGTTTGGGTTCTAATTGACTAAATATACCAGAATCACAATTGCTGTTTTTATCTGTTATTTCTCTGTCTTGAAATTAATCTAATTGCAAATTTGGAAAGACAATTGTTTCTGGAGGTAGTAAAACACCCTAAGTGCTACGGGTGCCTTTGAAAGAGGTCACTTACCATACAAGCAGCCTGAACAGCTTCCGATACGTTGCCTGCGTTCGGTTCACACCAAAACACGTGGCACTCGAAATGCTGGTTTCCTGTGTCCATAATGAAGGCGAAGGTGTGAACGTCCTTGCCTACTCCCATGAAGGACAGGAACCGCACACGACACTCCACCAGGATCTCCTCTTCACTCTGGTGACGAATCAAATGATTGATCATGGCTACTGGATATTCTGTGGGATTTTACTTTCAAGTCTAAGTTGACTGGAAAGGGGAGAGGCTGATGCAATATCGTGGAATTCCTTTTCATCTGCATGTGCCCAGTGTGGCCAGGCCTGGGCTGGATCTCCCCTTCCAGGCTCCCACCAGCAGACCAAGGCGGTGAGCATCCGCACTGAGCACATCGTGCGTTTCCAGCACCGCTTGTTTTGTGAAGAAATGTAGGGATATTATGACTCCGGATGATACTGCCCTGGCGCTGGTATGTTAGAGATGTTGGTTTAAGACCTCATCAACAGACATAGAAAAGACATTCTTTGAAACTTTCATTGCCTTAATCTCTACAGAAAATGCTCTACAAAGGACAGTGATGTGAAACACAGATTTTCATATTACTCTTGGCTTCCATACTACGATTAAAGCAAATACAGTTTAGAATTTAGGATTGCTGCTTTGGGCTTAACCTATAATATTTTAGGCTCAGAACTCCTAGAAAGGATAACACTGAATTTGTTTTAAATATCTAATGAATACTTATAATAATTTACATTTTTAAGCACATCCTTGGAATGGTAAATAAAGCTGAAGCTGATACAAGCAGTAAGAGCCTCTGCAGATTCACGGCCCTGGAAGGAAATAAGATGCAAGCCAAACAAATGAATTCTAGTACAAATGAACTCTTTCTACTAGTGTTTATGTGTTTCTGGTTTTCAGTGCTCATATTACGTTAAACCTGTTCCAAACAAGACAGTCTGCCTTACTCTTTCATTGATGACGGTGACAGTAGCATCAGCAACATTCATGGTAACTGGCATCCAGTCATCTTTGCTAGACGAAGCCATTAGACTTTCAATGGCACTATTCAGAGTGTCCATTCCTAAAACAGAAGAAAATGTGATAATGAAAAATAAGTACCTAAATAAACAATAACGCAATATTTATTTTCACACAGTAGTACAGAAAACAGATTGTTTTGGACTCCTTATTAAAATTAATTTGATGATGAAAAGGAAGGTTGTGAAGTTGGTTTTCTTCAACTACAGAAACAAAAGAGGTGCCCCTGGCTTAGAAAAAACAGAATCGCGTCTTGTTCAGCTGCTGCACCATTTCAGTTCTCTGGGGCCTTTCTCATTAGTAGCAGAGCTCATATTCAGAGAAAGCAGTAGAAACAAACTGTCTTCTTGGCAGCTCCCAAATACTCTGGTTGCAAATCCCATGTTCAGCTGAGGCCCTGCATACCAGACGTCTCTGTGCCTCACCCTTGCAAAATCACGCATTTACGCTCAGCTGGCCGAGCCCAGCCCTGAGAGTTCATGCAAGGTACTTCCGAAGTCATTTATTCTTAAGTGTTACCTACCCACAGGTTTAGCTACAGGTAGCATGCCCAGGTACTGGACGTGGAACTTCTGTACCAGTTCTGTCTTTGGTGTTGGGAAATCTACTGCATGGGAACAAAAATCAATTTCTGTTTATCAGCATTCACAGCAGGGAAAAACACTTTTATTTCATCAATAGCAATTTGATGTATAGATTAGGAGTAAGATATTCAGTATAAACCAGTGGATCTAGAAGCATGTAATTTCCTGTACAGCTAACACAGAGTATGTTTGTCCTCCTGGAATACTTTCAAAATAGCAACTATTAAGCTATGACTAATGAAGACACACAAAGACAACTTTATTTTACCGTGCAGTAGAGCGTGCAAAAGGCCCGTAAGCTGGATGACAATCCACTAGCACCTCTTGCCTTGGAAGTTGCTAAAATTGATGCTGAAACCTAGGAGTTTTCCTACAGCTTCCCTGAATCCAAGGGATTAACTGGAGTATATTCTGCTCTTAAGGACGATGGGCCAATTTATGCAATCTCAAGGTATTTTGATTTAAACAAGACAATATGTGCAATTAGCTACAAATAAGTAAGAGTGCATTTGCAAAATCTGTATTTCAAAATAAAAGAGGAAATGTACAAGTTGACATGACTGAGCAACTGTCAACACAACCAATAAAAATGTTTAATTTAATACAGTAACAAGTTACAGTCAGATACAGTAATTAAAAGACAAGACTGCATTCCAGACCTCTCTGCCCAACATGCTTCATTTTGGTCAAAAGCAGCATCAGAAACAAACGGTCTCTAACCCAGGACCCTGCCAAGGACACCAGCTGTGACACACGGTACCTTGCAGAGGAACATCAAGGGTGACGTTTGTCCTCTCTTGCAAAGAGCTGCACGCCATAGCTTTAGCATTCTTCCGCTCGGCCATAATCTGAAGAAGACAGTAATAATACAGTATTTTTTAAAAATATAGTACAGTAGCAACTACAAGTATAAATTTACTTCTATTACAACCTAGCTTCTGAAATCTGAAATAAGTCAGAAGCTACATGATCAAACAGTTTATTCTTTTTAAATAACACATTTAATTTTCCTCTGGTTTATTTACCATTCCTTAACCACATAAAGAGTTTAAGTGGTATCCAAGTCTAGATAAAAGATAGATGAAGGAGGAAAAAAACCAGCCATTTTTATCAACGGCAAAATTGCAGTGAGGAGTAATATAGCAAGAAATATAAATATTTAACACATAGAGAAGAGTGTTCATTATTCATGTTCCTCTCTGATCTATCTTCCACTGTGTATAGTTTTTTCCTCCATTTTTATGTTTCTTCTGGAATTAAAAATCCCATGCAAAATACACACTGTTCTTCTCCTAAAATGTATAATATTAGCAAAAGAGGAAAAAAAAAAAACCCACTTCAAAATAACCACTTCGGATGATTATTCCCTACAAATATATGACTGAGGAGTGATCCAGGGAAGCTAACAGAGGTTTTCCAAAGCTTATATACAAAGCACTGCCATCTGCTTCTTTATGCTATAATGTTATGACTGTTAATTGTAATTAAGTTATAAAGATGATGATGTTCCAGCAGATGACATTTGATCTAAAGATACTTCTAGGAAGTTTCGATTTATTTATTTATTTATGTGTTTTATATTTTGAAAGTATTTTCTGTTACAGGGACACATGACAATATTCCCCCCGCAGATGAAGAGCTCACCAGCTCAGGACGCAGCCCTGACCCAGCAAAGGGGTCCAGTGTGTCAGTCAGCACATGCCAAGCGCTTCCCTGCATCAGGACTCCCTCTGTTGCTGAATTATGAAGGAACATGCTCTACTTAACAAAGCTACCCTGTTTTATTGTGCTACTCTTTGCCATGGTTTTAAATGCTTAGCTGCTCTCTTATCCAAAATTCATGCCAGGAGTTTCATGTCCCAGTTACACTTGCGACAGCTCTGCTGCGTTTCTGACACCCTGTGCACGGCTACCCTGGCATTTACTCCATGTTGACCTTACTGGATAAAAGCAGCTGTGGCAGGGCCCGTGTAGAGTGTTTTTCCCTGCTAGACTTGCTGGGAACACCTGTGAGAATGGAGAGCTGGAGGAGAAAGCTGAGGGACACGGCAGGTCGGGGTTCTCCGGGCAGCCACCGCTGCCATCCCTGCTGTCAAATCTCATCAATGCAGCCTGCAGCTCCCCGGCCACCCCGAGCAGCTCCCCGAGTCCTGCACCTGCATTTCCCCGGGCACCCCGGCCCCACACACCTGCCAGGCTTTGCAGAGCTCCCGGGCACCTTCTGCCTCTGTCTCGGCAAAACTGCTGCCCAGGGGTCACCTAACGCGCCGTGTAAATGCTCACGTTGTTGGCGTGAAACGTCACAGGGCCACGTCTGCCGTGTTGCCAGACTGAAAAATCGTTATACTATATAACTGGCTACAGAAGGGAATTTGACATCGCTGATTCCATTCGCTCATGGGAAGACAAAACGTAAAAAGCAAGTGACAGGCATACAGTAAATCAGCAGAATTTTAAAACCTGAAGGTTTCCTAAGTAGCTTTACCAGAAGAGCTGTGACTCACAAGGAGGGACGAGGTACACAGGGATAACTGATAAGGTTATTCATCCCCATGACCCACTTCTCCTGTGGTGCAAACTGACACGTTTTAAGGAAAACCAAAATGAGCAGCATAATATTTTTTAAAAAGGGGGATTCAGCCTCAAATCCACCACAGCTTAATAAAAGAATAAAAAAGAGTTCCAAGTAGATTGGCTTAACTGTCTCTCTATAAAGCGTTTCAATCAGATTTCCCTGCTGTAAAGGATGTGCTGCCTCGCTGCTGCTGCATGAAATGACCGCACAGAGGACACTCATGAACTGATCATGCAAGAAAACCAAAATTAATAACCAGGGGATGGTGGCAAATCTGTAAGGTAAAATAACTGAAAAGAACAGCCCTCTCCAGTGTTACAGACAACACTACCACAGGCAGGAACTAAGGTCCTTCAGTATTTCTATCTAGAGTAGCTTAAACTCCCTCTTCTCCCTAATTTTTTTTTTAAGTGGGCAGAGTAAAATTGGCAACTATTTTCCTGGCTGTCCTGCAGGATAATACCATTGAATAATACCATTCAAACAAGGTCTGATTTACTTACGGAGTTTAACATCACCATTTATTATTAATTGAAGCATTGTGTTCTTTTTCCATTTGGAACCCGCAGCTTCTTTATTATTCAAGAAAACCTTCAGTCTCTATACACGCTTGTCAAAATCAAAAGCACATATCACCCTCCTCAAGTCTAAATGCTCAGCCTCCCATTACTCCCATCCATTTGCGTCCTTTCCTTTACAAATCCTCTACACCATTTCTCGTTGCTGTTGATACAAACTAAACTAACACTGCATACGATTGCTGATTGTACATATTAGGCTCAGGGACCCCTAAACAGACGAATGCATCTGACTTTAAATCTACTTGCCTTTGAGCAGATTTCGTGTAAACTTGTGGCGATGGCTTTTGCGGGTGTGTCACATCGAAACACATGACATTTCAGAATTCTTGTGTCTTTGTCTCTTGCCACATAAGCAAAGTCTCTGTGTAAACAAAATGAATCAACACATTAGAAACAAGCAAAACTAATTAAGGCACTAGAATCTGCAGTATCTCCTGCTTCAGTTTAACAGGTGTGTGTCTCAGCTATCAAGGAACAACAAAACGTGTGCTTTACACAAAGTAGATCTACAAATGTAATAACCTGCATACCCATGAAACACACACCTATAGTTTGGTGCTTAATCTATATAATTAAACATCTAATTACAGTTTCCTAACCATGGCAACC
This sequence comes from Caloenas nicobarica, assembly GCF_036013445.1. Taxonomy (NCBI): domain Eukaryota; kingdom Metazoa; phylum Chordata; class Aves; order Columbiformes; family Columbidae; genus Caloenas; species Caloenas nicobarica. Next base: position 54,434,057 of record NC_088248.1, on the reverse strand, counting down.
GACTGAAATTAAAACCCATAATTCTAACGGTAGCTGTAAATCCGAAGGAAAATTTACTCAAATATTTTATTGAAGATGAACTGGGGAGAGAATTACAAATTAAGACAGAAAACCCATGCAGCTTGTAAAGGCCAAAAATCTGAGAAACTGCATACAAGATTCTAGTTAAAGAAACATCGTATTTCAAAGGACTGTATAAAGTGTTTAAAATATGCAGATAGTAATTAGAGATCTGCTTGCATACAGGAGATGAGAACCTGCTGAGCTTTGCTTACACTAATTGGCCTAAATTTCTGACCTTATTTTTTCAGAAGTTAAATAAAGCTGCCCTACAAAAGAGATTTTTGCAATGTACTGGCTAGTCACCATGACATAGTAGAGCTTTCTAGCATGGGTGATGGAAGCGCCAGGACTATGATTGATTGTTCTCAGGCTGTTTAAGATTTAGAACTTTTCTGAAAAAAAGTCCCCAGCGCCTGGACAACCCAAAGGACACATTAAATCTCACCCTGTAGAGAGTTTATCTGTGACCCAAGCTCAACTGCAAGGATTTCCAGCCCTAAGGGAACCTGTAAGATAATACTAAATATGTTTATTCAGCACATCATCTCCCAGTAGAGGTAGGACTTAATGGACTGCAGAGATAAAAACGAGCCTACGATTAAAACCATTACATTGAAGACTGACTTCTGTCAGGATGAAAGATTTTGGTCACGAAGGAACACAACTCATAATTATGCCCTCTAAGTGGGAAACAGATGAGAGTATTTTCAACAGCACTTTAAAGGCAGAGGGGTGGACTGGGGGCAGCCTGCTGAGTCTCATTCCTCTTACAAACAGAAGTTTACTTTTCTGACTGAAGTCCACCAATGTGGACAGCAATGCTGACATCTAACGAGCTCATATGCTTTTCGGTAAGAACGCTCCTCTGTTCCTGGCTAACGACAGCCAAATGAGCAAGCCACCACGCAGAGCCCGGCTCAGTAACCCCTCTGCATGTAAGACCTGTGGTGAGGGCAGCGAGAAGGAGCCTGATGCACGTTACGGATGCGCTATCTGCAGTGGGATGCTCCAGGTGACAAGGGGGCTCACCTGCCACAGCACTGCCTGCAACCCTGCTGTCCCTGCAAGAGGAAGATGACAACAGTCCTGACGAGACAGACCCACTCTGCATTTGTGAAAGGGCAGATACTGCCCACGATGATGTTATTTTTCATCAAAATGCAATATGTTGATTTTCTGATGGAGCTGGTAGTCACCCCACATATAGGCTACCTAACACTCTCCTCAATGGACTGCTGCAGGGCTTTTTTTTTTCCCCCCATGGTCTGGACTGGAAGGGACCTTTAAAGATGTAGTCCAACTCTCCTGCAATGAGCTGGGACATCTTCGACCAGATCAGGTTGCTCAGAGCCCCGTCCAGCCTGGCCTGGCATGTCTCCAGGGATGGGGCATCCACCACCCCTCTGGGCAACCTGGGCCAGCGTTTCACCACCCTCATTGTAAAAAATGTCTTCCTTGTATCTAATCTGAATCTCCCCTCTTTTAGTTTAAAACCATTACCCATTCTCCTATCATTACAGGCCCTACTAAAAAGTCTGTTCCCATCCTTCTTGTCAGTCCCCTTTAAGTATTGAAAGGATGCAATAAGGTCTCCCTGGAGCCTTCTCTTCTCCAGGCTGAACCAACCCCAACTCTCTCAGTCTGTCTTCACAGGAGATGTGTTCCAGCCCTCCGGTCATGTTCGTGGCCTCCTCTGGACTTGCTCCAACAGGTCCATGTCCTTATGTTGGGGGCCCCAGAGCTGAGTACAGTACTCCAGGTGGGATCTCATGACCCCAGAATCACCTCCCTCAGTGTACTGGTCATGCTTCTTTTGGTGTAGCCCAGGACACGGCTGGCCTTCTGGGCTGCAAGCACATGTTGCTGGCTCACGTCCAGCTTTTCATCCACCAGCCGGTATTGATACTGGGGCTTCTCCTTGAAGAAATGTTGATGCCTCTACTGTTTGCAGTGAGTCTCCAGCACTTGGCCTGGAAAACTCCCGAGGCTGTGAGAAATGTCTCGTCTTTGTCCCGTGAAATTCCACTTGTGTTGAGTCACCTTGAGGAAGTGCCAGAAACGCCACTTGCCGCCCACGGGGGTGTTGGTGGGTGCTGGGTTGGTCGCCTCGGCTCAGCAAACGCTGCCTCAGTGCTGCAGCGGTGCACAAAACGCTTCCATCGGGCCTCTCCAGCGCTTGGTCCTGCAGCTTCTATAAATATATCTGTGCGCAACTGTACACATCCATAAACAAGGCTGTACAGACAATTACAGGAGAAAATGAGACACCAGCTAGTACATCAGCTTCAACTACTGAGAGCTAATGAAACCTTCATGGTGGCATTTCAGACACACACCAGTGTTTCACTTTAAGTACCCAAACAGCTTGAACAAAGTAAATCACCTAATTACATGCGCAGATTGTGAATCTGCATAAACCTTTAGATAAACAGGGCCTGCATCTGTAAATCTGCTGAGACAGAGGAGGAAAGCCCAGTTCTTCAAAACCTGTGGTCCTGCACTACGTGCAACGCCGCCAGCACATCTGTTTCCAAATCATCAAGCGGAGTTAGCAGATGAACCGTCCTTCTCCCTTCTGCCAGCGTGCAAACAGCACAACCGATTTCATTAATTCACGAAGTCGCCTGGCCGCCACGCTCGCGGCAGCGGTCCTACCCGGCAGCCCAGCAGCCAGGACCTGGAGGTGGCGGTGCGGGCTGGTGACAGTCGGCTCCTCCAACGCCAGCGGGAGCCCTGCAGCCTCGCTGCAGGCACTTCTAGGTGCTGGGGAAACAAAACCGAGCTCCGCACTCCCTCTTGCAGAAGAAAGGTATGGCTTTGGGGATTCCGGAGTACCTGCTCCCTGCAGCATCAATAACAAACCCAAGTTTTAGTTTGTTTCATGTCTCCCTACACAGGAACACAAGGCAACAACTTCTTGTTTGTCCAAAGCCTTGAATATCAAATAAGCACCAAGACTGCTCTCTAATTCTTTTGCTTCGGATCCCTTCTGGGTCGCTTCATCTGCAAACCTTCATTGGACTGCAGCTCACTTGAAGCCGATTAACATTTAAGTGAGATTTATGTGCAACCAGCCCCTTTGATAATGAAGAAGTGCCGAGTAACATGTTTGCAGTAGAAATTTACGGAAAAGGGTAAATGCCTCCCCTTACCATCCTTCTGTCTTAGAACTAGCACAGGGTGAAGAGATCACGTCTCATCCAGCTGAAGTCTTCTCTTTCTGGATAGGGTGTGTGTGCACATGGAATTTATGGGATTTGAACCACACCTCCTGGTAAAAACCCTTCTATATCAGTGGGAGAAAGCAGCAAGGTGTTTAATAGTAGGATAATGTATTTTGTTGCAGAAAAAAGCTGTGTATTCTTAAATCTTTCCAATACAAGTGTACCACTTCTATTGATACAGGATTATAAAGACGGGGTACTGCATAGTAGACCTTTTTTTTTTTGTTATATGATTTGCACATGTACTACACGATCCACTTGTATCTTTCTGGTTATAGGAACTGGACATAAATCAGTACTCTGGGAAAAAAAGCTAGAAAATCAGAAAAATAGGTAAGAAAATTATTTTGCTTCACAAGTGGGCTGAACAGTTAAAAATTCAGTAGAAATTTTTTAATTTTGAAAGACTACAGGCCTACAGAGAGACATTTTAAAAAGCAATTTAGAGAATTGCAAAGACAATGTGAGGTGCTAAGTAGAAAGGAATTTAATTTTTATTTGCTCTTTTACCTTCTTTAATTGGCAAATGTCTACAGTAATTGACTAAACCTGAGATAGCCATACCTATTTAACACCTGGCTAAGCATCACTTAGCCGCTCAACCCTGGATGAATACTATCACATTAAATACAATTTATGCTAATGCTGTCCTGTTTGAGTAGCAGTCACAGCCGCTTGGCACTATTAGGCTAACGTCCTAGGAGACACCCCAATTAAGTACAGCCTGAAAAAGCAGCACATCCTCTATTACCTTCTCACTATAAATTTACTTCTTCAAAGGAGTGTAGAATTGCATTACTCCACGCCCCCCCCCTTTATTTTTTTTGGTTAAAAAAGCCCAACACCCTAGCCTTGAAGTCTGAAATAAAAATTTTCACTCTTATAAATCAAAATTATATTGCTGCTATTTAAAACAACCACATTAAAACGATACACATACAGGAAAATGTAAATTGCTTTACAGATTTATGTATTACAAATTGTAGCAAGAATCCTTGAACCAGAAAATTATATCCCCTGGGCTTGGCTTAAAATTGATCGAAATTCATCCAGAGCAGCCTACAGAAGCCGAGCGTTGATTTCCACAGGCTGGTGTGTCTGTGCAGACCCCCGTGACTGCGGGGCCACTGGGGCTGTAACCTGCAGGTTTCGCTTCGCTTTCCTGCCAAGGGCTGAGCGGCGATTTGTGAACGCAGGAAGAAAAAAGGGGAGAGTGGGCACCGCTATGGCAGAGCAGGGTCAGAAGGCACCTGGCAGGCAGCTGCCACTCACCAGCGAGACATGAAGGTCCGTGGGAGAAGAGTAAATGAGCAGAGAAGGAGAAGAGCAGGACAAGTGAGAGGAGACACAAGAAGAAATGCGGATAAATATAATGCCAACAAGCCCATGCCTCTGATGGGGTTTCTCCGTGACACACAAATATTCTAGTATCACAAACGGCAGAGAAGATGAGGTTCAAGAAATTCTGCAGTAATTTGTATAACAAAAATTGCAGATCTTCTAGATTAACCTTTCAAATCCTTTGACAAGACCACTCTTTCACATAGGAGGAAGGGGCCTGATTTAGAGCTGAAATGAAGTCTGGGACTCTGTTCAGTTCACTTGTCTTTTTATTAGGCTCATGTCAAGGAGCTTGTGAAGTTAAGGAGAAAAACCCAAAGGCAAGAAACCAAAACTAGATGAAACAAATAGGATTCACATAAGCTGCAAAATTTGTTTGTAGAAGATTTACTGAGGACCCTTCAACTTCCATTTCCCCTACCAGATACCAGACACTGAATGACACCACTGTTTTTTCTTCCACACCCTTCAAAGGAGACCCACAGCCCCTTCTCCAGCTGACTATACCAAACACTTCAGAGTCACATCGTGCAGGAGGAGGAAGAAAAATGCCTATTCCCACAAGCCTTCTTCCCATTTCTCCCAGGTAGTCACAGTGCATTTAACCACATGTACTCCTCTCTCCTTGGTGATAAGACTTGCAAGAGATGTGAGAGACAATGAATTTAACTTACATTTCTAACAGTTGCTGGCAATCCTAAAAACATATGAAAGCCTTGCAATTTTTCTTCACTCCAAGCGCTCCATGCACCCCCAGAGCTCCTGCACCTCTTTGGTGCTCCCTGCTACAACCCAGACTGGCAGACCTGGCTACCACTACATTACCCTGGTCGTTCATTTTTGATCCAGGTAGTTAAGACGTTCTCCTGAGCGGAGACTTTCGGGAGACTTTTCTTATTTCAGTTCTCACGCAACTCGGAAATGGGTTTCCTTGCAGCAAAGCATCAGTTCTGCATTTAGTAAATTCTTCTCGAATGGTCTGGCACTGACACAGCGTAGCTTGTTTTTCTAATTCACGCATAAAGTTTGTAGGGCAAATTATCCCCTGCTGAAAGGCTGCTTGTTTCATTCCTTGATAACGTCACTTGCTAACTCTCAAGGAGGAGCTATGGCTACTTTGTGCAATACTCAGAGGCTTTCATCTGGCAGCCCTAAAACACCCAGCCTGCTGGTTTTTCTTTGATGTCTTATCATTGTCCCAGTTCTGCGTGCTTCCAAAATTTCTTAAAACCCTCACAGAGCTGATACGTTCGATACCCAGCTCAGCCCTTCCGAGCCCAGTGCTGCCAAGCCTGAAAGCATTTGCACGACTTTCACTCCGATTTCCTTCCTGCAGACTGATCCTCATGAAGCCGCAGAAGCCGTTCGTTCCCCAGAGACGCCTCCCACGTCTCAGCACTGCCCAGCACCTCCTGCTGCTGGGGAGGGGACAGGACTCCTGTTGGTCTTGCCACTGCTGCTTTGCTAGCCAGAAAGATGTCTCTGACCAGCGACGGAACCCAAGGGAATGGCAGGCAGATGTGCCAGGGGAGGTTTAGGTTGGACATTAGGAAAAGGTTCTTCCCCCAGAGGGTGGTGGAGCACTGGAACAGGCTCCCCAGGGAGGTGTCACGGCCCCAAGTCTCACAGTGTTCAAAAAGAGACTTGACAAGCCCTCAGACACGTGTTGTGAATTTTGTGGTTGTCCTATGCAAGGACAGGACTCAATGATCCTTGTGGGTCCCTTCCAACTCAGGACATTCTACGAGTCTATGGCCGTATGACTGAAGTACTACTGTCAGGGCGAGGAGGACAGTCTGTCACCTGTGCCGTGGTCACCACCAAGAGTGCCCTGAAGACTCCGCGCTCCTGTAGCACCGGCAGCACGAGGGGGCCCAGCTGCGAGTACACACCATCCAGCTGGTGCCTGGGGTCAGACGGGGCTTGCTGCTGCTCACCGACTGCTAGACAGATGTGTCAAGTAGAAAAGTCAAGCAGCAGCTTAGACCTCAGCTTGTTTTATAAATGGACTTAAAGGAAGACACACATTTTTCATGTTGTTCGTTTGTTTGTTTTTTTTTTTTCCGTAATTGCTTCACAATGTGCATGGGCACGGGGCTGCCTTCCTAACCTGTGCAGCAGTTTTCAAGGAAAAGGCACACAAATGAGGTAGGTGTCAAGGCCACTGCAGTTGCTGCTTCTCCTTTGTGGTAGTTTAACTCCTCAGGATGGCCAGTCCGGCATTTTTGATGAAAGCTGAAATTCCTTTAAGTAAATTCAATGCGTTATTATGCCTGTGAACCTCTCAACAGCCTTGTTGCAGCAGATCCTGTAAATCTGATCTGGACAAATTAGATATTTTTCACAATGCTTCTAACTTCCAGATCTAATTGGAAGACGTGGGCCTCTGTTTATAAGGAATATTTTAAGATTTAATAAAGAAATGCATCAAGTCGAGATGCTCAAAGCACTACCACAGATTTAACTGAAGATGACAGCAGACTACATTAGAACAGTTAATCTCTCCAGTGCGATTTGTTTTATAAGGAATGCTTACTAGTTCTCCTTTGTTCTTTATTATTCAGACAGAGAACACGGCAATCGTGCGCAGACACTACCCATGAATCTGCTTGCAGCACACTTTGGATAGTGTTCGTCTGGGAGGATCATCGCTTCCCACACGCATGAAATCTACATTAGATTACAAAGCCACACTCAAGAAAGTTCAAACATTTCCCTAGGCCAACGCCGCCTAAAGAATTGATTAAAAACCAGTCAAGCCTGGAAACCATTCTCATTATATTCCACAAAGCAAATGCGAGGAACCGTCCACATCTCCAAACCACGTTCCTTCCGCCCAGTCCCAGTATCAAGTCCTTGCAATTTAGAAGCGCAAACAAACCCCAGATCTCATCCGAGGGATGCAATTCTATCAGTAAGAGCCTTTGGAGTGGCTGCAGGCCTTGTGCTGCAAAGCACCTGACTACAATGCCTTACTGTCTGCGCTCCCATGAAACGGGAAGCGTTGTAGAGAATCGCAAATGATCCCTTTGTACAGTGAAACAAATCAAACATACTGGAGACAACTTTTCTTCGAACTTGAAAGACAAGCGAGCAGTCCAGCTGGACCCGAAACAAATACCAAAAATAAGAAATGAACGTTGTTTCCAAGTTATGCTAAATTTAGCTCTTAAATTCCCTGCTCTAAGCATCGTGGGGTTGTTTGTCTGTTTTTGAAATAAAAAGTGGGATTTTAATACCACTGTCCTGCATTTCAGATTACAGAGAACGACATGTAAATTTTGAACTCAAAACACCAGAAGCAAACACCAAATCACTACATCTCATGATTTTAAACTGTTCTAGTGCTCAAGAGTTTGGGACCTAGGGAAAAAAAAAACCAACGGGCAATTACCAACTTGACAAATACTGTTAACGCAAGGTGAAAAGGTGGCAGAGAGATATAGATTTACTCCCTGAAGTTTAGTTTCTGTTCACTGATAAAATAAAACTGATGCAAGCATTATTTGGTGCATGCTGGAAGGACAAACACAGAGAATAATGGAAAAACAAAAATCATTTACCTCTCTCTGAATCCAGGGAAGCATGGAGAAAGAGAAAGAGCAAGTTAGCAAGCACTCACGCAGACAGAGCTCCAGCATACGATGAGATGGGGTAGCTGAAAGAAGTGCTGTACATTTAGCGTTCACTGTTTGTTTGTAGCACAACGTGCCTAAGCACACTGCCACTATTTCCTTTTGACACTTATTTTGGTTGAATCCTGTTGCTCTGAAGTTTGTATTTTTGGAAACGTGATGAAGCCAACAGGCATCAGCTGAATTTAGAGAGGCAGTGCAGACATGTCAACACTGGGAGGTAATAAAGCTTAAAATACCACACACAAGTCCGGGAAGTAGCATGCAGAAAGCATAAACAGACATACAAAGTGCACGAACCTTCCTTCTTCCAACTATTTTAAGCAGACACTGACAAAACAAACAAGAATAATTATTCAATGAAAACCTCACGTTGTTTAAACTGAAACAGTAGAAAGACTGTCATGAGTTTTTTTAATGCCTTTTCTAAAAGATCAGGCCCCAAGGTCACTCGGGTTTCTCTGAAAGCTGCACCCTGAAGAAGCGACAGCCGGGGTAACAACCTCGCAGGAGCACTGAGCTGCAGCCGGGACTTAGAGAATCACCACACACCTTCATTTCTGAAGCACTTCAGCAACCACTAACTCTTGGTACAACTTAACTACCGCCCCTTTCCAAAGGCAAAGGCGGGCAGGAGAGGCACAAGCCCTTCTCCTCCGTCCCGCAGAGCTGCCCCATTGCCTGCCCCAGCCCCGGGAGGGCTCGCCGCGGTCCCCGGCCCCCACCGGAGCTGCCTGCTTTTGGGGTCACCGCAGCTGTGAGAGCTTCTGGAGCTGTCAGATGAAGAAAGCACAGGGTTTCCCATGCCCTTACCACAAAGGGTTAGCTGTGCTGGGGAACACGGTGGGTTGCTGCCCGCTTCTGCCCACGCCTCCTTAAAAGCAGGACAACACTTCATGCAATGTATAGTGCCTCTGCAGGGATAATATTAATAACTATGCTCTAGGAGAGACCTGCTTAGTCCTGCTCTCCTGCCCCTGCCTTCTGCATGCATCTCACAACTCCCCTCTTTTAGAAGAGCTCATGTCCAGTGAGCATCCAAGCAAAGTTCATGCACCGTGCACAAAAATGTGGGACCCTACGTCATCCTAGTTTGTAACTGACTCTGAGAAAAAAGCAGTGGAGTGGAAAAATCATCCCGTCTCAGGTAATAAGGGCAGGATTAAAGACAGAGCACACTGAAGGGAAGGGATCCGGTTCCCATTAGATATCTCACTTTAGCAAACTTCCCAAGCTTACAAGGATTGGTCTGCTGCTTATAAATGACTTACTGAGTAGATCTGGAATAAACACAGGCTTTCTAAGCCAGGTTTTAACTAAAGATGCATATGGTTAGCTAATGCATCCATCCAACACAGGAGTGCAAGTCACACATGGATGCCTATGTATATAGCTAGACGTTTAACTTCTTTTGTACGTCAAGATGAAAACTCTCCTGGTGCAATTTGTACCCACTACCCCAAGTAATCTCCATGTGGCTCCTTGTGAAGAACAATAATTCATGGAGCAGCCCCTCCAGGACATGGTAGAGTCCCCATCACAGGAGTTTTTCAAGATCTGACTGGACAGGGTGCTGGACAATCCCACCTAGGCTCCCTTTCCCGTGAAAGGTGGGATTAGGTGGTGTTATGACATTCCTTCCAACCTGGGCTGTTCTATGATGCTATGAAAGCAGCCAAGTTGGAAAGAAGATCCATATTTACAAAGGTAACTGGACATTCCTGGAAATTTTACAGCGGAATTGTAAGACTTAGCCTTATCGTAAAGAAGAGGAGACACAGGACTCTCTGCTCCACTTCCTTCCATGCACTGAACTGGGTAGTTTCCCGTTTTCAATATCCAGTGTTGACTGGTGCTGATCTCCCCAGCCAAATCCCCACTCATTCCTTCCCTTCAGCTACATGGGCTTTCTACTGGGCTTTGCAGAATCAGCAAGGACTTCGCCATGCCTATTGCTAACATTTTATAAATTAAGAGGTTAAAATTAGAACTCAGTTTTGCAAATACTGGAAGATTTTCAAGCCTAAATGGACCTTGATTCTATATTTCAGCCCCAATTTGAAAATCAGAATTGAAAAAGTAGTATTACTTTCACTTTCCCAGAAAATACAGTCAATATTTTAAAGTAGCATAAGAAGAAGCATATACATAATTTTCTTAATGCATTAATCACTGGCTTTATATGAAGTGGACAAACAGACATTATCTCTCAGAAGAAGCTATATATCGGAAAAATCTTCCAGCAATTCAGACACAATGTACTGGGGGGGGGGGGGGGGGGGGTGGCAGGGTGGAATAAAAATAAATTTCTTGGATATAGCAGATTTTAAACACAGTACAATTAGACACAAAACATGACCTCCTGGTGCAACCTCTTAAAGGGAGATCCGTTAATTCCCCTATCTTTATGCAAGATACACTTGTACAGAACACAATCACTACTGCAGCTGCCAGCACAGACAAAGGAAAAAGCACAGGAGGAAATTCAGGAAGGTGAGAGAAAACTACCAGCAGTTGGGCTGCTGGACTTTCCCGGGCAGCAAGGAAGGAGCAGGGCCCTGGCTGGGGGGCTCCCACACCGCGGGATGCACGTGAATCAAGGGAGGCTGCATCCTGCTTCCAACCAGTTAATTACAGCTTTCCAATTAACCCAATATCTCCCCATGGAGTGTCGTGTAATTTATGAATTAATCTCACACAAAAGACTATTTGCCTGTATTCCCTTCACATTCTGGTAGCTCAAATATGGTTGAATAATTTACCTTCAAACTTAACATTAATAACTAACTAATCAATCACCCCAAGGCCAAGAAGCAGATATGGAAAATTTCAGTTCAAATGGCAGATTTTGTTGATGGCGCTAAGAGCCAGAAATGCTGCAAGAGCAGCTGTGCAAGTGCTTCAGTATGGTGCTCTACATATCCTTTTCCAAGCTGACTGAGCTAAAAGGGGTCAGGCCAGAGGCTGCCAATAACATGGGAAGATAATACCTAGAAATTGTGTCAGGGCTGCTACGTGGGATTTGAGATTCATTTCTGAGGGGAAATGGCCAAGACTTCCTAGGAAATCAGCCCATGACCTTCCAGTCTGCAGGGGTGCGAGAAAGGAGCCCCCCTCTTCCAAAGCAAGTCCCGACGGGACGCTGCCCCCCCAGGAAGGGGGTGACAGTCTTCTCCTCCACACCACTTTGGCCAGGCCCATTTATCCCAGGTTGTTTTCCAGCTAGCGCCTTTGGAGGCAGCACATTACAGTACTGCTGAGGGTACCTGCCTCCCTGATCACCCCTGTCACCTGCCCTCCTCTCACAGAGGGTCGTACCCGGCTCGGGGACGCGGCGGAGACACAACAGCTGCAGACAGCAGTAGCATTGATGGGGCATCGTCCCGTGGAAGAGCCCCGCACTGTGTGGGACAGTGCTTGAGTAGAAGACAATTTGTCCTCCCAGCCTTGGGTTTTGTAGATCAGCATCTGATGCAAGTTGCATCTTGGAGGCTGATTGTTAAAATACAACGTCCACCCCACGAGCTGAAGGATAATGGAGTATTCACTGGGAGGTGAATAATATGGGAGGTGCAGTGGTAACACCCCTATCCCCCAAAAAACACGCTCGACATGGCACTCGTGAGGCGGCATTTGGATTTCTGCATCTGGGTTTGGGCCCACCAGTACCCGAGAGAGAGGGACAAACTGGCACGAGTCCAGCCAAGGGCCACCATTTGTTCAGTCTGAAGGTGGGCTTGTTTAGCCTGGAGACGAGGTGGGCTTGTTTAGCCCGAGGATGAGATAACGGAGGAAGGATCTAATTAGTGTCTCCAACTCACTCATGGGAGGGTTTAAAAAAATACAGCAAAGCCAAGTTTCTCTGCCAAGAGAGTAAGCCCAGAGAGGTACCCCGAGAGGCTGCACAATGCCCGTTCTTGAAGATTTTAAAAAATATCAACGAGGAACAGCTCTCAGGTAATCCTGAACCCTGCCCGGCTTTTGAGGGGAGGCTGGTCTAGGTGACCTGCTGTGGTCCTTTCCAGGGTAACTTTTATCCTCTGAGTCTAACAGAATTGCCTCAACCCGCAGGCTGAAGATGTGCAGCGCAGATGGACATGGCGATGCTGTGCTTACGCAGATGACCAGCCTGCGGGCCCATCTCAGCGGTGGGCAGAGGGAGGCTGGCAGGGTTGAAACGATGTGCCCGAGGGTCCCAGCAGCTCAGGTCCCCTGCACACCCATCCATCCCCGTGACCAAGACAGACATCCTGGGCTCCAAATACTCCACAGTTGCTATTCTTGTGTCTTCTACTTAAACAAGGGCCACTGTAAGACTTTCAATGTGATGGACAGCAACCACACCAACAAACCCAAGAGGTTTTGTTGGCACCTCCAACAAGGTATTTAAGGATCAAGCTGATGCTCCCATGCTCAGCTAATATTTTAGTTGGGTACCACACTGCACATGAGCCTGGGAGAGCGTTAGGCATCTACTCCCCTGTATCTGGCAGCATTAATTTAAGTCTACAGCCCAACCATTTTTGCGACTGATGCATTCAGCTAACAGGGTGAAGAGCTTGACACTTCACACCTTGTATAGCTTCCTCTGGAGTGTGGCTGACTGCAACTTTCCTAGTTGTCTTTTCTGAGCAGATCAGAAAAAATACAGCTGCCATGTCTCACCTACACCCTGAGCAAGTACAGAGGTCTGCCCTCCAACCTCCACGGTCCTTAAACTTCTTCATGCAGGACTAGACCCATCAGCAGCCCTCACCATCTCTCTTCCTAAGAGATAAAAACCAGCTGAAATGCCTTTGCTTTCAATTACTGTAGAGCTTTAGCTAAGTAAAACACATTTTACTTGATTAAAAATAATGATGCATGGCACAAGTCTTTTGTCTTTATTTACAAGCACTTGCCCAAGCGTATCCTCTGAAGCACAGAACAGGCCCTACTCTGGTTTTCTAATTTGTAATTATGAAGTCTAGTAGCACTTAATGCAGTAAAATGTTTATGTAAAATGTATTTACATCTCAACGACATAACATGAGCAACCTAAGGAAATAGCCTTCATTTCTGTGCATTTGGAAGTCTCCCTGTTGTTTAGAGAATGACTATGTCCTTCACTTATGTATGTCTCACTGAAAGGAAAATAGCTGTGGTTTATAATTTTTCTAAGGATTTGGTAGCTTTTTAACCTTCTTTTTTTTTTTTTTTAAATGCCCCTTAAGCCTTTTGTCTTCCAACAAGTATCAGACTATTCCAGCAGACTAGCTTTGAGTATCTGGGTCTCTGTTACCACCAGGATGGAGACTGAGTTGAAGTACAACTAACGCATTCTTTAGAAATCCCCTGTTCACTGTGGGCCAGATTGTGCCATCAATTTTTAAGCAATTCTCCACTCGTAGCAAAGAAGATTTCTGCTTAAAAACTGATGGCTTGATCTAGCCTTCTGTTGCTAATCATATTTTATGAAGACTACCACAACCTAGTCAGATTCTATTTTGAAAATGAAAAGAAAATATCAGGCAGCCTGACACATTATACGAATCCACATTTTGTAAAGAGTACATTGTACTCTTAAGATCACAGGCTGCGAATCACTAAGTCCCACTGATAGTCTGGGTGCTGGACATCACACTGGTACCTGACAGGCAAGCTGGTTCCTTGTTATTCCTCAAGTCCTCTGCGTAAATGAGCAAGCTCAGGTCACTCTACCATTTCTTCAGGGTTTCCCTCACCTGCACACACTAAAGGACAGGGACTGAAGACCTGAGATGAGTGGGTGCACTTACAGCTCCCTGAAGCACATGGCCACCCCAGGCACCTCCTCTCCTGATTTCAGCCAGGGGCATCTTTCGTGACCCACTGCAGATCACTTCCCTCTCCTTACAAAATGCTGTTTGGCTTGTTAGGGAAAACACACACGTTTCTGGAAGCATGAAAAGAACTTTGAACAGCGGGCCACTGTTTCCTGAAATCACTAGCCCACCATTTCAGATGATCAATCGGATTTGAGATTTTCTGGTTTAATTTTTTAAAGAATTATTAAATTCAGCCATAAGGATATTTTGAATTTGGAAACTTCTTAAAACATATACAGAAGGCTTTCATATAACACCAAAATACAACGAGAAAAAAAAGAGGATGTTGTTTTCTTTAGCAAATCCCAAACCGAATTCAGGGACATGCCGGTTATTCTGTAATAGGAGGAAACTGAACGCTTCTTACTGACTTTGTATTCTCTGATTTAGAACTGTGACATTTCAGTTTTTGACCTGGATTAACTTCACTCAGAGAATAAGGTTATTTCAGCCTATCTCAAACTACACTGGAGCAAAGTCTGCACTCTAACACAAATAAAAGCTATATAGAGCAGTTGAATCAATACTACCACTCAAATATCAATTAGATCAGAATTTTGCCCCCAGTCACAGAGTTTTTCTTCACGTCACGAAAATACGGGAAGCTTTGAATGCCAAACCAGAAAGCCTTGCCCGAGAGGATACCCAACAGACTGTGGCAATTCAAGAAACACCACAGACCTTCAATACACACCTAAATTATCTGAAATAATAATTCACAAAGTTTGTCTGATCCTCATCTGTATTCCAACTGATGAGTGTTTAAAGTATTTTCACAGATAGAGTTTTTTATTTATATACATCCACTGTTGTGGAAGAGAAAACTAACATGGACTTAAAAAAAAAATCTAACTGGTATTACACAACAAAATCCCACTATCTTTCTGTTTCTCTCTTTTAACTCCTTATGAAAACAAATAAGCCAATTTTTACTGAGAAATACACCAGGGCTAAATAACATCCTTGTCCTCGCTCACAAGTTGTGATAATTACATTAACCGCAAGGCAACAGCTATGAAAACATAATTAAAGCCATAGTTTTAAGAGATGAAACACTTCATGTACTTCCCTGATAGAGATCAAGGCTCAGCAATGTTTGCTATCCTTTAAGAAAGCAAAAATTACTGCACAGAGCAGAGATCAACGAGGTTCCACAACATGAGAGAAACCTAATTTAAGAGTGAAGCTGCTGAGTTTAAAGAAAAAGATAAATGTGCTTGTCTCTTCTCTCCCCTCTGCACCCAGCATAATGAGGATTCAAAGCTACATATCAATTAACAAATCAATGAAATTTCTCCTGCTGCAAATTCTTTATGAATACAGATAGGATTAACCAAGCACAGAGACCTCAAGGCAATATATTACATTTAAATCACAAAGTTTCCTCTTCAGTCAGAAGAGCCATTAACCATTTCACTTCAACTAAATGATATTTTTACATGCATGTAACCCCCATACACACTGCAATACTTTTCTTTCTAAACATGTTTACTTCTTTTGGAGCTCTACAAATATTTCAATTTGCACAATCTCCATGGTCAATTATGGGCTGAAAGAAGAAGAAAGCCCAGACCAGCTAGCTAGAAGTTAGCTGGCAATTACACATAAATAATTATACAGGTACTGTAGGTTTGGGGGGAAACATAGGGAGGTTTATTTTCTTCAGTAAATGAGGTTTCTGCTGTTCTTAACTGCAGCATCTTTCTAACCATTAACACAGCATTACCAGTAAAAACAAATTATGATCATCCTCTACACAATCAGGCTGGTCAATATGCAGCCAGTAACCGCAGCCAGTCCAGGAACACGAAATTCCAAGCTGAACACAGACCCCCAAAGCTATTAATCATCAGGATCCATTAGTTAGCTAACTGCTCAAATGAGCAACATCTGAAGGGATAAAGGAGAGGGAGAACCGCATCAAATACTCACCGCTCAGCACACAGTCCAGCATTTCTGCTACAGTGCTCTGCTGAAGGTTGCTAAGTGTCAGCTCTTGGAGAAAAGAAATCTGACTTGCCTTTGTCACACTAGGAGCTGTAATTTGCCTTGCAGGCATCCACACAGAAGCTTTAGCCTAATGGACCATAGCTTTGAAAATACAGCTCGAGACAAAGGCTACTCCTAACATGAGACTGTTGTCTAGTGGGGGGAGGCTGAGGTTTTTTTCGTGTCACTTTTTAAGTTTCTTACCTTTTTGTTGCAGCAAACGGGAATTTAATGCCAAGCACGTCACACACAAACACCCAACTCAACGCTCTGCCTGGTCCCCATCTCCGTTTGTGTGTATCTAGATGCAAAGTACACTTGATGCAGCCGTGTACTTGTACTTCACTGACGGGGGCCCAATCCCCCCGAGAACAGCAGCTCATTCATTTTGCAGCGAGTTGAAGCACATCATGTCAGCTCCCCGTCTCCTCACGGACTGTGCACGCCTGTGTTCCCCGGCTCCAGCTGTGAGCAGCGGGCGCATCTCCCCGGAAAGCACCGCTCCATCAGGGGTGTGTCTTCTCCTCCCTCCCCATCGCTTCTACCATCCGTGCGCTCCCCGTGCTCTGACCCGCAGGAGGGGCCCCTCTCCTCCCCCTCTAACAAATCTTGGTTGCTCCACGTTGTGTTTCTAGCCTGTAAACTTCCAAGATTAATCTGCTGTGACAGAAGCAATCTTTTGGGGAAAGCTGGAGTGTGCAGAGAGTCTTCCCCTCCCAGTTTTCCAAAACCAGTGCAAAGCTTTCACAGTGTGACTCCAAACTGAATGCAACAGAGGAAGGAAGTCTCTTTAAAAGGCAGCAAAGATTTATGGCCAAATCCAAGAATTCAGACAGAAGTACGACTGCATTTACTTCAATGAAATTACACCTGCTTATGCTAGAAGTGAGATTTATCCTTGAGCTGTAAAAACAAACACCCCAAATAATTTGATTTTCCAGAACTGACACATGCAATAACAGTAAATCTAATTTAGAGGTGTTACTTCCTCTAAAGGTGCCAGTGAAAACAATATTCCCAGAGCTCCCGTTTTTATTCAGCAAAACTCCCCATCGAACGTGCTCAACCAGCAATAAAGAACCGCTTCCCTGGAAAGCCCAGCACACGGATCCTGCCATGCTGCAGCAGCACGGCCACGGGCAGCACTGCACAGGGGTGCACACCGGTGCCAGCCTTCAGCCAGAAAACGGGGTGCCCCCCCGGCTGCAGTGTGTGCCTCCAGAATCCGGGGGACCAATGGTGCCAGGATGGTGGCTCAGCAGGGTCCCCCGCTGGCTCGCTCCCTTCCTCATGCCCAGGACAAGGCTGCCCGGCACTGGGGACAGCCCAGGCCCAACTTCGCCCCTTGTGGCAACCCCAGCACAGGGACCGCTCTCAAAACGTTGACAGGGCCTGAACCCCATCCCAGGGTGTTCGGCTTTCACAGCCACCGCCAGCACCGCACAGCGTGCCTCCTGGGCGCCGGGAGGGATCGGGGAGAGGCAAACTCCGACCGAGGAACAGCCGCGATGGTACAAGGACACGGGTCACCTCCCTGCATGTCACTCTTCTCCATCCAAGGGACTCGCTCCTCCAAACGTGCCAGCAGAGCTGTTCATGGGATCACACCCTGCGCTCCTCAAGGAAAACAAGCCGACATGGCAAACGGGCACGACCCAGCCTCTGTAAACTGGCTGAGCTCAATGCGAGCGAAAGCAGGCAGGAAATGTGACCGCACGTATTTCCACCAGCAGATCGGAGAGGGTGAAGAGCAGTCAAGGACGGTTTGCTGGCAGTCTCTTCTTCCAGCCGCACAGATGCATTGGGAGCAGGATGTTTGTTCACAGCATAAATATACACTGATAGTCTAGAGAGGTTCCTTCCTTCCATCCTGCATTTCGTCAAAAAGGTTTGGCAGGACCAGTTACACTTGAGCGACAAACCTGTGCCATCCTCAATGCTTTCCGCTGATTTCCACAGGAGTAACAGGTTGGAATGTAATAAACAAATCTGTTGATACTGCCCAGGAAGAAACAGATCCAAATCCTTTCTTGCATGTGCTGGATGCCCAGCGCCAACGAGAATTCAAGGCCATATAATAATTTTTGCACTGAAGCAAACAAGTACATTCTTGATAGTCTTGACACGTGTGAAACTCACTTGTGGGGAAAGGAAGGGGCATTTTATGGACAAGCGAAATGACTCTTGAAAATGGTTAGATGCTGTAAAATACACATGTGCTACATTTTTAATCCAGGTTCCAGTATGCATTCAACATAACTTGCTTAAACTTGCAAATGAAGACAGAATTTATCTGTTAACCATGACAACTACCCTCTCCATTGCTGTTCTCTTTCACTCTAAGCAAGCAGCATACAACAGGGTATGGTAGACTTCCAGCTGGCCAGACGACAGCGCTTGTGAGAACAATGTCACGCTCCAACTTAAAAGGCTTCTAAGAAGAGAAGCCAAACTTTGCCATTTTAATATGCTGGAACAGTTTGCGGGAGAGAACAGCTCTTCCCTGAACCTCTCTTCAGCACAAGAAAAGAGATTCAGCAGAACTTTGGAAACCTGCAAAAATAAGTACAAGTAAAACTATGTCCTAGTCTTCGAGTTTTTAGCTGGCTATCCAGTAAACAAACTGTGACTGAATTCTAATCCTGTGTTGGTTTGGATATTTTGCCATGTGGTACATGCAAAACTTACTGCCTGTGCACCTTTCAGTAAGGAACATGGCAAGATACAAACATGCTGGCTCTGTTATTGAGAAATAAGTTGCCTTGGTATCCATGTTTCAGCTTCCTTTTCCCTTGCTCCATGCTCTCTGCCCCTCTAAGCCTGTTGCTTCTAGTTGCTGCCTAAGGGCAGCAAATTTACCTGTGTCGCCAATAACAGGAATATTTCCCAGGGCTTGGCCAGCAGGCAGTTTCTAAAAATGCAGCAGCAGTTTGGGCCCAGTGTCTTCCCATTTGTGCACACACAACTTGCTCAGTAAGTACAGCTGTGCCTTGTGTTTATCGTTCTGGCCAACTTAGCTTCTTCAATCCTACCCAAAAATGCAAAATTCAAACATGAATTTAGAATTTCAGACACAGGCTTTGGGAGGTGGTGGTATCTGATTTCCGATTCCTTTGAGCTTACTTTGCCCAATACATGTATTCTGAAAATGAAAGGTGAAACTCACACAAAAGTCATTTTCCATGAACTGTGTATTAAAGAACGATCATCAGCAACTTAAGTTTTGAGACCAGTCGTGGAAGTTGCAGTACTCGGCACCGGCTGCTGAGTTTGGCCGACAGGCTCTCCCCAGCAACAGCTGCTACCATAAACCACATGAGAAACCTTCCGGCACAAACCCTGCACTGAGTCCCATTTCGCAGCGCCAGCCATCACTGCAAGCGGGTAGCCAAATCCCTAGACGAGAGGGATCTTGGTACTGCAGTTTACCTACAGGCTGCAAAAGAAATGAGCAGGTAACAGGTCAAATTTACACTGACAAAACCATCACAAGCAGGCAGCTCTGGCAAGGTGGAAACCGTCCAGAAGAACTCTCAGCTCGCGAAGACCCAACAAATTCAACTCCTGCACTCACCAAAGTGCCAAGTTCAAGGCAGCAGGGGTGTTGTGGGGCATGCCCACTGTATAAATACAACACGTGTTGTTCTAGCCTCTCCCAGCCTCCTGTGCTGCCCTCTCATGGGTCCCCAGCTGGGTTACGTGTCCCCAAGCTGCTGTGTTCCTCACTGGAGATAAGGTTCAGCCAGGCTCATAATCAGCAACTGGATATTTAACACCATAAAGAATCTGGGCAGATCTCCGTGCACTTGGCAGTGATGATGTGCCCAATTCTCTGGTTAAACTGCCAGGGAACAGCAGGGCATCCAAGTAAATGAAATTAGCTTATACTCTAAACACAGAAGTGGGATCCATGGTCTCCCCAAATTGGTCAAATATTCCTATTGCATGGTCAGAAGCTGTTTACCTCTGAGGAAAATACCAAGTATGCCATCACACACAGCCCTGGTAATACCAGCAGAGCTGTGGCTGGACTAAAGAAACAAAAATACTATCAGCAGCTGAAATCCTCGTACCCACCGTCAGCGTGCGCAAGGACTGGATCCAAGGGTTTCACATACAGAAAATTTTGAGGGAAAAAGAAGAAAATAAATTTATGACCAAGGAACCTGGATTCAGATTGCAGTTTATTTCAGTTTGAACAAAAGGAAAATGGCATTATAGCAACACATTCGCGTTGTGAGGCCAGAAGTATATTTTTGTGTGTGGAGATGTGGTTAGCCCTAGCAGCTGCCCCCACACTGCTGGCTCACACTTGTAGACCTGCAGACTTGTAATGCTACACTTGAGATAAACACAGAAGCAGGTTCGCATCCCAGCTCCTCCCCTGCAGCATTCAAAGCTCCACTTCTGCCCTACAGGAAGCGAAACAAATGTTTCCCAAGCTTGCCCTGCCTTTTGCTGCTCTGTGGCATTCATCCTATCCTGAAGCAAAACATTTTGACATTTCCAGGAAACAAAAAATTAGTTCTTTTAGCAAAACTCAGAGCAACAACAATTTTGTTTAGTCTTTAACAACCCAGAAGCTTAAAACCTCCCATCATCGTGATCATCTACTTCGATCACAAATTATCAAGCAGCAACAGCAGTGCTGAATCTTCTAATTTACCTGAAATTTTGTAGTATTTTCAAAAAGAGAGTGGAGAAGAAAAGGGACGAGTGAAAAAACATTTCATAAAGTTTAAATCCTGGATTCTGACAGGTATACGAGAATCTCCATACACACTACAAAACAAGTTGCCAGCATCCATGGATGGATGAAGGGAGTCTGAAATACCATCTTAAATCCTAAAGGCTCAAAAGTGACAAAATGAATATACCATTTATGAATGCCTGGGTTGGCAATATCCCAGAAGAGCTTTGTTTGTTTGTTTTTTTAAACTAAGGCCCTTGAAGCCACGTATGTACTTCACAAATTAATAGAGGGCACAAACATTTGCTCAGTTTGCTTTATCTAATTCATCTCATTACGTTCCTGATGGTAGCTCAGCAAAAGCAGAGATGAAAAGCAATTTTCCTAATAAGATACACCAGTGTCCCCCACCCCAGTGAATAAATAAATAAACAAATTGTTCCTTAGTGCACCTGTTTCCTTGCAGGTGTGGGTACATTATATTTTAAATGTATATCTGCACTGTTGGAGATACACATGCAAAGTTTATTTAGATTCTTCAGACACCACCAAAAGGAACAGGTAGAAAATAAACCTCTTAATCATTGAAGAAAGACTGATGATGCACAACTACAAAGCAAAAGCAAATCAATAAATCCTTAGCAAGCTGAACTACACCTGCAATCAGGTTGCCAAAAGAAGGACTTCAACTGTCATGAGACTGCCTGCAGTTGCAGAGGACAGGCCATAAGGACCCAGGTGGACCCTCCCAGTCTGAGCTACTGAAAAAAATATTCTTTAAGCAAGCTACAGTTCCTCTTTTTGCATCTTCTTGAGAAATACGGCACCATCCCAAACACTGCCATGTGCCTCTCCATTATGCGGAAAGGCTGAGGGAGCTGGGTCTCTTCAGCTTGGAGGAGACTGAGGGATGACCTTGTTAATGTTTATAAATACGTAAAGGGTGAGTGTCACGAGGATGGAGCCACGCTCTTCTCGCTGACAATCAACAGTAAGACAAGGGGCAATGGATACAAACTGGAACACAGGAGGTTCCACTTAAATTTGAGAAGAAACTTCTCAGTGAGGGTAACAGAACACTGAAACAGGCTGCCCAGGGGGGTTGTGGATTCTCCTTCTCTGGAGACATTCAAAACCCGCCTGGACGCCTTCCTGTGTAACCTCGTCTGGGTGTTCCTGCTCCGGCGGGGGGATTGGACTAGATGATCTTCCGAGGTCCCTTCCAAACCCTAACATTCTGTGATTCTGTGTCAGTAACGGGTCTCCCACAACACAGGCAAGCTCATTTCCACAGGTGCTCGTCTGAAGTGGAAAACCTCACTTACTCTAAGATCAGCAGAACCCCAGGTCAGCTACTGAAGGCAGCCACCTTGCCTGACCTCGCACACCTCACACTCTTCCACACTCTTCCACGGCTCCTTACTTTTCACCTGCTATGTTGTTCTTCTACGAGAAGAACCCTAGCCCTGTTAAAGAAATAACATTTACACCATCCTGCCACTCCTAGATGTATTACATGAGTTTTGCTGAGCAGTACCCAGGTTTTCCAGGTCCACATTAGTAACTTATGGACTAATCCAACTCATGCTGAAGTTAATAAAAAACTTCCCATCAATTAGAAGGAGAATTTGGTCAGACCCAGGAAGCGCACAAGTGTACATCCAGCAGCTTTGCAATTAATCAAGGTGGGGAGAGGGGAACTTCAAGCAGTAAAATATTGACATTTTAGAGACAATTGATTTCTATGTTTAATGCATCATTCAAATTATAAATTGAAACTATTTTTATGGCATTAAGACGAATAGCATTTATGTGAAATAGACCATCATCACAGCAGATACAATGCACACAGATTTTTCAACGTCATTAAGCGCAATTTTCTTCTTGAAAACATACAGAAGTCCATGTAACAGAGTTTCTAAATTAAAAAGAAGTCAGTAAAAAAGCCCTGTTTAAGACACTTAAATTATCTGTCGAAAAAAATCTTTTCGTTTGCTCACATTAGTCTTTGAGTTTCTGCTAATCAACCTGCACATATCAAAGAAACTTCAGTAGGCAATCTACCTCCATTGCCAGAGGGAAAATTGTGCTAAATCCCATTGACAAAAGCCCTTTTCCCTGGCAGAGCCAATGTTAGGAAATAAGCCAACACACCATCCCCAGAATTAAAAGCCTGAAGTAAAAATGCTTTCTAAATACATGTAATGGATAAGACAGTGTATGCTATGATTTACATAAAGATGTACCACATATAAATATTCGAATTGCAATCAGCTAGTAGCAAACATGGAAAAGCATCCTGAGGCAGATGTGACATTTAAATAATTGAAGTGGTAAGTTGATAGCCAGAGCATCCTTCTATATTTTAGAGGCACATTCCAAAATATTATTCCAGTGAAGTTCAGTCAGGCTTGTGACTCTGCTTAGAGACAGACACAGGGCAAAGTTTGGACCTTATTTTACTATAGCATATACCAAGTTCCTGAAGACCCTCAGTGGTATAACACTCATGCGAACATGAAAACTGTGTTTATGGAGGTGGATATAAATATTTACACAGTAAAGGCATATATAGAAACATCCTACCTCTCTCTAACCCACCTGTACAGTACAGGCATAATCTGTTTGGACAAGAAGAAGAGCTAGAGACAGGCCATGTTTTGTCTGTATTTTTGCTTTTTAATTTGCTATATTAGAAAGTTGTGAATGTCACACATTTCATTAAGTAACGTAACAGAGATAATCGAATGAAACCCTTCCCACTGCACAGTAAATTTTCTCCTCTGAATTACTTTTTCATAAATTATTTGCCCGGCATAGTAAGAATTTTTAGGAAGTTAAATTTTTGCCAACAATAGAAAACAATAAGCATAGTAAACATGTTTTACAAAAGATTGGGGGTTTTCAATTAAGCCACCACACAACAGAAACGTCTGTTACTGCTTGTACAAACATACTACAATCAAGGTAACAAAGAACTGTATCGAACATCTCGGCCAGCACGGTGCTTGTAAGTGTTCTTATTCCAATTTTTCTTAAAACACTGCTCTTTTCTTCAGCTGTCTATGCCCTCTGTGGCTTTTCCCCTCAGAAGGTTTTTTTATATGCTCACCTTACTAGTAACCGAACAGCTTCAATATAAATAAGACTAGCAAAGTGAAATCACTAGTGGACTAATTTGGTTTTCTCTCATCTGCTTCAGAGGCCTTAGACTAGACAAGGTTTTGAGATGAGAATGAAAAAATACAGTAAACAGGTTTGTTTTTTGTGGTTTTTTTTTTTTTTGTTTTGTTTTTTTAAGAGAAGTGTTATTGACTGGATATTATTTAACAACCTTCATAAGGCTGTCAAAGCCTGATTCTCTTGCGAAAATTTATTCCATAGGTGGCTCGCCCTATACACGGTCCCTACAGTTCACATGTCATCTGAGAGGTGTGTAACTAAGAGTCTAACTTCAGCACTGCTGAAGATAAAAGGGGTGAAAGAAAAGCTGGCACCTTCAATCGACTCCGACTGCTTTGGGAAGGAGGATGCTATTTTTTGTTAGCATAGCCTCTGCTGAGAGGAAGCAACAGGTTGTGTATGCACCCAAGTGCATGTAAATCAAATTAGGTAAGTTTAAACCACCTTTGACCGTGGTCACTTAAGACCAAAGCTTCTAACTGGGCATTGAAAACAAGGAGGGCTGCGGAGAGCCTGAGAGCCAGAGGTTTTCTGTTCACAGCTATGGAGTGGGAGAGCAGCTGCTTTTTGCATCACTTGCATCACTGTTGTGCCACTGAGTTAAAGCAGCAGTTAAATATAGAAATCCAGCCTGGATGTAGCATCTGCTTGATTAACATACAGTGAAAAGAATAATAGAAGAAAGCATTAGATCTCCCCCCCAAACTGGCAGTCAGTAGCTCTCGTGAACTGCAGACACTTCCACATGTGGCTCAGGCTGTTCTCAAGGGACCTGAGCGACAGCCACTTCAGTTCTCCCATCACCCTAGTTGTACCCTAAAGCCTTTGATAGCTGGAAAAACAGGGAATGTGTCAAGATTTTCTAGCACAAATTTGTATGAAAACTTTAAGCCAAGGACTCAGTCAATATGTCACAGTTTTTATTAATTGAGATGCCTGACTACATCGCAGCGGTTATCTGTAGTCCAGGTTTAGACATATCATTTGTCTTAACTGAAAGCTTTACAGTCGAACAATTCCAAGTGCTATTTAAAAAGCCTGCTTCCCAGAAGAAACACTAGATATAATTCCCAAATTATATGCAATATTTTCCATCATTTCCTGAAAACAAATATGGAATAAGAAAAACATTATACAATAAAATACTTAAACAGGGTTCTGTTCAAGGTGACTAGGCATTCCTTGCCACGCTCAAGCCGCTAGCAGAGAAAGTGCCACATTTTAAATGGTAGTCTGGTTGTTTTTCCTAGTAAGAAGGCAAGCCTCCTGCCATTTTTCCAATTTCTTTGCAAGCAAATGCTTCAGCACTACCCTGAGCTCTCCTTCATGGGTCGCTCTGTTCCTGTCCCCCTCTCCCACAGAAATCCTCACAATCCTTCTGTGTTTGTGACACTTCTCTGCACTTGTGCTAATCTACTGCTATTGTACTATGCTTCTCAGCTGCTGTTTTTGCATTTAAGCTTTTCAAAGGTTACCAAATATCTACAGCTCCATGGCCAAAATTTCCCTAAGCATATCCTTTTTTCTCTGCTGCTGTCAAAAGGTGAATTCATCGTTAACAAGCACCTGAGCTGCTCACAAGCCTAATCTGTAACATGGAAAAAAAATCAATCCCTCACTGTCATATGTAATCATTTTTCATCTCATTAGTGCCATTAGCAGAAAAGATGGAGGGATGTTGCCCAACACAGCTGAAGCCACGAAAAATACAAAACCGTTCACTGGTGCAAAACTGTGGCTGTGTACTTCAAGTTAGTATGAGCCTATTTCAATGCATCTTCAGTCTATCACGTCTTTCACGTTAAATCCTGAAATTAAAATACACCAGTTTCATTAATCAAAGAAAGAATGCACACATACAGCTTTTTGCACCCACTTAACTATATTTGCTTGAAAACACATTAATTCTGTAAGCCTGACTGGATTTCTCCTTTCACAGCTGTATTTTTTCATTACTCCCTCTTAGAACACACTGCACTTGCAAACAGTAATGTCAGGCCTTATGGATGTAAATGGAAAGTTTTATATAAATAAGCACCTGAACTATTTTTTCGTGAGAGGTGAAAATGCTATCAAAACATACAGAAAAGGATATTCACATGCAGTTGGCATAGGAAAAATGAGAAAACAAAAGATTACTCTAAAAAACCAGCTAAGAACATGGGTCAGAAAAGCCAGTAAAATCCTTTTCCTCCCCTGTAATTCCTCACCTATGCTCTACTTACATGATTCCTCACAGTGCGTTTTGTCCTTACTCCAAGGTTACAGGGACCAAGGGGAATAGGAAATATTGATTAACGGTGTCTCAGAGTTTGAAGAGTTCAGCTGGAATTACATGTTCTTTGAAGGCTGTTATCTTTTTAGAAGAGCAGGTGCAAGCACCACACCAGTTTTAATTTATTTTATTTTCTGCTTTTCTTGACCATGTCTCTTTAATGCAGAAGACAAAGCTTATTATTATCTTGTACACCTTGATAAGGTTCTCTCATGGCACTGGAGAAAGACTCAATCTCAGCACATTCAGTCATCACCTCCAAGGGAAGGCAACGCAGAAAGACCTTAAACACCTCCCTGAATGAGGCAGCTGTAAACCATATTGCATCACTGAAGCATGATGTTGTGTTGCTTGTACACAAAATATTTTCTGAAAAGAGGAACGATAAATTACAGATATAACAGGATATCCCAAACACACTAAGCTTGTATGTATTGTCTGTACTTCTCCTCACTTTCAATTGTCTAATTAAGGCCAGGTATCCCTCCTAAAATCTCATGTCCATGTGACAGATATGCACTGGAGCTCAAGCTGGGTAATATCTGTAAGTACCCAGTCACAGCTGGAAAATAGAGATCGTAACCCCACGAGACAGGCTCTTGACGTGCAGCACAGCTCTCATGCTCCCCACTCACCCCTTTCCTGACATGTCGCTACCCCTCTGAGCTTGACACGTGCTTAAAACTAAACAGAAAACATTTAACCCGCTGTAGCATTGTTGCTCAAGTGAAAATTTCCAATTCTGGATGTTTAGAGAAAGGTTCCTTAATCTGTGTTTAGACATTTGATTTCCAAAGACACTGAATATATGAAGTCAGTGAACAGTACAGGTATTGAACACCTTTGAAACCAGGCCATTTTTATTTAGCTGCTGAAACAGCTAGATAGGACACTATTTTTAATTCCCCATATTCTGAGGAATCTGAGCCATCACTTTACACCATTTCTTCTTAATTTTCCACAGATTTGTCCCATATTCTCATTCTCATGATCCCAATAGTTTTCTCAGGTCTTGCCCTAACAGCTCCTGAGATACCAGAGCTCAGGTAATTTCTGGTTTGTTGTCAGGTCTTTCTTCTCTTCCAGCCTTGCAGGATTATGTCCATCTGACTTGAGGCATCTATCCATTCAGCTGTCTGCTCTCCCTTTTGGAGGCTGCTTGAGCCTCATCTTTGATGCATGCATTGTCTGACTTTCTTCAAGCCAGTTGTCCTCTCCAACTTTCTCCCGTTTTTCATTCCTAGCCTCATTTTATTCCCTGATGTCCAGGCAGCAGAAAAACAGCAGCAGTTCAAACAAGCAGGGCAATGGACATCCCCCCTCACCTGTCACAATGGACATTATTAGGGCAGAGGAGGGAGTGCAATGCTTTCACACTGTCTAGTCAGAAAGCATACAATCAGAAAATCCTAATATCAGAGAATCTGCCTCTCCATCTCTTAAGAACCATGAAAAACCATGCTCCCTCTTCAGCCTGCCAGGAAAACACCAACTACAGAGCAAAGAA
Source organism: Caloenas nicobarica (assembly GCF_036013445.1). Taxonomy (NCBI): domain Eukaryota; kingdom Metazoa; phylum Chordata; class Aves; order Columbiformes; family Columbidae; genus Caloenas; species Caloenas nicobarica. The sequence goes on along the minus strand of NC_088248.1, from coordinate 54,406,304 downwards.
ACCTGTGCTACGTGGTGACAAAGACAGTGGATGAACAAAGACACGTGCTACGTGTTCTGTCCAATGCACCAGTTGCCCACGCCATCCAGTAACCAGTTCCACATTGAGTCCCATCACAGCTGTCTCCTGAACCCCCCCCAGCCCTCCTGGCCAGCCAACCCCTGAGTTCTTCAGCTGGAATACACTGCTGGTGTAGGGAGACACCAGCAGAGAAGAAACCCTGATCTTTCAGGCAATTAGAGTCCGGTAGAGGCAGGCTTTGGATTGGTGGAAGAGCAATGAAGATAAAGGATTCGGGGAAATGTGCTAAGGGAAACTCTTCTACAAAATTGATGGGCCATTACCTGTTCTCTCTTCCTTGTTAGCGCTGCTCAGAAAGCAAAGGGCACCAACCAGCGGTCAGAGGGGAGACAAAGCCCAACGCCAGGAATGATTAACGCACAGTCCAGCAGCTCGCAAGTGAAAACCGCCCTTTTACAGCTTCAGCAGGCTAATATTTTCCAACACGCTTTTGAAACTCAGAAGAAAAAACACGTCATGGGTGGCTTGCTAAGAAGCAAACACAGCACTGACAATTATTCGCTGATACACCCACGATACCACAAATCCCCCATGTGACAATGACCTTACCGATTTTGAAATCAACTATTTAAGCAAGTGTGAGGACTTCTTTTGTTTACAAATAATACCACATAAATTGTCATGCCTCTGTTTTCAGTACAGCAGGAGAGGAAGACTCTACAGAATACAATGGCTTTTACTCTTAAAAATCACAGTATCAGCTAAAAAAACAATTCTGCCAAAGGGATGGACAGATCCAGTACATTTATTTTCCTTTAATGCCCATATATATGTATCAAACATAGGAGCTCAGAGTCTACACATATACACATATATACATGACCACCAATTTGTGGGAACCTGCTTTTGTTCACAATTTTATGAAGGCACTCCAGCCTTTAAGGTCAAATGCATTTTACTGGTGGATTAATTGAAAACAAGGGATGCTGCCTTTCAAAAGAAGTCCACAAAACAACGAAGCCTTTGCTTATCGCATAACTGTTACAGAAAGAAACTTCAGAGGTCAGGATAATAGTGTACCGTATGGAGAGAGTGATTATAGCCTCCCAGAAGATGTTTCTGCCTGAGGGGAGTTACCAGACACATCCTCAGATTAAACTTTCATCAGCAGATCTCTGTATTTCATCAATCTTTCATTATGGCATAGCTTAAAAAATCATCTGGTCAGGTGTCATTAGAAAACCTTTTCATCTTCCAAAGCAAAATCTACCCAAATATATTACTACAAACAAAACAGAGCTAAAAAGGAGGGCTTGCAGACCGTTATGGGGTTAAAATAGCTCAAATTGACAAAAATATACATTTCTACAATTTTTTAAAATTTAAATCTGCCTTTCACAACAAATCCAGTATATTTTATTATATAGGCTCTTGGACCAGAAGACGTTACTAATTTCAGGAAAACAGTAGAAGAAGCTTCTGCCTTTTATGATCAAGAGGGAGAACACTGAGTTTGTTTTGTTTTGAAACTTTGACATGTACTTCACTGACATACTCCATAAATAATTTTTTTTTCTCAATAGAGACATGAGTTTCTGCAGAAGTCTCAACAGAACTGGAATTAAGCTTTGTTCCCCTGATAGAGCACGACACTGGGCAGGAAGGGGATCAAAGACACTATTTCCTCTGCCTTGTACCCAGCTTTTGGTAAATGTTGTACGATACCATGGCAGATCCATAGGTTGGAGCAGTCAGAACAACCTGTGCACGCACAACCTTTCCCACCATCTCCTGTCCTACTGAAGGGGCTTATATTATTCTAGGAGACTTTGCTATTGCCTCCCACCCCCGGATACATTTCACCAAAAGCTTATGACATTCCTGGTGCTATATGATAGCAAAAATGCACATTTCTCTTAAATATCCCCTTTCAACATTCACGTTTCTATGACCAGCTCTGTCTTTAGGAGAAGTAGGTATCCAGCCTGGAGAAATGTGACTAATTATCTTATTTTATAAATGATATAACAGGATTGTTTTCCAAAAAATAGGTAAATATTTGAAAAAAAAATAACTGTAAGTGCTTTAAAAAATTAATGAAAAGCAAAGCTGGCTTCCTTTATTCAGTAAAGTTGCATCACAATCAGATGCCTCTAAAGATGCTCTATTTCCCGACCAAAGCAAGCTACTACAAAATCTGACTTGAAGGGAAATGTGCAATGCACTCATTTTCTGAGGCAAACAAAGGACTGTAATGGTTTATTCATAAGAAGTTAAAACCTTTTTACTTCCCACCATTTCAAACTGGATTTGCCCTTTTAGATCTCCCAAATATCCACACCCATGGAAGTGAAAAATAGTAAAAAAAAAAAAAAAAAAAAAAATTTAGAAAGATGGAATTGGGTCACAGAAATGCTTATGAACTTTCCTTTTGGAAATTTAGCCAGAGATAATCAGAAACTTTTTTTTTTTTTTTTAGAGGAGGAATTAAAGAACTTTCACAAAATCTTTCACTGGTAATGATTTTTCAGGTCCAAAACGACATTTCCCACCAAAAGTCTGAGACAAAGAGTTCCACAAATGTACGACTGCAAATATCTCAATAATCCAACACAGAGACAAAGAGCAGCAGTTTGTTAGCGTGATTCAATCCTTACTACCCATGATTCCAGATGGGTACTGCCCCAAGATCCTGGAATTAGTCAATGTGAAGCAAAATGTTTCTGACAGATCCAAAAGCTCAACGGGACAGGAAGACAGCTTGCTGTCCCACTCTAAATCAGTCACCTTCACAACCCTGTCCCCACAGCACTGTTACACGGACATGAAGGATGCTACCAAGAGACACGGAGCAGGAAGGAACTAAGGAACGACTGGCCCCAGGGCGCTCCTGGCTGGCAGGCAGTCAGGTTTCAGGGACGAGCCCAGTTTTCTGCAATGCCCTTTGGAATTTTCTTGCATCAAGATCTTTAAGTAATAGTGATGGCTTAAAATAATAGTTTTTCCCTCCATTTATTTTTTCTGAATCAAATTAAACAACTCCAGAAAGTGAAGACGCATCCAAGTCGGTGTATGTGCCGTGCATATAACTTGGACCAGCAGAAAGACATGCTTTCACATAGCCAGAAGGAACATACTACAGGACATACTTGAAAGACGGTTTTGCATTAAAAAGTATTCTGTATATCTGAACCAAAATAATGTTGTGTGTGCAGTTTTATACACCTGGCTGAATTAATCTGAAAGGTTTGCTCAATACAGGTGTATCAAAAGCAGCATATAAGTGACAAACTATGAAAAGCAGAGATTTTTTTAAAGTAACACCAGCAAGAAAAAGAAGAATTTGCCCATCCTCTCATAGCCCCTGGGACGTGATTACTCAATCACACAAAAAGGTTCGATACCTAACGTGCTCCGGGTGTGTGTGTACTCTGTATCAGCAAACAGAAACAGCACCAAGTTGAGAGGGGTAAGGAGAGCAAAGACTCACCGGCCGTTGTCACGACCCACTCCCCAGACTCTGATGCTCACAATGGGCTGCGAATGAAGAACTGTGCGGTCCATGGGGTCAATCAGGTTCAGCATGTCATTCTCCAATATCAGGTACATGTCTTTGCCCTGCAATTCCAGATAAAGCACAGTTACACAGTATGTCCCTCACTCAAACCGACTGGAATCAAGGTGTTATGCCTACGCTGTTCAGACTTGAATCCCCTTAATTAACTCAAAGGTTCAGTTAATTCCAAGAGAAATTGAAAACAAGTTCATTCACTTCTGGTGTGAAAAAGATCTAAGATAGTATCTTTCTACTACTATAGGTTGAAACAATCCCAATCAAAAGCTTTGAAGTCTCTTAAATGCAACTGTTTGACTCATTCAACCCCAAGCTACTGAGTTACTCAACAAATTATGTGTTTATTCTTTCTTCAGTAAATTCTTCTAAATATATGAGAAGTCAAGGACTGTCTTAATAGTAAAAACTTACATCAAAACCTCTACCTTTAAGGAAGAGTTTCTTCCAGCAAACAATGTGCTTTGTTTCCATAAACTTTAACCAATGGGTCATGGGAACACACAGCAATTTGTACACGTCAAAGGATTTATAGGATACTCTTTGAAGTATGACGAATTAAAGGGGAAAGCCTAGTGTTAAGACATGAATGTGAATTCTGCCAGTGACTGCAGAATCCTGGAGCCAGGATTTTTCCCTAATTATTCCGGCATGTAGGAACAAGGAGAGTGCTTTTTTCCCTTAGAGGAAACAAATTTGGAGGCAATTTTCCTTCTGATGCTAATTCACAAATGCTAATCTTCCTCCTATGGCTAGCATTTGCAAAAGGCCTGCTGCCTTTTCTTACCACATCTACTAGCCCTCTTCTCAAAGGCTGTACAGCTACTCTGCAGATCAGGGGATCCCACGGAAATGATCCTGGACATATTGTCAAGAGGTAAGACAAGCTCCTGCTGATAAGAAGAAGAAGAAGGAGGTAGAAGCTATCAGCTAAATATAGAGTAATTTGTTTCCTCTCTATTGTGCCAGAATCTATAAATGAACAGAAAGAATGGAAAGGGTCTGACTTCCTACTGACAAATGTTTCAAAAATGACCTTTTTTCTTCACCTCAGTGACATAGAAACCCTCTTCTCACTCGGTTACTATGGCTCAAGTCTTAATGACATCTAATTTTGTGTCTAGGTAAGACATACGTTCATGTCACCCTGGGAGGACCTGCTTCTAGAGCTTCCAGGCCATGCAGCAAGGGGCAGGAACTGTCAACCATCTCTCCCATCCCCAAATCTCCTACCTGGGACTCAAAGGGGACCTGTGACACAGAGCTGGCAGCGCAAGCGCCGACAGGAGTGTGGGAGGGGAAGGGGACGCAGGCTGGTATATGTGATGCCAACACAAGAACATTTTGCCTGATGGGAAAATTACAGTTGTGGCAGAGATGCAAGGCTGGGTATACAGGCTGGATATATTGGCTGCTCCTAGAGAAGCAGAAACAGCTTATGGCATGCAGAAAAAGAAACATGGGAAAAAAACCCCAGAGAAGCCAGGATGGCACTAGGCAGACCAGGATAACGAAGGAAACCAAACAGAAAACAGAGTCATCACAAAGAAAAAGGGCGAGAAATTCACTTGAAGGTCAGAGCAGTAAAGAGATTGATTATGTGAAAAATGTTACAATTGTCACAAGACTGCTTTTTGGACCCATTTTGTACTTACATGCTTATTCCAGAAAGAAATCATTACAAGAAGGTAAAACCTGTTCATCATGCAAAACAGACCGGGATTAAGGTAATAAAACTGCATCCAAATTAGCTGGAGAAGATTGAAGAATGGGCAGATAAGCAACATAAGTCACAGGAAATTATCCTCGCAGTGCTCAAGGGATAGCTTGGCCACAGCCGGAAGCAATATATTTTACTAAGTTTTGTTGGCTAATTATACAAAAGCTATTTTAGATACGAAAACACTGCATAGGGCAAGAAGAAATTATTTAGACAGACTGGAAGCTTGAACATAGACCTCACTGTCTCTGACTGCTGACGAGGTGCAGAGATCTGGTGGCCCAAGATGAAGGCAGCTGTCACTGGAAGAGCCATACAGGGAAAATTAATAAAGGAAAGACAGGCTCAATCCCAGCATTCTTTCAGGGAAACGTTATATACTGTGGTATACAGGTCAAGAGCAACAATGTATCTTTTTCATGTAAGTGATTTTGCAATGTATAGGAATATAATGCATGGGAAAGTAGCAACACATCAGTTGTGGTTTTTTTCTTCTTAGATTTTACAGAACTGTGGAAGTTAGAAATTTACAGGGAATTTCTTTTGGAGGAGAGCAGAGGGCATGAAATCCCACCTTAAACGTCAGCGACAAAGTTTCTGCAGGGTAAGGATTTTACCCAGAGTGCCTGGGTTTTCTGTGTTTTGGTTTGGTTTTTAATAATGAAAACTTATGGGATGGTCCTACTCCCAATTTCACTTCCATTACCTTCTAGCTAAAATAAATCTTTAGGCGATTTTAAAATCTCTATCTGCAGTCATCAATTCTAGCTTCATAATAGATTTCTGCTGTATGTGCTCCATCTGATATGTCAGTGACTAGAGCACTTTTTCAGATTCCTCTCTAAAACATCCCTCTTCCAATCAGTCTTGAAGCACTACATTGCCAGCAGAAAAATGTGGTTGCAATGATTTCTGTTAAAAATCAAGACGACAATTTACTTCAGGGGCCACCTATTCAAGCACAGTGTCTCTATTGTTTTGTCAGGATGATTTTAAAAAAAAATGTTTTAATGAATAGCATTCTTAATTAAAACTTCCATTCAAGAGGACCAAAACTTTTCACCAGTTTGGCTTGAAAACCGGCAAGGGTTTTCAACAAGAACAATGAGATTGACAGAGAGAAATATGGAAAGATGTGAACATGAACTCATAAACCAAAAAAAAAAGCATGTGATTTCCAAGTACACGATATATTTCAAGTTGATCAAAGTTCTGTCATCTGAAAAATGGACCGGAGTACACACATGTAAAGGGAGTGGGGGCTTTTCCCTCCTGGGGTCAGCGGTCAGTCCAAAGTCCATGACTGCCACATCTTTAACTGCTTGCTTAGCTCTATTAACTAAATAAAAGTGTTCCCAGAAGTAAGAAAAAGAGAGACCAAAGTGATATTTTTCATTTATATGTACAATATACATTTCTTACATTAAAAAACCTTCTGAAATTAGTTTAAATAGATAGGGCACTCTAGCTGTGTCCCTTGAAACATCACTTTCACTTTTAAACAGGCACTTTCTCCCAGTTGTGACTCTGAAGCATCTTTGCATTGTCGTGGTCCCAGGCAGGACACTGGACACAAGCCTTGGATTGCAACAGTAACTTGGAAGACAGAAGGATATTTTCCCTAAAATTTTTACTGAAACAGACAAGTGTTTATTTGAGTTCCTCTCCTGTTCAGCAGTGGTGTTTCTCTTAGATCACAGAGATCAGTGAAGGTAACAAAATTCACTTTTATGTCAGTTTTGCATTCAGATCTTGGGTAGTAAACCCACATTAGTGTAACCCTCCTGAAAACAGGAGAGAGGTAGAGCATAAGATTTGGCTGAAGTTTAAGTTGCTCCATGATTAATCAGATAACAAAGATGTTTTTCTATGGGTTTGTCTCCTATGTCCTCTTTATGCCCCACGACTATAACCCCAGCTTTTCCCTTCTTCTTGTTTCACTTACTGATCCCTCCACACCTTCCAGCCCTTCACCCGTCCCCAGCACATCTCTTTCCCACACCATAATACCTCTGCCTTCCTCCAGGTTTCCCCCCCGAGCTCCCACAGCATTATCCTGTCTTTGCTGCCAATTCAGAAAGAAGCACAGAGCTTGCACGGTTCAGCTGACGAAGGTGTACTGACCCATCACCAAACCAAAAAAGCAGAGAGCTGGGCTCTGTTTTTCCCTCAGTGTGTGGAAATTTGGCATCATTCAAAATTGGATGACACTGATGAACAGATTCAAGAGTTATTGGACAATAAACAGACAGACTGATGACATAAAATTAATTTTCTTCTGAAACACTGATAAAATAATCATCTTAAAATAAGCCATCTGTCCATCAGTCTCAGTCTTCTCATACATCTTAGAAGCACAGGTCACACCAGTCCAGGTTTCCTTGAAGCCCTTTTGTCACTGTGAAATGTGTGAAAATGCTGTCCCAAAGCACCACTCTCAAACCTCTGGTCAGGAGAGAGACCTCCACTGATTTCAACAGTTCGTCCCAACGCTGTTGCACAGGTGTGTATCAGTATAGATGTAAACACAAAGATGATGTCTCTGTGGCACCTGCTGTCCTGAAAGGTTTGGAACAAGACTGTCAACACTTTCCTTGAACCCTTTTATATTTTCTAGCAGTACCAACTGGCACAGGGAAGTCCCAAACACACAGCATGGACATATTTGCCTACAGAGAAGTTCTTTGAAGATGTTTTATGACACAAAGAGGGATGTTCCAAGAGTAGAAGTTCACCCCATTCTTACCTCTCCCCAAATGCCGACAGTGTCTCTGATATCGTTTTTACAGTAAGAGAGTTGCCTGATGCAATTGTTCACAGCAACGCTACTTTTTCCAGGAGCAAGATCTTCTTCTGCCATTTCTACCCAGCCCAGAGATCGCACAGCAAAGCACTAAAAAGAAAACAGAAAATATCCGAACATGTATTAGAGCATACAACATGCTGCTGTATCCGGCTATGGAAATCTTGTCATGCAACAGAAACTAGTCAGCTAAGGTTAAAGATCCCTGGCTAGGAGGAGAACAAAGTCAAGGCCTTGTACATGAGCTTATGCTCAAAGAATAATAAACTAAAAAAATATAATTTGAGAATGGCAAAGTGAAAACATTTGAAGGAACAAAGTGCAATATGTGACTTGCCAGGAAAGGTAGCTGTGAAGATAACAGTAATGCTTTACAACAAAATACTTTTGTTAATATAAAGGAGGAAACAAGGGAGCAGTAAATAGTAGGACACACAAACACACAGAAATAAAGGAAAAAACACAAATACAGGTACAGTAGAACTGAAATTTTAGCTAGCATCTAGAGCTCCAATTGAAAAGAAAGAAAATACTATCGGATTATGTCTATTTTGAGATTTATACTCACGGTATATCTCACTGCCTGGCTTCTGACCAGAAATTTTTTTTTTTTTGTGCATTACAGCAATCATTTCTACAGTAAGTTTAACTAAGGTAGCAAACAAGACAAATTCAAAGCACTAACAAAAATGTAAGCTATCATAAGAGAAAAGCAGGTTTTTTTCTAGAAGAAATTAAAAATGACCTTTAAAATTAAACAATCTAATTATACAGTTTTTTAGCAGAAGGATGTTTAGCCAACCAGAGCACTCAGTTGGCAGAACAAGCCAAGGCGACATTTCTTTGCACATATGGTGCTTTTTGCAAACAAAACAAAATGGGAGAAATTAAATGACACCATCTCCACCCTACATTTACTAGAGTAAGGAATAAAAAACTTTAACTCTTAAAAAAAACACTGTGCATTTGCTCTCAGGCTTTACAGTAAAATACAGTCTGCACACTACGTCAACGGGAGTTTGCCTCTGAGACCAAGATTTCCTCCAGAGAACTTTCTGGGCAAATCTCACCCTCTGATGACAATGCACTGCCTGCCACAGCTGCACAACAACAGTACTACAGTACCCCCTTAATAGGCACAACAAACATTTATGATCGGCCCTAAATGTTCAGCAATATTAGCGCCTTAACAACCCCATGCCTAATTCATGCTGTCATCTAGGTATTTAATATGGCAACGGCCACCGCCACTGAACACTATCCCACCTCCGAGCTCCGCTTTCCCGGCATAATATGAAGAAACACTTTGCCTGAGTCAGCGATGAGCTACTGCACCAGCACTGACATGAAGCTGCACTCACTTCTCACACCCAAATCCTCTTTGCTAACCATGATGCTTCCTACAGTGGTCCAAGATTCGTCAGGCACAAGTTCCAAAAGTAGAAGTGAGAAAATTAACAATTAATAACTGAAAATCTGCCATTGTATAACATCTCTGCTCTTTCACCTCAAGCCTCTCCTTGCCAAGACTGACCAAGTATTGATGTCAGGTCCTTGGTCCCCTGCTCGCTTCAGTGTTATTCTTATGTTTCTTCTGAAATGTTATGCTGTCCTGAAACTCTGTGTTGTTCTGGGGAACTCGCTATTTTTTCAGTCAGTACAGGTCCCTTTTAGGTAGTCAGCGCAATTTTAACCTCACAAAGACCATGGCTCATTGTCCAGCACTGCTGCCTTATGCCACAGAACTCGCTTTGCTGCCAGCAGCATCCAGTGGGTCCTGGGAGAGCAGGCAGTGGTCCCGGGAGCTGCTCCAAGGACGGTGGCACTGGTGACCGCTGGCAGCCCTGCTGTGCCCAGCGGGACCCTGCCCTCTCGGGAGCTGCAACAGCAGGTCCACGCTGGCATTACCAACTAACCCTCTTCTTGAGATGCAGTAAATAAATCAGCTTCAGAGTTCGAAAGCAGACACTGAATATTCATTTTCTGCCTTCTAAAAGCTGCTGTGAAGTCAGTGAGCAGATCAAGCTCACGCACCATTGCTGGTGTGCCATTTGGGAACCACTGTCCTCAAAAAAATACCCCAAGACATCCAGGTATTTTAAATATGCATAATATATCAACTTTGGCAAACTAAGACAGGAATTAAATTCACCAGTGGGTAAAAAGATTAATGAGTTTCTCCTTCCTTCCCTTTAAAACTTCTCCTTCATCCTTCTTCCAGCTTGCCCAGCACACTCATCCAGCCAAGCAGAACACCCAGCCCAAGAGCCTGCCTCTTGGACCACTGGTACCTAGTCCTGCCAGTCACTAATGGGATATCTCATCTAAGGCATCAGACGGCAAATACACTCTGCAAATTGTGTGAAACTCTTTAGCGAGTGTGGGGAAAAAATTAAAAACTCTCCTGCCTCCAGATTTTTTTTTCTTTTTTTGTCTTTACAGACAAAGAAACCAATATGCAAATTCTCCTATGTTGCCGCTTCCTCACCCAGCTCTGCTGGAAACCCACAAAGTGCTGAATTTCTGATTTTAAAGGAAGGAGAAGGTAAAAGAGGAAACAAAGGAGAGGTCACCACTCAGGGGTGCTCTTCACTTCAGGGCTACGTGAGATACTAAAATACCCATTTTTTAGCAATTATTAAGGTCATCTAATTTCAAGATCGCAGAATTTTTTTTTGCGCATCAGATGCTCATGCATCTTGCTGAAAGTGCTGCAATGCCCACTAGGGTATTAAATATTTATCTTTGCAAGCTTTTAAAATACAGATTTTTCCAGTGCCAGAAGAAAGGGTTTTTTATACAAGTATTTCAATATTAAAGTGCATAACAGAATACTAGCAGAGAGATACATCTTCTAAACCATCTTAAGAGAGCTGAAAAACTAAATATATACAACGAACATATTGTTTTGTCATTACTCTTCATATCTCAACCACATCTGCAATTTGCTAGCTGCTTTCCAAACAGAAAGATAAAAATAGCCCTTGCACTGAACAGAGTATACCTGAAGAAGGCAAAACATTACTGAAAGACAATCAGTTCAAGCTGACAGAAGGTAAATCTCTAATTAGTAAAGGTGGTGAACTGGTTTGGTTTTTTTTTCCCCGGCCATTTTTCTTTTTTTCCTATGTTTAAAATTCTCCAGCAGTGGCATCCGGCATCCATTGCATTTCTTGCCCTTCCCAGCCCACTGTCATGACACTGGAATGAGGTGAATGGGACACTTTTGTCCATCCCACGTATTCCCCTCTGTGGAAGGGCTTGGCTTCCTTCCTCGCCTCCATTCCTGCTCGGTGCTTCCAAGCCAGGTAGAGGTGAGAAACCCCGTTGCTTTCTGGCACCTGTCAAGTTTTTGTTTGCATGTTGTACAAGAAGCCTTTACCATAACCCATATTAAATGCTTCAGAACAGCTTCATCAAAACAAAGTGATTTCCCAAAGTCTCACTGCAAACAAAAAGAACTCTCCATAAAACCCAGAAAGACCCAACACTCCACTCACAAGGCACCGCACTGACCTGAGAATACACATACAAGAAACATTCTTTTCTCTCAAATACATGTAAAGACCAAAAACCTTCTACTTCTTGGTTAACTGAAGTGATGGCAGACCTTCGTGCAGATTTCAGCACCAGAAAATAAGAGGACTCAGAGTAACATGTGATACCCACCACGGTTCATCACCATCAGTAAAAGCGAAGTAACAGACACAGACCCCTGTGGGGTGGGAGGGTAGGGGCAGTGTTTGCACTCACGCCTTGCTTGGCTCCCTTTCTCTGCATATTGCCAGCAACTGCGTTACAAAAGATCTACTTCATTTTTTACTGTTGATGGGTTTTCCTCCTCTTAATTATTTGCCTCAGAGTTTCTCTTTAAAACAAAAGAGCACAAAACCCAGCAGAAACAAACCACCTAGTGTCTCCAGTTAGGTATAACCTAATTCTTAAACCTGGGCTAGCTGAGTTAGTCTTGACAACAGAATTGCTTAGTTCTCTAGTACGAACGCAGCATCATGGTTCCCTGGCTCCCACCAAAAATACTTACCCAAGAGACAACGTGCTTCCTTTGGCCTGACAGAGCTTTGCTAACGCACCTTCTTTTCTCCTGGAACCAACATCCAGAGTAGAAACAAGCCCAGCTGAAACCCAGAATGCAGCTTTCCTTGCGCAAGAGTCTATGAGCTCAGCAAAACAGGCATTCCTGGTAACACCATTGGGTTAAATACCTCTACTTGAGGTTCACAGATAATTACTGGCAAATAAATTATTGGCCCATCATAATTCCAAACCAACTTTTGGGTTACAGTAGTCTACCTAGTTTCTTTTCCCTGTTGGAGAATAAACAAATAACCCCTGTATCACGTCATACATTACTATTAACTTAAAACACAAGATCTTACAGTTTTCTGTGCCTGGTCAGGCCCTCTGCTTTACCTTAAAATGAAAACTCTAAAAAGGGTGATTTAAACAACCATATGTGATTAAGATAAGTGAAACTGGATTCTCTTATCTGCTTGTCAGACTCTTTCCAAGACCTGGCAAAGAAAAACAGGTTTGAGGAAAAACAAGAAAGTTGATAAATACAGCAGAATGAAAGAGATCGAGGAATCGTATACTGGATTTAGATCACTGCTGTTTGGGATTGGGAAGATCAAAGATACTACCATAAACACTGCATGCCTGAGAGAAGTGAATGAAAAAATGTCATTTAAACCATGGTATGTCAATAATCTTGTATTTTCATCTCGACTGGAGACTTCACATTTCCTGCTAGGCTACACAGGACATTGTGCAAAGAAACTACAGAAGGAAACAGGCCACCTTATGACACTGCCCCATGAAAAGACAGGTGAACAGAAATGAAAACACAGGTGTCACTGCTCAGTTTTACAGTGCTGGGGAACATGTTTGCATGGCTGCAAATTCAATTAATGTTCCAGGGTTAATGATCTGTAGCCAAAGAACTAAACTCATAAATGCTGTAATCCAAACTCTGTAAAAAGCTGTAAACCTCCCATGCGGTGCAGTTCTGATTTGAAACATGGCCTAAAGCTGGGGAGCTTTAGGTTTGAAGGGATGAATGAACCATGGATCACAATTCTGCTCTTTGGCATCGCAGAACCTTCGCCACAGGTGAAGCAGTTTTTCCAAGAGGAACTCCAGAAGGAGCTTTGACAGGTACGCAGAACTGTGACAAATCTCTGCATGTAACCAAATGCCACACTCTAGCTGTTGCCTCATGTAGTGCTAAGAATGTACCTTTAAAAAAAAATACAGAAAACCAAAGCAAATACAATACAGAGGACAAGAGATCAATTACACAGGTGTGATGGCACAGTACTATTGGAAACTGGATCGATCATAAGGGCATAGGTAGAAAAGATGCCATTACAGGGAGCAAATGGATTAGAACATCAGCAAACTAATGTACATTACGAAACCACAGACTGATCACTTTTCAGATCACCCAGCTGTTGGCAGCCACCAGGAACATCTACATTAGAGTATGTTTGTCTTGATGATTTAAATCTGTGCTATTAATTTCTTCTCTACTTCTGAGCCTACAGTACTTTTTGAGACGTTTCCCTTTGTTTCCCTTTAAGTTTTCCCTTTTTAAAGGTTATATCTGCCTGCAGACATATGTAAATCATTACAGTATTTAATAAGGCCTTTTATCACAGACGACTGAGCAGGCTTGTGCCTGAGACACAGCATGTAGATCATATAATTAACTGCTTCTTGTGCAGCCAACACAATTTTGGAAATCCCACTTAGATTTTCTTTAGCATTTTAAAATAAAACAAACTATTGTATCATTTTATGCTTTGGAAGATCAAGTATTATAAAATATAGCCACTCCATTCCAAGAAAAAAGTATGTTCCAGTATATTTGCCTGCTACACATCAAGAAAGCTTACATTGATTCCAGATGAAAATATTGGAGATGATCAAAGGTAAACTGAGTAACAAAAGAATAAAGAGATCTGATGCAATTAATGAACCAGGAAATACGTTCATTTAATTTACATGACTAGACTGCAATGCATCCGTTTTCTTGAAGAAATACTGACAGTTGTCACGTAAAAATTCTTAATTACGAAAAATTCAAAATGCAGAATCAAAAACATACTAAGATGATTTTTCAACATTTCCAGCTTTCTGTTGCAGCTCATGTTGTATTATTTGAATTTCTGAAAATATACATGCAATACAAAAATAAGCACCACAGATATTCAGATCACAACAGAATTCAGAAACCCACTAATAATTGCTTTTTCAAGCAGATGATTATAAACTAAACTTCTGTGGAATAAAATATGAGGGCTTTACAAATACTGTAAAATAACCTCTAGGGCAGGTCAAGATTGAACCTTCTGCTCTCACAGTCCCTTATTCATTCTCCAAGACACTACAGTCTCATTTTTTCCAGACCTGCAGACTCCAATGTGCAGGATGACAAAAGTCCCTCTCTTGTTTTGAGTTTAATACTTCTGTCTCAGTGGCTCCTGCTGGCTCACAGCCAACCGTCAAATCTGCTCTTGCAAGGCAAGAAAATGCTGCAGGACCATTGTGCTGGTTCAAGATTTTTTTAATCCCAATTTCTTATCCATTACTGTATTTCTGAATCAAGTAAAAAAATCGAGACAGTTGAGCATAAATGGAATGGACAGTATTATTCTCTACTAAAACCCTTTTGCTAGATGTAGTTCTGAAGAATAAATTAAAATCACCTTACTCTTTTCTCCAGTCTTCTCAGTAAAGAATAGGCTCTGATTTTAGATGTTTTGCAGATAGATACCTTGACTTCACATCCTAAAGGAATGGGTTTATGGACTTTACTTCAAGCTATCAAGGGTGTTTTGGGTTTCATTTTAACACAGTGAGATAAAAACCATGCTTCCTCAGTGAAAAAAAGGCAGTCATATTTTTCGCCAGAAACTAATAAAAGATGATTGTTGCAATGATGCTCTAATTAGGGTCTATTTGTTCAGATAACTCAAGCAGGTTTCATTATTCTGCAACACACAAAAATGACCCCAACAAACACACATATGCTTTATCAGTAAAGACAAGCCCTGCAGGAGCTTACAGGGCATGAAAGAACATGTGCATTCAATTCTGAACAACTAATGCACTTTAACCTTAAATGTTGTATTTCTCTAATGAGGGTTCTTCTGCAGGCTGATAGGTGTGAGTGGTTCTAATGCAGCCAGCAGCACTTTTAGTACTCTGGTAATTTCAAAGGTAATATGCATGGCATCCAGCTTAAAAAAAATAAAAACCAAAAAACCTTTAGGTGAACTCTTGATGTTACTGAATCAATGGGGAAAAAATCTTCCATCTTCCCTAGAGTTAGGATTCCATGTCTATTTAAAAGCGATATTGTTAAGAGTAATTTCTTTTCTGCAGAAATTATGTTTACAACAGGATCCAAAGTCAATGAGGTTATATCACTTCTGATTGATTTCCACCCTTTGGAAAAGACTCAAATCAACATGAATCCTGAGTCCAGAAATCCTGAGCCCTGGTGAGCCTCCCACCTTTGAGGACCCACTTACCTCTCATGCGATTGTCTTCAAGCATATGGAATAATGCCTACCCACGTAGGAACATCATGACATTATGATGTACTGCATATCTCACGTTTTTAAAGCCCTTAAGAGGTAAATATTACCTCCCACTGCCTTTTCTCTTTGATAAAATGCAGGAAATTTTGCCAAGCAAGACCTCTGTTCCTTTAAAGCAAAATTTAGAGCTAGAACTCATAACAAAATAAATATACATGCTGGCTAGAGCTATCTAAATGATATTCTGTCATTCAACACAGTGTTCCATTTTAATTGCTTTTTAAATAAATTAATTTAATCCGTAAACGTACCTTTCATCAGGTCCACAATGGACAAATAACCCGCCAAGGTTGTACCATGCTGTTTTCAAACTGTGTATATATTATATATAATATTTATAACATACATAAATATATATATAGACACGTAAGTATGTACTCTTTATTTCTTTCCATTAAAAAAAAAATCTATGCAGCAGAATGGCAAACTTCATGACACTGCAGACTAGAAAACGCTACTTCCCTGAGCCACCCTAAACTAGCAAGCTGACATAAACAATTGAAGAGAAATACAAAAATATCATCTGAATGGTTAATTTTGTAGCAGCCAGATGATGACCAGATATTCAAGATGCAGTTTATGACCGACCGGCTGTTCTAAAGCTGGAGCTGACAGAGGCTACATATTGTTTTAAAGGTGAAATGCTTGGTCTCCAGAGGGGCGTATGAAGGGCCACGAGCAGCGATCACCTCTGGAGTGTGTTTGCAAAGACGCCTGCGAGCTGATGGGGAGGTTTGCCAGCAACACCAGCAGAGCCTGAGCCAAACTGGGAGCTGCCTGTGCTGCAAATCCACCAGTCTGCAGAACGGCAACAGGAGCCTTTTGCCTGTGGGACACGAGTATGGTGAAGACTGATTCTTCCCCTGGTTTCTGTCCACTCCTTCATCAACCCTACATGAAGTACTGCTGGCCCAGAAAGTTTACCGTGCTGTACAACAGCGCAGTGAATAAACTGTGACTAAAATCACTTAAAAATAAGAAACACTAAAATATTAGGAAGTGCAGATTCTTCCAAGAAAAAAAAAATCTCTAAGAACAAGGCAAAGAAGGTATTTTGATTTGGGGGAGAAAGTGTTCTTACATGTTATCTTCTCTTTTCCCAATCCTGTAGAAATCCAGCATCCCGATATCCCAATGCAAACCCTTTGTATGGTATACCTTAATAAATCAAATATGGATAATGCTCCAAAATTCCACACATAACTATTGCACTACAAACCTGGAAATTAATGGTAAATTTTAAAGCAGTTTACATTCTCTTCGCATGAGGAATGTCTTCGTAACATTTTTCTAAGGAAGGCTGCAAGTAAAATCTCTCCCTCTGTGTCTCTCCTGCTGTTCAGTCACCCATGTCCTGATCCTGCACAATAGCTTTGCATCTAGTAAGATCCCAGAGATACCTGGGATTTCTAAGACTGAAAGATACGTAACATTTTGCAGGATCAAATTATAAATCTTGAAGGTCTCAAGAAATTAAACTATGTTGTCCCAGATATTGATATTATACATATAACTATTAACTCTGTATACCATTGAAAAAGTCAATACCTTAGATTTGAGAAAAATATGGTGACTTCCTCTGCCCTGGACCAATTTCCATATTTGATTAAATAAGACCCCATTTAAGGACGACGTGGAAGTAAATATCCTCTAGATAGAAATCTATATTATGATGTACCTCACATCATGACATTATCACTTATATCATCACCTAATGACAAAAATAGATGTCAAGAGTAATAAGTATCAATCATGGAGAGAGAATGAATGAGCAAACACACTCCACAAAAGTTCTAATGTACAAAATGAAGACGACACTATTTAAAAAAAAAAAAAGTTGGAGATGTATTTTAGTGCTTCGTCTGCTATTTCTAAAACTGCTTTCAAAGCAGAATGTTTTTGAGCACCTGCCTCACTTACCTGCAGCATCGGTTCCGAAACTGCCGTCCCCATCACCCCCCAGTGCCACCCAGAAACTGCAAGAATGTAAAGATGGATAAATATTTGCTATCCTATAGTGATTGTCAAGACTGACCTCCCCTTGATTATTCACTGGATGCTTCAAACAGGAGGTCTGTGTTTTGAAAGCTACTAAAATGACTGTCCAGGTGGTGGGAGGGGGAAGGATCTAAGGCCACCTTTTTGTGTTTGAGAGAAACAAGGAAAAAAACCTCTTCAAACTCCACTAAAAAGTTTATTTTGTTTCTGGGTTGGGGTTTTTGTTTTGTTGCTTAGTTTTTTAAAAGATTTTATTCCCAGATTATAATTCTTCCCTCTGAAAGCCTAAAATAAGCCAATACCAAAAGGAGACTTTTTTTTTTTCAAACTACTGAACTCTTACTCTGCAGTAGTTTTTATTTTAAATACTTCAGAACATCATTTAAGGAAGATGTATGAGCACTGAATATAACCTGCTTTCCTGCATTTTTCAAAACCATTTCCACACTATCCAATCAATGCAAAAAATCGGCATTTCCAAATGTGCACTTAGTCTTCTACTGGCTGCAGCTTAGTGTTAAATGAACTATGTGTACACTGGTTGGGCTAATCCTCGAAATAAAAATTTCTGTTGCCCATAAGAAACGTTCAACTATTGGCAAGAAGATTCTTTGAAAAACAAACCAAACCTAAACAAAACCAAACCAACTCCCCTCTTCTGACCAAGGTGCTATTCAAGTTGTTAAGATGAAGACCAGAACTTTTCTTCTGCTCATTTGTGTGAAGAGCACTTAGAAACACTGCTTGTAATTATGGCTTAAGTTGCAACTAAAATGATTACCTACTCAGGAGTTGAATAAGTAAGTGAAATTATGCATCAAGAACTTTCCAACAGAGAATATGGACATTGTAAAGCTACCCTACATGACCCTGGAAACACTCCACCCAAGTAACAAATCTGATGGGTCATGATTAAAAGAAAAGACAGAAAACACAAAGCTGCTACAATAGACAGGGAAACAGGGACTCAGAAGATGGCAACCCTCCTAGCTTCATTATGAATAATTAAAAGCACTTGACTTGTTTATTTTAATGAAGCTGAGCTGAAAAAGAGACATAACTGCCTGCTATAAATGCCCTAGCAGAATGCGAAACATAGAATAAGAGAATAAAAAATGGCCTCAAAAAGTTTAGGTTAAAAGGTTCTTGACTATCAAAGGAGGGCAATACTTGAATCAGTTTGTCAGTAAGACTCGTCAAGGCAAAAAAATAAATGTCTAAGAAGAAAATTGAAATACGTGAGATTATATAGTGTGGCTCCCTATAAGGGTAAAGGAATGGGTTGAAGATTTCTTCTAGCCTGCTCCCCTGCAACAGGCCCTATTTCCTAGGGAATGAAAACCAAGGATTGTTTTTGAATGAAACAAATTCCTACTCAAAACCAAGCAGAAGTACCATTTTGGAAGAAAAAGTGTTGAAGATACCTGGTTTTTCTTTTAAACTCTTTTGTAAGGAGACTTAAGATGGAATAAACTCTTTGGATTTAACTAATTGAATTGAGTCCACTAATCAAGTCCATTAATTGAAATAAATTGAACGGAGGCTTTTTGCAGCGTTTCAAGTGCTCATGAGAAGATTATATCTAGCATGAGGTGGACTGTGAAACTGCTGGGAAATGTTGAATACTCCCTGTTCGCACCCATAATTTTAGAAGCTACTCTGACTGTGAGAGAGAATTATGGACTTCAGTGTGAAAAGATGATTCTTTCCTGGAATTACTTGACAAGGCAAAATCTCCTCCTCTCTGGTTAAGTCTTCGCTTGCACCAGAAATCAGAATGATCTCCATCACCAAGGAGACACGCTGATTATTTACTAATGGTCCTGTGTCTAGCCAGGATATTTGCTTCTGGACAAGACCAGAAACAAGCAAATTTAGGATGTCTCCAAAACACAAATACCCGCCCCCATAGCAAGAGAAGCAGCACAGAGGTGGATATTAACTCTTTGGGGGGCACACAGTATTTTGTAAAATCATCTCAACAGTGCTATTTACAGGCCACTTTAACAACAGCCCCAAGTGGTCTGACAAGTCAGCTTGTCAGAAAAACCCCTCACATCTCTCCAAATAGCCCAACTGGTTAATCCCTAATGCCCAGGTATGCCATAGGAGTTCATCACCGACTCACTTCCCATGTCTCCAAATGTGTTTTAATTCACCTACAGTTAAGTAATCAAATTTAAATACCTGCTATTTGCATCTCCTACCTCTACGCCTCTTGGAAGTAGTCTCCTTCTCCTCCATTCTTTTGAGATCCTGTGTATTTACTGGTTTCTAAAGTGGAAAACAGACTTTCGAAGGAACTGCCTAGTACTTCCGCAGGTATAAATACATTCTTCTCATTCTTAGACACGTATCTATAGCTAAAACTACTCTCAAATGGCAAGGCTGGAAAGTGAAGCTCCACTGAACAGTCTAATGTAGACAGGTAATTTGAAAATCCATGCTTAACACTGAAAGA
Organism: Caloenas nicobarica; assembly: GCF_036013445.1. Lineage (NCBI taxonomy): Eukaryota > Metazoa > Chordata > Aves > Columbiformes > Columbidae > Caloenas > Caloenas nicobarica. Next base: position 54,386,105 of record NC_088248.1, on the reverse strand, counting down.
CTAATTTAAGCTTTAGCAGAAAACCACATTTAAAAGGAGTGAATAAAGGCAAGCCCAAGTGTCAGGCTGAACAGGTCAATCCTGAAAAGATTTTGGAGAAACTGGGTCACACAAGCTTTCAATTTTTCATCCCATTCACAGGGACAGGTTTCCCAGGAGGTTCAGTTTCTTTGCACAACCACAAGGAAAAAATTTAGCATCTTTCTATACTTTTACACATGGCCATCATATTTTATAACATTGTAAAAAGAGACATCTCAGAAGAATTTACAGCCTAGGATTGGTAAAAGCATCTTTCTACCTCCCTTGAAACTCAATTAGGAAGGCGTAGGTTGCTCTATAAATTAACCAGGAAGGTTATGATCTCTCTCCTGGGAAGTACCAATTCAAAACTCATTTCCAGTTGTGCATGTCTCACACGCAGAATTAGATTCTTTGTCAAGTACAATGAACCATCTCTTCAAGAAATTCCTACCGAAATAAATTATTGAAATCAAGAAGGTGGATGTAATCATTCTCCCCTTTCTCCTGCTTCCCCTTCTCTTTTATGGCCTTGTGCAGGCAGCCTGCACCAAGATGCCGAGGATATGAAACTCTGAACTGCATCTTACACACGTGATACAGAGAGAAACATTTGTTGTTTATTGACAATTTTGAATGCTTAACTATGTTGTTGCATAAATCACTTTTCTTACAAGAATTACATAAATTATATGACACACTTTTCCCCAAACTGACATTTTTGCAGTGCTATAATCTTTGCAGAAGTTGACAGACTCTGGGGGAAGACAACTACTTGATCTTTCCACAAGGTGGCAGGGTTCCCTTTGCTGAAAGACAGCATTACTTGGTGTCATCGAGGAAATCTGATTTTTTTTTTTCGAATGTATTGGCCACTGTCACAAATAGGTTTAAATAGGTTTAAGATCTCTAAATGATCTTAAACAAAGTTCATTTTAACAAATCCTTCCAACAGAGTTTAATGAGTCTAAAAAAGCTTCCTTCTCTTATGCTGAAATGAAGAAAAGGTTATCTGTGCTTGCTGCCACGCAAAAGCAAGCTTCAATCAGATCTTGTTAAGGCACGTCATATGGCAGAGGGGAGCATAAGTACCTAAAAAACCCCCTAATTTTCCAAGTCTCAGGTCATCAGTTTCAAATCCTACCAGACTTCTTTCAGCCTCGCAATATTTTGGGTAAAATGGGATAGCAAGGAATCCACCTACCATACCGCTACCCATATGAGAATTAAAGATCCCAGAGCATTTTCCCCATGTGAAGATTTTCCCTGCTGTTTCCGGACCACTTCCCATCTCTGAGGGGTTCGGCCACACAGCAGCTGCTGCTCCTGTCCTGGGGGCAGAGGCACCGACCAGCTCTGCCGAGCTTCACCCGCAGGACCGCACACACGGCCACTGGTGCCCCCGCACAACAACACCCCACCAGGCAGCCACAGACCACAGCAAGGTGCTTTGACTCACGGGATTTAAAAAAAAACAACAACCAAACAAAAAACCAAAAAAAACCAAACCACAACAAACCAAAAAAGCCCACAACACATCCGAACATGAACAGTTTCTTCTCCATATTTTGTCTTGCTCCTCTCAGTCACTTCTATGAATGCTTCAGCGCTCAGTTTTGATTACCCGTTTAAGTGTCATCAGCACGGTTTTGCCTAAACCAGAGAAACAAAACCAGCTGTGACAGACAGAAGAGGACAAGCTTTTGGCATTGACCCATTTCACAGACACCAGATGGGTATTGGCTCCATAAATTTTGAAGTTTAAGCAGTAAGTGAGAGAGGGAAGGCAGATGATGACACATGAGTTATTTGCCCACACAAACACTGCCATGGTTCTCCATGCAGGAAAGGCTCCTAATTCTGCCCAGTGCAAATCACTCAGTAAAGACATATCAAAATACTGCCTCCCTATAATGCTTTCCATACGGTAAGGCTTATCTTAAAAGGACCAGCTTTCTGCTTCTGAGGACTGGCACCGAACGCACGTCGCTCCTCCAACCCCATTTACTGTGATAAGAATTTAGTGCTTGTCATTGTAACAAGCGCAGCTGAAAGTCTTGTTTTTCAACTGCCAGCCTGCCAAGCAAAACATATTTATTCACATCTGATTTAAACATCACAAGCCAAATAATCAAGATGATAAAGAAGTTTAAGTACCCTGATCAGACTGTTTTCTCTCCTAAAATATATTATTGATGCTATTATAATTATTAACTTTGTTACATACTGTCTTCCTGCACGTAAGTAGCTTCTGATCCTGTCAGTCATTGCAGCCAAAACACTTATTTAAATGACTTGGATTTCCAATTATAGAGACTTACATACATCCTTAAAAATGGATGAAAGCACAAGGCAAAACCATCACAGGACAAATCTGGAGATATGTACACAAGCATTTAAAACCTTCTGCTGCTTCTTTGTCCTCAAAAACCTTAGATCACAACAGTAAAGGCTCTGATTTAATTATGGTGCTTGTTCACATAATGGTCTCATTTTTCTTTATAAATTTTCTCCTCAAACTAGGTTGCATTCTCTGTTCTAAAATACAAAGGTTTTTTGTTCTAAAAAGTAACTTCCTTGTTACTAGCTGCTAGTTCAAGCAGCCACAAAACCAAGGAAGAAGAGTACTTTTAAAAAGGGACAAACTCGAGAATAAAGAGCAAATTCTATCACCGAATGCCGCAGGAAGCTACCAGCCATGACAAACAACAGAGTCCCCTCTCACTTGGGACAGAAAAGTCACTTAGTTGTGCAAGGGGTCAGTTGTTACAGTTGAACAGTAGAACCTTGAGCTGTAACATTCAATTTCTTGGCTTATGTGATTTTAAAGTAAGTCACACTTTCCTAACCAAACTGAACGAAGCTTTAAATCTGCAAATTCCTTCGATGGAATTAGTCTGGCATGATCAATCTACATTGTGCAAGAGCAGGAGTACAGTTAATTTAAAAACCTAGGAGGCATTCTGCACCTTTCAGGTTTGTTTACAACTGCCAATTTTTAATTGTTATCCCATTGAAGATCTTCTTACAGACCTTGGTTTCTGGATCGCTGTTGATGCTACAAGAATCATCATCATCAGATTGTGGACCATTTCTGCTGCAGGAAAAAAAAAAAAGACATAAGTCAATCTTAAAAATCATATAGAAATTACAGCACAGCACGAAATGGAGCTGGCTATTCCACAGGCACTTTTGAAGTCATTGTACCTGAGCTTCAAAGAGGCATAGCGTAACGTTGCTCCTTCAAACTCTTTCAGACTTGGGTCTGGGTTCACAGTGGCTGCATGCAGATCCTAGAGACAAAGGCAGTGCTGTTAGTGCTAGTATTAGGTGCTATTAATTTCGTATTAAGTACATCACCATGTTATTTCTTATTTCAAAGGGAAATTAAATCCTGCCTGCAAAGAAGCGACAGTATTTCCAGCTGAAGTTAGAAAGAGGCATGCATATATTCCCAAGCTGCAGTTCATTCAGTGCAGGCATCTTACTCATTACATCATGGCAGTTGCCCTGCTAGTTCAGACTGAATCCATTCCAAGTGGAAAGATCAGAAGGCAGCATGTTTGTGAGCTAGACATCCCTAGCAGTACCCCCATTCACTTTGGCCTAGGTTATGGATGACATTCATGGAAAAACAAAAGGGGAAAAAAAACCAGCCACTGCCATGCAAAAAAACAAGGGTAATAGTATCAAAGGTTCTAAAATCTGACAATATACTTGCCTTCCAAATGTCACTATTAATCTTTCCCCCATTCAGTACAGCAAAATCACTCCATGGCTGTTTCTAGACACATAATTATTCACACAGGAAGAAGCACATTGATAAAAAAAAAAAAAAGAAAGAAAAAAAAAGAAAAAGAAAAAAACACAAGACACTGTTGTTAGCATTGATATTTACAGGATGGGTTAGGGAACAGATTACCTCAAACTTCAACTAATTACTCCACTATACCATGGCATTTGGAGGAAAGGGGAGAGAAGACATGCCTCTAACAGTTACTTACCAAAACAAATGATTGAAACAAGAGAAGTTAATATAAATTAGGAACAGACAATGAAATTACTCTTTAACTATGATCTTAAAAGCAAGCAAAATGAATCTGAATATGAATGTTGGCCACAGCTGCTACAGCCTTTCATAAACAGCAATTAAGTGGAAACATTAGGATTTCCATTCGATTGGCACTTTTGTTAAAAGACCCTAACACTATTGGAACTAGAAATACTGAAACACAACGATATATACAAGGATAAGATACATACAAGGTAAAAATCAAATATTTCTAGAGACAAAGCACAAGAAAAGGACAGAAAAGGGAACGAGGATTACTAAGGAGTGCAGAGAGATTTCTTGTTGAAAAAGTAGTTTTGTAACGTAGCAGCTTTTTTAAAAAACAGAAGAAAACAACAACAACAACAAAAAACCAGCAAAGAAACCACCCACCCTCTCATTTTCCATTCCATTTTTTCAGAGGCATTCACTGGCACAACCAAGCAAGTAGCAGCACATTTAGCACAACAGCAACCTGAGGCTCATCCTTCTCTGTAAAGCCTGGCAGAAGCAGCTGGTGTCGGAGCTGCCCCTCTCCTCTCCCCTACGAGGTCAGAAATCCCACAGTCCCGAATAAGAGCCAGGTGGGACAGGAGATTCAGTTACCAAGAAGCCCACAGCCACCTCTTTGCAGCTTCACCAAATCAGGTATTCCTGTAATTAGTGGCCTCTTTTAAGATGAGCTCTCCCAGGCTGTCCAGCTCAGCCCTAAGATAAAGTGGTACCTATTAATGTGGCCCAATATATCAAATTGCAGGGTGGACTTCTCTCTCCAGGACATCCACACTGGAGGAATTATTTGTGAGAAACAACTCCCAGGAGTAACTCTTCCAAATATGCTTTTGAATTAGGAGTTGTTAGCTTTTCCTACTACGTCCTTCACCTTTAATTATAAGCTGCTAGTGGTTCAGTTACCTATGGAAGAACTTCCAGTAGTGATCCAGGCCTGGGATGAGTCAGGCTTTAAGAAGACACAGCTAACATCACCAAATTGTGCCATGATCTCAAAGAAACTCCTATTGAAAATTAAGCCCTATGGCTTTTTCTCTGCACAGAAAATGGGAAAGAGGCTTCAAAATCTCTACAATTTGGAAGAGAACGTTACAAAAGACGAAGATTCACAAAGGAAGTCATTTGGCAACACACAGGAGAGAAGAGTCATCTAAAACAAAGTCAAATTTAATCAGCTGTGCAAAACCAAAATAAATTTTCATGCTTTTGAGGGGGAGGAAGGGAAGGAATGTTCCAGGTCATCCATATTTAGCATTTATTAGCATTTTCGTTAAATCTGCAGGATTTTCGCATAATGCTTAACCCATAATTGCTTTGAATTGAAATTTACTGATTATCTTGTGAAAGAAAAATTGCCTTGTAGTCTGTGCAAAAGAAGGACATTTTTGCATTTTTTCCTTTTTAAAGCCCTTTTTGCCATTTGTATGTATTGCAGCATTGTTCCTCCCTAGCCATTTTTTTCTGATTCTCTGTGTGACAATAGTAACCGCTTTTCTTTATGCTAAATATCTAGCGTAAGCTACAACATAAAAATGGCTGACTTGATCTGTTCTTTGTTGACTGCCCTCAGCTGTGAGCCACATTCTACCAAATGAAGCAAAGCTTCTATATGTCACATCATTAAAGAGACAGGGACACAAAATTCAAAAAAAAGAAAAAAAAGAAAAGAGGAAACAAGACAAAGGGTAGAAAGACATTACTCTGGGGGAAAAAAAAAAGTTTCAAAATGTTGATTTGAGAAACCCAAAAGCTGAAATAACCCAAATAAACTCATCTCAAGACCAGAACATGATGCTTCACAGACAAATATGATAAAGATAAAAGTATACTTTATGGATTCATGGAAGCCTATGAAATGCTACCAACCCCAGTCTTCAACAGTAGATTATACTCTTTCATCTGCCTAAAACCTATCTATCCCCCAACCTTTTCAGAAGAAAGCAATATAAACTTCAGCACGTGGGAATGAGCTAAACGAGCCCTTCCAAACCAGATTATCTCAGAGTACAGGCTTCCAAAACCCACACTGAAGGCGCCAGCAGCACATGGCTCATGCGTGGTCCAACGTGGAGCTGGAAGCCATCCACCACAACTGGGAGAGAGGTGTTTGGGAGCCCCTATTCTACCTCGAATTCCACATCCTTTGTGAAGTGATGGTATCACAGACATCCAGGTTAATCCTTCACAGGGAGGGAGAGGGGGAGGACCTGGGGTAGGGCTGCAGTGCAGTGAACAGGGACTGAAACTAGTATCACCTGCAAGTGACCTGGAGATGACTGGGTGCTGGCACATATTGACTGCAGAGAGATGAAAGCCCAAAGATTCACAATGGCTGACACTGTTAAATCTAGAATACAAATTATTTCACTACCTAGCCCTATCTCTTAACCCCACACCATGGCTTATTTCCCTCTTACTGCTCTGTAGCAGGGTTCTGCTCAGAACCGGCTGAATCCCAAAGGATTTTTCCTCTAGTACTCGCTTAAGAAAGCTCAACATCTGTGATTTCAAGAAATGCAAGACTTTTCCTAACAGTTCTCATCATAACTCCAGCTATGCCTTTTCTTTGTAGCAGTTTCAGAATTTGGCAGTGCACAAAGTCCTGAGCCCAGTTCACACTCTCCTTTTGAACTCCGTTACTGCAAGTCTGCTGGTAATGTATTGCAAAGCTATCTTAATAACCACTCGGTCAAAAAATCAGTATTGTTTAGGTAATGGTTTGTAAGACGCTTATCAATGAATGCAGAAACCTTCAAGAGACAAACGCCTTCATCTAGATCTACAATTAAAATAACCATATAATATCATACTAATACAAAATTTGGAAACTCACTTATTTTCTGTATCATCTTTTATATCACAGTACAGGGTCTTGATACTGCCACAGAAATGAATATGCATAAATCTTTGTTGGATTGAATGCCTTGCTGAATTCGAACTGCCATATCAAAGCCCAGATAAGCCTTCTACGTATTCACATACATGGCATTTTAGAATGACTCCTCAAATGTCTTACTTAACACTGTATTAAAATCTACGTTGTTATAGTTCATACGTTTCATTGCTGAGAAATTAATTATAACTTTTTATAATCACAAATTATTCTTCATTTAAAGCAAACAAAACTGTGAAAGGTTAAAGGGATATCTGCCACATTACCAGTGTGTCTGAAATTTTAATTGTAAAGACATTTCAAACAGAGGTAGAAAAACATTTGAAATGAATATACATATTTCCCCTCTGCAATTTACCAACCATACTGATTTCTGAGTTTTTGTGAAAGATGTCTATAACTTACTAATTAAAGCCCTATTCTCCATATTTTAGAGTAGGAAAAATACTTAATGGTGAAGTTATATCACTTACATGTACATAACAGGAATTTATCCTGGAAGCATGTGCAGCAGTTCACACTCTGCATTTCTGGATTTTTTTTTTCGTGTTTTCTACCTGAATGATAACAATTGCTTTTTCTCTGTGAACCCTCTCAGAAATAACTTCCAGTGTGGTTGGTGCACAGTACATTCTATGGGAGCTTGACTGATGTAAACTAAAATTGACATGTTGTGGTCAAGTTTGCAAACCTTACGAGTAGCATTTATGAACATGTGGGAGCAATCTTTCTAAAATAAAGAACAAGAATGTGCATGTTTAAGCCTATACAGGATAAAAGTTTCACGGTCAAGATGGTAATACAGACTTGAATGTCCTTAACTCCTCTTAACTTTCACTTAAGCTATTTTGGTGCATATATCAACAAAATCAAGAACAGAAGAAATCTCATATCTAAATATATTTTTAAAAAATAAATAAATAAAACCTAAGGATTGCCTGATCCAAAACTCAAAGGTAGTACAAAGACTTCCTTTGATTTCATAAAACTGTGGACCTTCGTCTGAAAAGTTAGTATGAAAAAGAATTAATTTCAAAACAATTTGATTTTATATGAGCATTTAACTCCACAGAAGTCTTCCCAGCATAATAAAACAAAGTGATTGCATTTTTTGAAGCATACTCTTCTTTCTGATAATTTATTTTATTTTTTTACTTACATGACATCAGTCAACCCCCTGGACTGTGCCTGAAAGGATTATTTTAAAAGGCGGTATCACATATTGCTCTTTCAGCACAAGTGGAAGAAAGGGTGAATTTCGTCCTGCTTCTAGACTGATTGCAACACAGTGATCCACTTGTGCAGATATTTTGTACTGGCAGGATGTTAAGAGACTTACATTTGAGAATACTTTGTGTTTATTCAATGGAAACTACCCTGTAACAGAACTAGTGTCTTAAACGAAGACTCATGTATCTTTGTGTAATATTCCTACGAAGCGAACTAAGAAGGAGGAAGGTGCCAACAAAGACTCCGGCCAAAAGACTGCTGTAATGTGCAAAAATTTTATGTATCCTGTACCCATGTAATGCAGCAACACTCCAGTGCATGCTACAGAACTGCAGTAGTTTCATATTCATCAAGTACTGGCTGTCTAATTTATCTGAGATATGTCTGATTTCACCCTATACATCCAAAGCTTAGGGTGTTTCATGAGGCACAGCCATTAGAAAATGCACATAGAAAATGGATACTTACGACATATTATAAACAAATAGCTACACTTTGGGATGTTATCCGGCCCCACATGCTAAAGCTCAGTTTAGCTAACAGTTAAACCTGCAAGTTCGTAAAGTTATTTCCATTTTCTTTCCAGTATGCAGCCCTTAAGAAAATACAGTATGTTACCTCAGTTTCTGGAGTAGGAGACGGAGTAATGGAACCAAGTGACCCTTTTCGTGAGCCCTGGAGATCTGCTGGGATGGATACGGGACGTTGCCATTGAGTTGTTCCTGTTGGTATATGCCAGTAGTAGATCCCAGCAATGTCATTGATTTTTTTCCAACCAGGTGGTAAGTCTGGGTCTGTCTGAAATGAATGATCACTCCATATATCTGCTGGGAACAGGCAAGGAAAAAAAATAATTACTAAGACATGAACAGTACTTCCCTGGGTCTGCCTCTGATGCAAGTGATGCACAGCTGGCACTGCTGTTGTACAGTTCCTGTGTAAATGAACACCAGAAAAACATGCTGAATTATTGAGGCTCAAAGTAAGGTGACAAAGCCTGGTTTGACCTGGCCTATAAGGAGAGGAAAAAAATACACTACTTACCAAAGAGCTGCTCTAATACGGCAGCTATCTAACACCATCAGATAAACTAGCTCTTCTAATAAAGTTTAGCTTCAAGTACATTAAATGACAGAATACAAAGAAATATTTGGAGTCGTGCTGTACTCTATCCTCTTCACACATGCTTCTCAATGCATGGTAGCAGAGCATATATTTCTGCTAACTAAAGTCACCTTATCAAAACAAAAAACCCCCCACACCAATCAAACAACCTGCATTGGATTTACTTGCAACATCAAAAAGACTGCTTGCTCAAAATTCTGAGAATAAAACTGCATTCAATGGCACGACACTGAGTCAAAGCATCTAATTTTTGTTGCACAGGCTGGTGTAAGAACAGTCCCTTATCAGGGCAGTGTTTGGTGCCCAGAACAAAATGAAGGCACCACACCAATCTATATCTATATCCATATCCTTTTACATTCAGGCCTTTTGAATCCCAGTTTTCTTGTAGAAGAGAAAGTGACAGCCACAAGATGGGGAGAAAAGCAGCAGGTATCTGTACATCAATCCAATTCTGTTGACGTGGCATCAAACAACTTGCATGGAACAAACTCAGGAGGAAACAGAACTGAACATATCGGACTTCATCTGAAACTAAGAACTTCACTTACATCTGCAAGGTTTTGGAGGTAAAAACATTACATGGAAATGGTTTCTTCTGGTCTGTGGATGACTAAGCCCTACATACTTCCTCAACGGCAGATGATTTATGGTGATCAAGAACTTTTCTCAGATTCCTCCCCAGTCATCCCCAGGAAGTGAAGTTCTACCTGGCATCTACTGGCCTCTTCCCTGCTCTTCTTCACTGATTTGTTGATGAAAGGTCAATGAATCAGGACCACATGGTTGCTCATAAAGCTCTGGTTTTGAAAGTATTATTGCTCTGATACCACAGAAAGCATGGTTTACTACAGAAATTTAGAGCATGATGCACAAAAAGAATGTATAGTTTTGTACTGATGTTGGTTTACCTACCATGTGTATTACAGTAAACCATGATCTCCTGAAATGCTATATTGTAAGACATTTCTTATACAAAATGCATAAAGCAACAGGAGTAAGAAAACCAATACCGAATTAGAATAAGGAGAGCCGCTGCAGCTAAGTTGTATGAAAAAGCAAATACTTCTCTTGGGTTTTCTCAAGACACTTGGATTCATATTATCTGTGTAACTTCTCTCTACAGCAAGAGAATCAAATTCTTATTGGTGGAAAGACCATTTGAAGATGTAACCAATCCACAACTCTGCAAAGGAATGAAGTCTGCCTTTACCCAGGTGTCATGATTTACATAGCGCTGCAGACCTTTGAAAGCCATCTCTTTTTCTGGAGAAAGACCCTTCTGAACAGGGTGGCTCTGCTGCCTACGTACACTCTGGAGATAAGTCAAACTCAGCCCTCACTGCAGGAGACTGGGCAGCCAGCGTGCAGTCGATTCTTCACCTTGCTGTCTGTCCCTGTCCAAACTCGGCGTGCACGAGAGCCGTGACTAGCGAGGGTGGCCGCCTCGGATCCCAGAGCTGCCCACGCTGGCTCAGACGGGCCGGCCAGTCCTCCTCAGCGAGCTGCTCCCTGGAAACCTGCCCAAGACAAGTGTGAGCTGTCACCACCCAGCCTCTGAAATGCAGCTCTGCCGGCTTACAGGTCAACATGGTCAGAAGTTCACAGCTGGTCTTTCCTGCAGGCAGATTCACGTGAAAGGACAAGTTGCAGAAAGAGGACTGATATTTTTCAGTTGGAGTTCTGTCTCACTCAAGACAGATGTTGAGCCTTTGTCCATATGGGGGAAGATCCGCAAAGTGGCTTTTCACAGCGACGTTATTATGGAAGAAGCATGGGATAATTCTGGCACAAAAGATTACAGTAAAAGAGACATGGTAGAGTATTTTGAGGACTAAAATGGAAGATTACATAAAAAACATGAAAGATGTGATTTAAGGCAAGAAGCTAAATTCATCTGAGGGAAACTGAAAAACAAAGTGGACTCCACTGGGCTTTCCTGCCTCCACTGCCTGCCTGCACCAGGACCTGAGAAGTCCCTCAGGAAACCAGATCCCTCCTCTCTACCTGGAGCTTGTGTAGAGCTGGTGCTGCAATCCCTTCGTACAGGGTCCAGCATGACGGGGCACGGGGCTGCTCCCCAAAAGCCTTTGGCACTGGTCTTTGCAGAACTCAGAGAGATGAATCTGCTTGCTGCACTCCACCACACAGCCTCCACTTCATCTCTTCAGAGACTCAGCAACACAGCAATGACAGGAACATTTTTAAAAGCACGCAAAAATGATGAAAATTTGAAATAATCAGAAGTGAGAGCCCAATGGGAGGGCAGCACCTAAAATGCCTTACCATTCCCCTTTAAAGCCAAACAGGGAATTTGTTAGTTATTTCTCTTAAAATTAAAGAGAAAGAAGTAACTCACAAAAAGCCAATAAGGCTTTAGAAAAGTAGCAGAGAAAGATTTATTTAAAATGTAGAAATAGTTGTTTTCGTTTTTAATAAACGCACAAAGGAGTAAAACAGTCTGAAAAGATTCCCACTTGCTGAAATTGTCTGGTCAAGTTTCACTCACAAATAAATGTTTGTGTCTGAATTTTTGTCTGAATGGCTGAAACATGGAGCCCGTAATAGAAACAAACAAACAATCACCCCACCCAACAAATACAGCCTACATCCCAGTATCACTATAACTGATGAGAGCAGTTAAAACTTCAAAAATACTGGAAAAATGAAGCCTGTTAAACAAAATGAAAAATATTAATTCACTCTTTCGAAACAACTAGCAACAGAGATGTACCTTCACAAAACCATAAACACAGCCATATTTAACTAGTAATTCTGGCTAGGAGAGCTTTGTGAACACATTTTGTATTCCAAAGAAGATAGGATAAAGCCCATATAATGTAATACGTTGCTGTTTGTAATTCGCTTCTCCAAATGTCAGCCTTTGCCTATTATCTGATATAGAGCAGTGATAAATTCCATGCTGTAGCTATAATTCAGATACTAGAAGTTTGGTGTAATAATTAGAAATGTTAGTAATTGCATTTTTATTTCAAGCCAAAATGATTTTACTATCTGAGGCTGATCTAGGAAACAGTGTTATGAAATTGAAAAGAGATTGTAATAAACAATATAACTGATTCACTGAAGAGTACACGTAATCTGTAACCAAGCTCTTTAGCAACACTAGTATTTTTATCACTTATTTCATTGCTGTTTCAGGGGAAAAGATAGTAATCAACTTGCTGCCATTGTGAATCACTCCTTAGCCCTCATTCAATTAAACAGAAATTAAAACTACAGCATTCAGTGGGATCTTTCAGAGCAAACTTGTGCCGTGAATAGAGACCATTTATTTTCCCATCATTTTGTGATGCCACAGACTGTTTCCCGGTGAGAGGCACCCCCTGCGAGGCAGGGTCGCCACTCGCCAAGCACAGGTGGCACCGGCAGCATCACAACAGGTGCAAACAGCACGGCCGCTATCGAAACACAATGCAGCTTTCCAGCTGCGACCCCTGGCCACGTCGGCACCATTCTCTGCTGATGTAATTAGTGGATATTTCATAATTAGAAAGACCAAATGCCATGAAACCAAAGCAGCTTTTAACTAGTTTAGGCTTTCTTCTACAGGCGCAGCTCGAAATCCCTTTCACTGAAGGCCAAAGGCAGTCATTTAGAAACAAATACAGATGGAAAGAGAACGGCAAGAGCTCCAGAGGTGGTTTCTGGAAAAGCAGGAATGCAAAGTATAGCACAATACTCTTAATCTAACAGCAAGTTGTGTTAAAGTTTTGAGACAAAAATTACTCTTCTTCAAAAAAAAAAAAAAAAAAAAAAAGAACAGCATTGAAGTAAAATGTTCAATCAGGGATGATCTGGTGTTATGACAACAGTGGAACAGAAGAATATTGGTAAGATACTTGATTTTCTATGTACCAAATTCTGTTATCTACAGAACTGGCTTCTCCACTGTGCTTTGCAAACTGTATTTATCAGTATAAAACAAAACAAATACTCCACCTGCCATTGTCATAAGTTGGTTTATCACCAATCTAGTACCAAAACCTGGCTGTATGCCATTGTGCTTGTGCTAAACTAATTAGGATCTCTTCTTGATAAAGACTGGAAATACACCACATCATTTCAACAACAAATCTCAACACTCCCATCTAGAAGGAACATCATGCAGCTTCTTCCCTTTCTGAAGGTAAGGTAGTGGAAGATGACTAGTGTATTTACACGTTACTCAGGACTGGAAGAAAAAGATCACTCAATGTGACAGAAAGAAAAGCTGATAACTGACACCTCAAGGAAAATTGCGCCAGCAATGAAACTATATGGGAGCAAAAAATATAATTTAAAACAGACAGTAATAAACTTTCTGCTTTCATTTAGATAAACAAAAATGGATAAAAACAGCAACTCTGTGTTATCTCCACTTCAAGGAGAACTTGGTGGTGGTGATAAACAAGGTGCTATGATGGAGGCCAAAGAGTCGGTGCCTCTCTGCTTGGGTCCTTGTGCACTAAGGAACCAGTGCCTTAAACCTGGCTCACTAAAGGCCAAGCAGACCTACTTCCTGAACAAAACACTCTCAAGCAAGAGGATGGGTCTATTGCAATGAATTTCGTATTGAACTGAGAGGTACTTGGAAAAACAGACATGCACTTTGAACGCACAACTCTTCATCAGGTGAAAACACATCCCACCAACCAGCACAGCCAGGGCACTAAATTATGGCCAAGAAGAGTACTCTTAAACAAGAGGAACTGCAGTCCCCAAGGGCTCAAGGTTGGCAGCGTATCCAAAACAGAGACTGTAAATTAAAGTGCGGTACAGAGCCATCAGAGTGCTAGAAATTCTGTACCTGGGAGGTACACAGTAACAGCACCTCTGTCACAGGACAATTTTAACTGTGTTATTTCACAGGTTAAAAGCACTTTTTTGGAAAACTGGGAGAGAGCAGCAAGGTAGACTCATTGCAAGGCAGCAAATATATTCAGGGAAATCTGAGAGGTACCATCGCACCACTAAAGGGACGTATGTGTTTTGCTTTTTAAGGGACTCATTTCCACATGTGGGCCTGATGTCATGTACTTGGAAGCAGCAGCAGATGTAAGTGCACGGCCCTCGGCTGATGCAAACGCAGCTTCACTGGAGTTGGTGGAAGTGTCTGATTTTCAGTCAGTCTCTCCAGCTAAGGAGCGCTCCTTTCACCGCATGGCAGCGGAATGACCAGGTGAGACCACTTGTCTGCAAGGCTCAACAATACTTCCAAGCACTTGATCTACACTATATAAATAGAAAATAGAAAAGGGATACCATCCAAACACAGGATGTGATCTAGACTTTCGTTATCTACCACTGTCTCAAAAGTATATTTCCACAGTGAAAATTTAACCGAAAAGGAGCGTTCAGTGTCCAGGCTGGAGGCACGATGGTCCAAACAGGAACACTTTCAGAGTTTTCCAAACCTAGAAAAATAATCTGGCCAATAATAAATCTTTAAATCCACTTCTGAGCCTCTGGCCCTCCCATTGTTCACACTCGAGCAGTGGGTGCACAACATAAATGAAGTAATTCAAACTGAAAAGTACCTTGTTTGTAAATAAGAGATCTGCAACAAAGTTTCCTATGTCAAAAATTGCAAAGAATGGGATGTGACAGGATCCATCAACATGGTGAGCTAGTGTTTGGGCAGCAATGGGAAACCACTAGCTTCAAATTTGACAGCTTTCTTCATTGCTGGGATCAAGCATAATGAAAAAGCTGGCCCACAATCTATCACGTGTGTTGCAGATGCTGTCCTCTGGGCACACAAGGAGAAAGTACAAGAAAGGAACTGGGAAGATAGGAGAATAAAAAGGTTTTATTAAAAAGGAAAGGGATGGGGGGAAAGTGCTTTTTCCTCTTCTGAACTTCCGAAATCATGAAATAAAGATGTTTTCTTTCTGGGCCTATACAAAAGCAAAAAAAAAAAAAACAACAAAACAACCACACACCACAAACAAAAAAAACCACACCAGAAACAAAAAACCCCCAAACAATAACAAAAACAAACCACAAAAAAACAAAACAAAAAAAACCCAAACAAAAAATCCGAACCAAAAAAACCACAAAACAAACAAAAAACCCAAAACAAACAACAACAAAAAACCCCACAAAAAACCCAAAACAATACCAAAACACACCAACAGACAAAAAGAAAGCCACAGAAACTTAAGTCTTCTTGAGAAGAAGCCAATGACTTCAGCAGATCCGGGATTTGATCCGAAAGGGAGCATACTACTCCCCCACCCCATATGCACACTGAAGGCACAGGAAGAGAGGGGAAGATATGTTGTATTAATGAGCAAAGGCAAACAAAATTAAATGAGCACTCTCCATTAAATAGCACAATAGAAGGAACACAGGCAACGAATATTTTTATTCCATTTATTTCCTGCAGTAGGCTCGATGTGCAAATTTAAGTGTTTAAGCTGCTCAGGTTTAACAAGAAAAGGACCCCAAAGACAAATTTTCTTCTCACTTTGCACATACTACAGCATAATTGACGGTACCACCTACTCTTATAATTCACAGTAATGATGGTCAGCAGGTAGTCTCATCTGAGCATCATTGCAAGAAGCATCAATGCAATCTCAAAAACAAATGCAGCAAAAATGCAAGCCACTAGGACAAGTAATTATAAATCAGACAAGCCTGTCTAATTTGGAGAACATTACTCAACGAGGAGTGATAAACAGCCAAAGCTGTTCACTTGGCATCATCTTTTCTCGCAGCATGCAACTGGTTGTCATGACAACCCCATCATCCTTCTTGCTGAATCGCTGAACCAGCCACATGTGTTTGCAGAGAGGAAGAGTCTCAAACAGGTTCCAGGAAAACATGCCAAAATGTGGGATTTTACAGGCATACCAGTAACAAGACAATCTGTGTCAAAATGAATTGCCATTTTGATCAACTGTACAACAAACCATAATCAGAAAAGACTGACTTCTTAAAAATCTTAAGGAAGCTTGGGATGAATCACCTGTAGTTTTGTTTGTTTGTTTTGGTTTTTTAATGTGATGTGGTCTTTGTCCTGCTGTACAAATCAGGAGTTACTACGGGCATACAAGGCATTCAAGCAGATATGACTGATCTTAAGGAAGAGAGAGGAAAGCACATTTGTCAACATTCAGGAAAAAAACCACACTACTAAACCCACTTGCTTTGATGTTCTGACTTCTCCCTTTCAACCACCAAACCCCAAGGACTGAAGTATTAGCACAACAATCAACGAAAGCCAAGGGCAAGTGACTTCAGGAGAGAAGGTCAGAAGAACTGCTGATGACAGCACTGGACAGGTACTCAGGCTGGTACTACCCGTCCTGCCTAACTGGGAGAATTTCGAGGCTCTGCGAGGTGTCTGCTCGGGCAATAATGCCTGAGGTCCAGAGGTGAAGCCATGAAAAGCCAGCACCGCAGCTTGCGTTTACAGGAGTTGATACTAATAGCAGCAGCAGTGGGGAAAAGTACCACAGGAAGACAGTGAAGAAGGTCCACATGTTCCTTCCTGGAAAATGGGCCAAAAATAGATAAGAACAAGAAGACTAGCCTGTTCACCAACCAAACCCAACCAGCCATGAAACACGCAGAGTCCAGCAAAGGAAGGAAGAATTGGAGGTGACGTGAAGTGCTGGCTCAAGGGGGCTGTCATGGCAGAAGCTGTGGACCAGGAAGAAGCCAGGCTCTGGGAAGACCTGTCCCACCTGGAGAGGGTGGCTGCTTAACCAGATGGAACAGTGGTGGCAACATGAAATGATGGACATAGAGGAAGGACCACCTCAGCTGGAGCAAAGGCTGGTGAATCGCTACCTGAAAGTGCTGTAGCGGAGGCACATCCTATATATAGCTCTTGCACAAACTCTACTGTGTGATGAGACTGGCTGGGCATCCATCTGCTGGTGGGAGGTGGTCAGTGACTGTCTTCTCATTGCTTGATTTTTTTGGTATTATTTTTCTTCACTTATTAAGCTGTCTTTATCTTGCCTCATGAGTTTTTCTCACTTTTGCCCTTCCATTTCTCTTCTTCATCCCACTGGTGGAGGGAATGAGCCACCACAGAGGCATTCACAGCAAACTGGCCAAGCCCAGGATCCACCTCTCTAGGGTGGAATGAAAAGGAGTCCCAAACGAGCGAGAGCAGCACACAAATGAATGCCCTGTTCACCAACTATGTGCTTAAGTGAGATATAGTCTCAAATGCTATGTGAACAACACGCACCATTCCCTTGGAAGGTTTCTACCAACTGATTACCACAGAAGACAGAATAATTTCCTACTGTTCTAGCGAGTTATTCCTGCTTAGAAATACACTTTGTATATGACCCATATCAGTGAGTTTCTTATTTGAAATGTAAGTTCTCTATTCCTACCAGTAGATGGCAAAAGATTTTACTTAAAAATAATAACAGTCCAACAAACAGTAGAGTGTTACCTCCCTCTAACTTGGTCTCAATCCACTGTGATTGCACACTGTGGGACTGCAACCCAAGGGACCTCCTCACCACGGAGGTGAGCAACAAATAATTCATCCAGACCAGTATCTTCTCCTTCATTAGCAAATCACTAAAAATGATCTTGTGAGTTAGCTTTCAGGGCTGAAACAGTCCAGCAACAATCTATATCTGCTTTTCTGATAATTTTTTTTGGCATAGTATCTCTTCTTCCCATGCCTTTCCCCACAGAGAGCAGGATGGCAGGATATGATCTTGTGTTCTGGGTTCATACCCCATTTAACTACTTTGCATTGTTTTAGAAGAAGGAGTTTGGTCTAAAGAAGAAAAATTAAATGGCCATCTCAGCCAGGGGCCTGCTGGACTCACACAGCAAAGCCTGCACATGCCCTGTCGCGCTGGCAGACACACTGCACAGCACGCCCAACAAAAGCAATTTGTACACGCACGGAGTCCAGCCTTCCCTCTCCCCACAAAACTTATCTGTCTCAGCAACAGCAGCCAACCATTTGGCAGAAAAACAGAGAAAAATCACTTCAGTGGCAGCTCTGCATTTATGTATTTCTCTCCTGAAATAAAGAGCCTGATTCTCCTGTCCCCTCAAAGCAAATCGATATGTTAGTGTCAAACCATCCACAGAAGAGACCATTAACAATTTCATTTCAGGCAACGAACAAATATAATCTGGAATAACCACACAAAACAAGAAGATTCAGTCTATAAACACTGACACAAAAGCAGTTAAACTCAGACGTCCTTCTGACTTGAAAGACGCAAGATGCCTGCAGAGCAGGAGGAGACACTGCGCCAGTGTGTGGTGTACAGCAGTACAGTCACCTCAACAGCCTCAGCTCTCCAAGCAGGAACTGCTGCACCACAATGCTTTATTTCCAAGTAAAACTCTGTCTTACAAGTATCAAACACCACAGACTCCCAACCTGTAGCTCTCTGTGTTGCTGGGGCTGGCTGTAGACACAAGTGGGCCCCATCTCCCTCAGACCTTCTGCAAGTAGCTGGTGCTACTTACCTTGACACACACCACGCCAGACAGGTGGAAAGATCTTATGTCTTTACTTAGCTATGATGCACTTGCCATCAAGTCCTGGTGCTAAAGAAGAGCAACAGGCTTGGAGTCCACAGCTTCATCAGATTTGTTTCAACTGAGGAATAGGAAAAGCCTCAATAGCTTAAATTTGGTGACGTTAGTGAATGCCTCTTTAATCTGAATGAAAGAAGCAGTAAGCTAGAGCACAGAAAAAGGAATCTTTCTTCTCCCTTTAGAACAGGAACTGTAGAAAAAAGAAATTTGCATAAAAAGTCAGGTACTGGGCAAATGATAATTTTCTTCATTTAAAATATGAAGTCTACTGACTTCAGGAGCGAACAATATAGAGAAAGAAAGGACTACTTCTCTGGAAAATGTACTGCATAAATATATTGATATAGTCTGAAATTTTATAGAAATGCTCATTAATGAGTTTTGTGCATGATTGGCTAATTAAAAGTCAGTGAAGTTGGCCAGTGGAACAGACACACAATTCAAATGGTGGCTTGACTAAAATTGCTTTTCAACAGCTTCATTTACATCACTGTGCAAATGCATTAGAAAAACCTTCTTCTGAATTTAGTGAATCAATGAAAACAGGACATAAAATTGAATTACAACAGAGTTACTCTCTGAAATTAAAAGCTGTGCTTCATGAAAAAGCAAAATCTGCAAGAACAGCCATTTCCCATCACGGAGAAAAGTTCTACTCGTTCCCCAGTCCATGCGTATGCACGGCCTCCACACACAGCACAATAGATGCTCTAGGATGCCACGAAAACAACAACTTCACCTTCACATCAACCTCGTGAGGCAGGAGAGTGCAACATCAATGTAAACAAAGCCGGGCAGAGGTAGGAAAAGAGGGGTCTGACACGCACTAAATAACTTGCCTGGAGTGATGCCCAGACTCTGCAGACTCCCCGGGGCCTGGGCAGGCTCCAAGCACCCAAACACCAACCACAAGATCAAGGTGCACCAAGAGAGACCAGACATTGTGCTCCAGTCTCTCTACATGCCAGAGTCCCCTCCTGTCCCACACAAAGGGCTGCTCTTCCTGATGTGGCAAAAAGGTAATTCCTCCCCCATTCTACCTAATTTAGTCAGTTTAGTACTATCAGCAAAAGCCAGAGTGTTACTTTTAACGATCCGTACAATGGATTAGTTTGCCACTTTAAAGCTGTAGTCTAATGAGCATTAGAGAACAAACTGAAGGCTCCTTTTTTCCCTCAACATTTAAGCTGAAGACCTAACGTTTCCTCACCTCCAAATTCATTTCACGTTGCTAAACTACTGAAGGGAAGGGAGAAGTTATTATGGTGAAAATCCTCTCTGTTACGATTAGAGGCGCATAAGCATGAACCATTGCACGAGCACAGGAAGGAACTCACTGGCCCTCAGGGCCTACAGTTTGCCTGCAAAGAAAGATGTTACAGGAGCAGTTTGGGCACATCAGGCAGCTAAATGCTGAGCTGAGGCCTTGTAAGAGGTGAACTGAGCTCCACTTCGCATCCCTCAAGCTTTTAGACTTTTTTTTTTTTTAAACAAACCAAAACGCAACCTTAACCTTTTCAAAATTAATCTTGCTTCAGTTGAACTAAGTCTTTTCCTGAACAATGCACAGAGCCATCTATTATATTAAACAAAACATACAGCATCTACAATGAGAAGGCTTTATGAACGGGGGCTTCTGAGGGCAGATGCAAGTGTCAGGGGAGCTGGTTGTATTTCACCTCCCGTAGGTGAGGAATAGCACACATGGAGCTTTCTTAACTTAGAAGTTTAAGTATTTCACATTGCTCCATTCACATTTTGGTATTAAGCAAACTCAGAGATATTAACCATCTTTTAAAGCATTCATCCAGCACCAGAAAAATTATTATTTTCATGCTCATATTTACTTTGTGGCACTCCAGCACCAGAATTTTGTATTTATTTTTCACGGGGATGGTTTTACACACATAACTGAAGCTAGATGCAGAAATCCAGGCTTAAGACGACAGAACTGGTATCTCTGACATAACCACTAACAAAGAGCTAGAAGAAAATTCAGAAAATTACCTATTGTCACCGATCACCCTGGCAAGTCTAACTTAGCCAAAGCAAGTCTAACTTAGCAAACAGTAGCCAGAAACAAACCTAACGCACGTCAGCTGAAGTCTTATGCCAGACAAGCATTTAAAAACAGAAAAAGGGAGGGATTAATTTTGCAATTCTACAGAACCACAACAGAATTTCGTTTTCCATTAGCACCTCCTTCAATTCCAAGTATATTAGCAAATAGCTACTCACTTTTAAAAGTTGAGGACAAACTCTCCTTAAAGCTGCATATGCCCAGAATATAGCAACTTCAAAAGTTGCCTTTGTTGTGAAACCTGAGCTAGGACTCCCTCAAAACAACTGTTTGCCTGGTAAGAATGTAAACATGTCAAAGCACAGTAAAAACAATGACCAAAAGATCTCCAGTACATGATGTACCACAAGCCATGGAGATCAATTACCACCATTGAAAAGACACAGCTGATTGTCATCAGGAATTGTCACACAGAGTAAAGCATCCAGAGATGAACAAGGAACAGTGTGGTCCTTCCCTCAGCTGAAAACAGTATCTCATCTTTGGTGAAAATGTTACAATTTGCGGACACAAAGGGCTGCAGGTTGTTCTGGGAAGCAGGAAAAGCACATGTGAAGATTTCCCTTTCTGGATTGGTATTTACTTTCTTGCTGTGCAAAACCAGAAGACTGCAAATAGGTCCTACAGGATTAGGACACGCACGGTTTTGAGAGCTGTTTTTCTAATGTAGAGGCTTCACTTTCAAGTTTCCTTCACCACACAGATGTCCATGTCCTGGTTTTTATTACTTTCTTAAAGTTCCTTTACTGTTACTTTTCTGTTCTGCTACTTAAAATGCCCATATGCAGTGGCAGTTAATTACTTTTTGGCAGTCTGGAAGGATCAAGGTCACTGAGTTCTCTGAAAACAGCAGCTTGGTATTCACTGGCAGTCAAAAAAGTTTTCTTAGGAGCAAAGATCAAGACAAAAATCCTACTGCTTTAATGTAGAGTTGAACTAACACAGGACTAATGTGCGCTCTTCCCTGTGCAATATTACAAAAATCATAGAGTTGTTTCAGTTGGAAGAGACCCTCAGGATCATCGAGTCCAACCATAACCTCACTCACTAACAGCACTAAACCATGTCCCTAAGTACCTTGTCTAAACACCTTTTAAACACCTCCAGGGATGGGGACTCCAGCACTTCCCTGGGCAGCCTGTTCCAATGCTTGACAACCCTTTCCGTGAAGAATTTTTCCTTAATATCCAATCCGAACCTTCCCTGGCGCAACTTGAGGCCATTTCCTCTTGTCCTATCACTTGCTACTTGGGAGAAGAGACCAACACCCTCCATGCTACAACCTTTTTCCAGCACAACTAGAAAAGACAAAGACAGATAAAAGCGCTTCTGCAGGCAGAGACATCGAGTGCAGTAGGACTCTCGAGCTCAGAGAAGAATGACAGGGAGGGGAGGGTGTCACAGAGATCTGTAAAATCATGAATGGTGGGAAGAAGGCAAGGATGGAAAGGAAATGATCATTCACTGTTATTTACTGGTTCCTATAACAGAAAAGCAATGGGCAACTAATGAAATTACTGGAGAGCAATTTTATAACTAAGGGAAGTGCTTTTTCATACGGCACTTAATTAAATTATGGAGCTTATGGTCACAGGATATTGTGGATGCCAGAAATACAAATGAGACCAAAAAATGATTACATAAATTCATGTTAGAAAAGTCTATCAAGACCAATTAAAGAAGATAACATGAATGACATACCAAGTCCGAAAGCCCTAAACCCACCGATTGCTGAAAATGAAGAAGATATAATAGGGAGAGGACCTCTTTAAGCTTGCCCTGGTTTTTGTTTTTATTATTCCCATAAGTTTCTCCCACTAACCACTGTCAGAGGCGACCCATAAAGAACTACAGGAGCCTGAGGTCTGTTGGATACGGCCATTCTTACAAGCCAATGTACTAGCTGGTGATGTACAAAATTGGACTGTAACCTCTGTAACTCTTGTAAAACTGAGCTCTAGCTTCCAGTCAGTTCTTAGTTTGCATTGGGAACAGTGGAACTAGCATTATTGAAATATACTTTAATAAAAGTAACCATAACAACTCTACTAAGATTAAAAAGCCACATGCGATATGAAAACCCTCAAACCAACGTATCCAAGCTTCCTCTAAGGGATATATATATATATATATATATATATATATATATATATATATTCCCAGAAGAAAAATCCACAATAAATTTGTTCTCCTAAGTATAAAGGTACATGATTTCCTACCCTGAGATACACAATAACCTCATATGACAACAGCAATACAAGAGTTATGGGACTGAATATCATTGTTCCTACACATTTGTCATCTTCAATTTTATATTAACATGTATCTAAAAGGAAGATGACACTACTTTTATACTAAATTGTACAGAGCCATCTAATAGACAAAAATTTCTCTGTAGACAAATACATCTATTGGGCTTAAATATCTTTATGAATAAGAAAAGGAGAACATATTAGAAATACCACAAAGAGCAGTAACTAAGAGCAGACCTTATCTAGTGATTACTGCAGAGCTCACTGTTCTCAAGAGGTAATTAAACACTGCCTACACTACAGGCTTTTACATATGACAGTTACTACAGCTCAGAAGAGCTCTTATACCAGTAAATATTTACAGTCTTGCTTCCCTTATATTATTTGCATTCCAGAAAAATTCAGAAATAGAAAGGAGAGATGACCAAAACTGGATGTGAGATGCTACTTAGAAATTCACTGTTTCTGCAGTGATAACAAATTCTCAGCAAATCCTGCCACCTTCTGAAAACAGAATGTGCCCAGATAAAAGACAGTGGGTAGCACAACATACAGTCCTGACATTGCATCTGTAAAGTGAAAAGGAAAAATAACTAAGTCAAAATAACCTGATCTGGTGGCCTTTACACTGACCCTTTTGCAACAATTTTACCAGAAGGAAAGATTTTTCTCTCTCTTCTAAACTTAGACCATCACCTTGCTCATCAGCAAGTCATAAAATAAAAAAGCACATCCCATCAGAAGATCTTTAGCATATTACCAAATCAGACAGTAGATCTCTTCATCATTGCAGAATTCAAGCCGCAAGGCTTATTACTTTCAAAAAGTTTACTTTTAAAATGCTAGAGAAATATTACTGTTGTGAATGTACACTTACTTCCAGCATTTTTGACAGATTTTTGTATTGTGTCTGGTGATATCTGCTACTTTTTAAGATCCCTAGCTCAGTATATTTATTTCAAGAAAAATTACAGCTTTGCTTTCATTTAGTTTTCAAATGGGTTTTTTGGTGTAAATTGAAGCATTTATTCTTGTTCATTAGTACTACAGCCTATATAAACACATGATATCTACGAGCATTCTTGTGTGATTAAAGAAAGGATGTCAAATAATGAGTTAACAGTAAAGAGAACAACACTTGAAAACTCCCTGCGCTCCCTCCTGAAGAGCCTTTCTGCTTCCAGCACTCAGTCTGTCCCCCTGCCCTGTTTGCAGCTGGTTTAGCAGAGGAAAACAAGAGAGATCTGCTTTGCAAAGGCTAGATATAATCCTTCACCTACAGGAAAACTTCTGTTGTATACCTGAATATATAAAAAGAAAGGTTAAAAAAATACAACCAGTAATTAAAATTACTAGAGTATTTCAGGTGTGGTCTGCAGGAAGCACAACTTTTAAATCAGTAGATTTTGTCTGTCTGGAGTTTTTTTGTGTTTCTCTCTCTTTTTTTTTTTTCCCCCAATACCATCAATTATTACGCTGAGATTCATAAAATTTTGAAGCAGTGAACCTGAAATGTTGGTCAAACTCATAGATAGCATCTCTACCTACTTCTGGCAGAGAGACCTGAGAGACAACCCACCCCCATGCATCATTCCTGGGAAACCACAACTCTTCCCAAGTCACTGCTCGATTCATTTTGTGCTGGGACAGCTGAAGCTTCTCACAGATTAACAACAGCATCTCTCAAGTTAGAGGCACCCGACCACCCAAAAAGGGAGTTTACCTCTGAGAAGTGTTAAGCCCTCTGGACTGTGCAACTCCGCTTGCTGAACCAGCCCTTTGAAACTAAAACCGAAGTGGATGTGTGTGGACAGAAGACACTGGGAGGAACAGAGATGGGGGCAACTTCCACGTTGCCCTACTCCTCAAGAAGCTTTTTTAAGAAACTCCATTTTCCTTGAGAAGTAATAATAGGACTAGAAAATCTTAGGAAAAAGGAACTTCCCATAAAGAAGTACACTTGGTATATTTAAAGTACACAAATGTGGAGTATAGTTATGGAAGTGAGAATTCAATTATGACATGAAATCAAGAGAAATACAGAAAAAAGATCTTCTGTTAATGATCAGATATTCATTCTGATAGCTGCATAAGGACCTTGTTCACTATATATATCCTGAATGTAATTTTAGAAAGCCCCAAACACTCATTTTAGTGGAGAAAAAACAATCTCCTATGAAAAATCAAATAAGCTACCTATTCTATGCTAGGGGAAGCTTAGTCCTGAAACCCCTATTTTTCTGGCATCTTCTTCCTACTTTTCAGATCTCTTTGTTAAAAATACACTGGTTGTGTTTCAGCACGTTTAACCATGGGAAATTAATGCAGTCAGGAGACTACAAGGTTCCTTAGTTTATCTGCTAACAGGCTCCAGTGGCTAAAAAGGGAGATTCATTATTCTGGTTTAGTTAAGCACGAAAGAAAATAAAGTAATTTGAGTTTAACACCAAGTGTTATTTTGAAAGTCTGCTACAGCTACAGAGTGTGACAAATGATGTTGGCTTGCCTACAAAAGAAAAAAATATTGAACTAAATTTCGAATAATTTTACAGAAGCCAAACCAGATCACTATTTCTTATTACTTGTTTGGTTTTGTAAGGAGCAAATACAGTTATGCTATTTAATTACAATTCCACAAACAAAGACAAAAAGTTGTGAAAAGGTTTCGTGTGAACCAGCTTTCCAACAAAAGATCATTTTTCTGACCTGGCCAAATTGATTGATTTACAGCTGGCAACATGAATAAAAAAAAATTATCCAAGATATTAATCAACGTTCTTTGACAGATCCCAATCAAATATCAGCTATAACCTGCCCCACACATTTCTAACCCCCAAAACCTCACCCGTCAAAAGTTGCTTTACCTTGAACCTTAGGGAATGACTAGGGGTACTGCTCTTATATTACTTAGACAGACTTTTTTCTTTGCTTTGACTACAAGGAAAATAAAGCAGTCTCAGGGGAGGAATTTGTGACCTGTGAAGGAGCAATGGATCATAACGGATTTTAAACCTATGTAAAAACCTTTGAGCTCTGTGGATCACAAGTCTAAAACATCACTTGTCAATTCCCTGCTGCAATGATGAGCATTGAGGAAAGGCACCTTTACAGCAGGAACTGCACACTCTGCACTCTGCAACTTAACCTGTCAGACACCAGCTGATCTTCCACTGAGCAGAAATTTTATTCGCAGATAAAATAATTGTATTCAATATCCAGAGCTAAGTGACACTGTCAGCCAGAGCTATGAAAAAGTCAAATAGAAAGGAAGTGTTACTTACAGTTACTAGACGCTCCCGTATAATTCAACACGTACTGATCTGCTACCAGCATCCTTTAAGTTTGCTACATACATGTCCCAACAGCTTCATATTCTCCTTCAGTGTAGCATCTCCAACTCAAATATGGGAAAATACACTGCTATGTTTAAACAGACAATTACTTAATTAGTCTAACAAGGAATGGTGCTTTGGGTGGGAGAAAAAAGCCACCCCTATTGAACTGCCGGTAGATGCAACAGCGGAAACGCCACATGTTGACCATATAAATTACTGCGTTTTCTAATAAGCCAGGAAAAAATGAGAGAGATGGCTATACAGGAATTACAGCAGTGTGTGCATATAGTGCATTCTCTACTGAATTGATTCCAGTTTGCAAGACATTGATGTATTTTCTGACTGACTCTGCTCAGGAGACAAGCTTTTGAAACAGTACTTTTCAGCCCATGAGCCTTTAGGTATCCATCACACCAAGATTTAATCAGCTCAACTTTGGACCAGAACAGCCCTCGCCCTGCAAATCAACTCCTGGAAATATATTTATGTTATTTTTTCTCCTTTGCTGCCTGTATAAACGCGAAAAGAAAAAGCTTAGAAAAATGTATGGGAAAGATCCACGCTTTGAAGACAAAATTCTTGTTAAAGCTGCTAACCTCCAACTCCCCGAAGGTGCATTGCAGCAATGGCAGAAATTGATTTAGTGAAAGGCTCCTATTAGTGAGAGCGCTGTTCTCATCGCAAAGTCCCTCCCCTTGCCATAATCAATAATTTAAGCAAAGCCAAGAATCACGTCAGCCAAAATGACCAGGGTAACTGACTCTCTCTTTCTTGCAGAGTAGGAGTAAAACTAAAGTCTGAATGGGAATATATTCTAATTTAAAAATTAATTTGGCCCATCTGAGTTGTGCATTTTGGTTTTCATTTTGAGGAGGGAAGGGTTCATTTGCTCCTTACTGAAAACTTCCCAGGTTCGAGAAGGAGATGAAAATCCACTTCTAAAAAGTAAAAGAGGTCATAACCTCAGATTTAGAGTATTTTATCAGTTATGTACAAAGAATGTATTCTTAGAGTCACAGCTCTTACTTGAGTGTGATGACAGCGCTACTATGTCTCTCAGTGCACTGCAACTATCTTTTTGAGTTAATAACTGAAGAAGCGTTTCACATTTAAATTTAGCCCTGCAGAATCTCAACCAAGAAGCAATTAAAAACAAAATAATAGGAAAAATGAGTTTAGTTAATATTAAATTATGCCACTGTTTAAGAAAAAAAAACGCTTTCATTAAAAAACAGTTTCACTAATATTTCTGAGACTGACTACTTCCAAGCTTTTTCTTGAAAATCATATCAGATAATAAATTAGTCCAGTGCATGAAACGGTGTACATATAAAATGATCCATATAACAAACGGTGGTTAAAAACAATTCCCGTAACACACCACCATATAAAAATGGATAAAAACGCCCCAGAAACACTCTGAGCAGGGAGCAAAAATATATGCTTCAGATTTGGGGTTGTCCTCCTCTCGAGGATTTCTCATCGCTGAAGTATCATGGATAAATTCACTGCACAAACTGAAGGACGGGCACTGTTAGGCTTTAGAAATCCAGATCTCAGACACCACATGAAACCCACTTAATGTCATTATCTTGAGCTCTGTGACATCCTGATATTGGACATTTATGGCCTAATGCTGAGTACCCAGGGCTCCATCCATCTCAAAATGAAGCAATTGAGCCTTAATGGCAAATGTATGTGCTTTCATGGGATCGCTTAACAAAGGCTTCATGTCCCTTAAGGCAGGGACCATACATCCACTCTCAAGCGAGGACTAGGTTCAGAGCAAGGTCTTTGCAGCATGCCATGTCCCATCATACAAGATCTCTCCTGGCCCGAGATGGCTCGGTACTGCCCCAAATCTGCCCATGTTCTCCTGATCCATGTCTCGGTGGTACATGCTGTAGGTTTCTGTGTGTTTAATACCACAGCCTGCAATAGCATAGTTGTGACTCAAGGGACCCACGATTCCAATTCAGCCAATTCCATGTCATTAAAGCTGAACTAAATTTCAATCAGCTAAAGCTGACCTGTGTGAGAGTTAAGCACGTGAGGAACCAGAGCCCTGAGAGACTGGGGTCTAAAGCAGCCGCTAACTTGGGGAGATTAAAATAAATACCTACAGGAACAAATATACCAGGGCAGGAACTCAAGGGGAATTTAGGTCTGTCCCTCCCACTGCACAGACATCTATCTCCTTCTGCCAAGGCCTGAATCCAGTCCTGAGCTAGAATTTGATTTTCTCTTAGCTGTACTTCAGAATTAAATAACTTTTACTGCTTCCCTGGTTTTGCCTGCTGTAGGTTTTCAAAATTTCTGTGAAATAATGTCCCAGCCTCAAGCACACACAAATTCCCCAATACTCCTGCTGCTTTACTCTCTTAGTCCATCCTGTTTATTGTCACCACCTTTGTGCTAGTCCCGCTTGCCTGACCTACTGACAATGAACGCCCCTGCTCTGCTTGCTTCCAGCTCCAGCTTATTCCAGCTTCCTCCCGGTTTGCGCCAAGTTCTGATTTATCTCCACAGCTGCAGTTACTCTCCTTTTGCTTCTCCCTCCAGTGGGTCCCTCCTCTCAACAAGTCTCCAAGTTGCACACCTGTCTTCCAGCCTTCCTCCCCACCCCACAACGCTTCTTGTTTCCCCATCGGCTTTCTCCTCTGCTGAGAGCAGCAGTGAGAGGACCTCACTGCTACTGGGGCCCAATGCTGGTATCACTGCACATGCTCACAGAAACAACTGCAGCAGCCCAGGTTTTGGGTTTCCACTCCACAGGGGATTCAGCTGCAAAGAGGCAGGAATCACTTCTAAGCAGGAAGCTCCCCAAACTGTACCAGCCATCCCCAGTTTTGTACAACTAGGTGAATCGCTGCTACCCCAGCAACTGTGACATCCTCCAAAAGCTCAGTGGCCTTTGTAAAGACTTACAGACTCATTCTGCTGAGCAGCAATACCGCTTCTCTACCACATCTCCTGTAGCTGAGATACAGGCGCACAGAAGACAATAAACAGGCACCCAACCAGGCAGCAAAGAGCTCTGGAGCACACAGAACCCTCCAAGCAGAATACACCCGTGTTCACAGCCTTAACAAACAGGGGCCTGCAGGTTAACAGTCCTCCCAAAGGTAACACTGTTTTTTCCTTCCCTTACTCAGAGACTTCCGAAACCATTTCAAAGCATCAATCAGGGTGACTGAAGTTTGGCCTGAGTTCTATGCAGCATTCAGAAGTGCTGAGGCAGAGGTTTTCACTGGATCGATTTTGGTCATAATTTGTTAATACTTACACAGCTTTACGAACTAGGAACTTTTTTTTTAAGGAGCGGTTGTTAGTCAGATATTAGTTGATGGTGGATTTTCTTCTGTGCCTTACCATCCCTCTGAAAGAGCTATCAGGATCCTTACTTTTCCCTACTACCTTTTCTGGTTTCTCTTCATTTTTTGTTTTCCCTTCCTCTCTGCTTAGTCCTGTGTTTGACTGGACCTGAACTCTTTCCATGGTGTCAGGAGAGACCTGTGAAGACATACAATCCTAGGCACCAAAGAGCTTTTTCAGTAAGATGCATTTGACCTCAGAGAGAACATGCAGGATTCAGAATCACACCTGTTCATCCCTGAAACAATAGATTCTTGAAAAGTTTCCAAAACCAGTTTGTCAAGTACCAGACATGATTATAAGCTATTCACCACTTCTGAAGCCCAAGTTTTCCCTGCAGATGTTCAGAAGAGTCTTCCACTTTGCTACAGCACAGAATGAGCCTCATATAAAAAGCATGTCCTAATATGTCTTAACATTACACATGTAATAATGTACAGTAAACTGCACTATGGAGTTAGAGGGAGCTTGTGGTGCTCTGAAGATCTTGGGAACTACTGCAGAGCTTCCACCCAGGCAGTAGTATGACGCTGGCATTCACTTTCCAGCATTGTATCGCTACAACCGCTATTCCACATTGTCACCTTTCCACTGCCAGTATTCCACGTGTTCCAGCAGCCAGGTCCAGAGGCATTTGTTTACCCTACAACTATACATTTTACTGAGTAGAAAATATCCATTTTTAAAACACTCAAAACCATAGCACTGCACTTACACAAAGCAGCACTCTGATTTTGTCCAGATTGGGAATTATGTGCTTTACTACACTAGCAAGGAAAGCGTCCCTGAACAGGCAAGCTGCAAACAAGAAATGAAATACTAAGCGCAAAATAAGCCAGCTTATTAAACTCCCATCAAGTAACCAGAAGTTCAGCTGGAATAACGTCAAAATTAATGAAGCTCTGTCAGTTAGGACAGGGCCACATTTGACACTATTTTAGCCAAAGCACCAAGCCAGGCACAGTAATGCTTTGGTAGCCAAGGCACAGCCACTAGAGAGGCAGCTGTCTTTGAACTCAACCTCCCCGGCCCCGGAGCACCCAGGGAGAGATGTCACACTGGGAGAGAGCTGTGTTTGCAGAGAATATGACAAACCATACTAGAACCTTCAGGCACAGTATAGCAGAGATTAACCATGGAGTGATTTTTAAAACAAAGCCAGACCCAGAGAAGGAACACATTTCATTTCTGTACTGTGGGGTAGATGTTACAGGCTCTATCCAGCCGGTTAATTCATTTGTGAGTGCTACTCGACGTGTACCCCACTTAGCCTGTGGTTGCTGCTCCAGAATGCAAGTCCAAGCTCTTGCCTCCTGCCTGCTGCCCCTCTTGGACACCATCAGGCATCTCCAGGGACATCAGGCAGCGGAATCAAGCCCTCCCTAGGGAGGAAAATGAATGGCTTTGATGAAATAAAGAATTGTTCCTTATCTTTCTAGTAAATAGTAACTATGAAACTGCAACTGTGACCATAAAACACCTCATGGAAAGCCTCTTCTCTAGTCCCAAATTCTGGTAATTGCAGAGTTTGGGAGAGGATGCTAATTACTACCGTATAAGACATATATTCTCCCATTCCTGAATTTAAGCACATTAATTCACTTTTACATACATATTTTCATTCAAAAGGGTGGCGATCATCGCTCTTTACCATGGAAACTTCGGGTTTCACGTCAGAGCACTTATCTCAGCATTCAAGATATGGATTTAGGTAGCTCCACTGAGAACCCACAGCATAAACCCGACCTGACTGGCCAAACACAGCAAGCAGCCTCCATGAGCAACTGACAGCAGCAGCGTGTCCTTGAGCGAGTCATCTTTCAAGTTCAATTTATTTTATAGCCTTCTACCAGTAGACCCTCAATGCTGATCATTACTGCGAACATTGTGTAACCATGTGGCCTTTTAGGTTTTATTTCTTTTAAACTGGCTTACTTTTTCTTCCCTAAAAGCCTCTTATAGGGGTAGCTAAAAGGAAGATAAACACACAGTTAGTTAGTCCACATACAGAACATTACCTACACAAACCCTGGGGATATACAGCAATAGTCACCTTTCCTAGTTCTTAAGCGGTCAGCGAATGGTCAAGCCAAGCCTGAAACTATAAAATATGCACTGTTCTTCGTACATGGTTATCAGTAATATGTAGGTTGACAGGCCATTAGGAAGCATAGCAGGTGTGAACTAGAGCCTCTTATTCCCAAAAATCTGAAAACTGGATGTTTACTTAGGAACCTACAATTGTATAGTTGATAATATATTCTTTCTCTAGTATTATAGGACTTGTGTTTATCCACAGTGTAACTGAATGCATTTTTACTCCCATAAATCTTTTTCCACACACAGGAACACAGAAAACATGTTCTGTAGTAAATAACACGCTTGTTGTCTCTATCAGATAGGTACTGCAAAGGAAAAATGGTGCTTTTAAGAGAATATCCATTTTAATTTTGTCAAAGACGCCAGCTACAATCAGAGGCAAAACTGACTATTGGTATAAATCTTTCTGACCAGTTCATGACTTGCTGTAATTTTTATTGTACTAGAGGGCTGTTCTACCCAGACATACTGTTATTTCAGAATACCAGGCTCTATTTACATGAGTGACATTCCCTGCTCTAGAAGGAGGGAGTTTTGTTCAAATAAGATAAGATGCAAAAGCAAATTCCAGTATTTTTCTTGGCTTTGAGGCAAACAGAATTCCTTTTTTTTTCCCCAGAGAATTCTCATTCCTAATTCATTCGAGATTGTTACACAGAGAACTGCACTTTACTAAGAAGGGATAAATGTCCACTGAAAATACTTTTTAGGTGATAGTTTAAGTGAAGTTTAAGTGAAGTTTAAGAAAAGCGCCTGCCTTCTACAGACATTCTGGTGAGCTTCATTCAAAAAAAAAAAAAAAAAAGACAACCACAAAGAGAAAACAGCACTAGTGCCAGCCTCATCCATCATCCTCCCCTAGGCTTGGGCTCTGGAGTATCCACTTGACTCCTGCTGTCTGCGCCGCACAGATTCAAAAAATTTAAGTGAAAAATAAAAATCACTATTGTTATACTCATGCACGACTGACAAGTAATGGAGCTGTGGATTTGGACCACAGTGGCCTCCAAACAGTACAAAATCTCCGCGGTGTAATAATGAAATAAAAATACAAACAATATCTGATGAACTTCTTTAGCCCCATGTCATCCTCAAGAATCAGATTCCCTTCCCTCATTTTGACAAAGTTGTACATTTTTATATTGGCTTGGATATAAAAAAGTGAGAAAGTCCATTAACTAGAGTAAATGAGATCTTTAAAGTTTTAAAAATAATACGGATGTGTTGTAAATCACAACAGAGCTAGTGCACAAGTCATAATTACTGTTCAAATAATTAATGAGCCCAGGCTTCCAAAATATGCCACTACATGCCACGGTTTCAGCTTCTGAGCTACTGACGGAACCACTGCACAGAGAAAAAGCACAGAAATTAAATGACCCAAGCTTTGGGAGGACTTTTTTTAAAATAAAAGAATATCATCAAATGACTTGAAGGCGGAGGGGGGGACACCCACTAGGATTTGAATTAGAAAAGTAAAAACCTTTGCTGAACCTAAAAATCATTGCTCAGAAAAAAAGTTTGTTTGTTGTATGTAGGCAGCTATCAGTAGTTTAGCATCTCCAGACAATCACCTACTTCTCACAACATGTACCCATTGAAGAGCAATTATTTATAAAGTAGCAAAAGGTGCAGTTAGCATATCTTCAGGACCCTGTCTATAGCATTCTCTGGTGCATTTCCTAAAGCAGCAGTAAAGCCGTGAGGATCAAGCAGACAGGTTCCAAGCATTCCCAAGCAGACAAGGAGCTGCCTGCAAGTCCAGCACTTGTGTTTCGATGTAATCCACTTCCTGTCCCAAAGCATCACAAGTCACCTCTCTCATTCCAGCCACCACCTGAGAGAGGTTATGCAACATATTTCTAAAACCGTAGCCACAAGCAGCTTTTACGTGCCTACCTGTTTCATCAGGCGAGCTCGGTGAGGCACTGTCCTGGGACAGCGTAGTCCAGCTGGAGTCCTCATCGCTTGGGGCCAGGTTTTGAATCCTATGGAGGGCGCAATCTGTTTTGGCCCCAGTTTTTGGGTGGTCCTTCTTAGTCTCAGGGCTTGACGACACTGTGGCAACTTGGCCATCCTCTGGACTTGACAGCTTGTTTTGTTTCCGGGGCAGGACTTCCCCATTGACAATAACGGTAGAAACCCGGCTGTTGCTTTGAGTATCTTCCATGACAACAGAACTCTGCTCTAGCTCTCTCGCAGATGTCTCTAGATCCGTGTAGTAATTCAGGAAGCTCTTGGTCCTCCTCGGCTGCGAGGGTAATATTTCACAGCCAGAGGAATCCTGCGGGATCGGCTCTTTGCCTTCAAACTTCTCAGAAGTTACATTCATGCCTGCAGTGGTACTAAGGTTTTTGTTGGGATCCTGCTGTCCCTGCTCGGCAGCTTTCCTGAGCTGGTTTTCTCCATTCTTCACCAGCTTTATATTGGCAGAGCTGTTCCCCAGAAGGGGCTGCGCTGCGGGATCGGAAAGACCCATGGCCGTCTGAATGTTAGTTAGCGCGTATTTTTTCCTGCATTTTGGAGGAGTGCTGTTCTTGGTCTCCGTGTGCCTAATTTCTGCATTCAGAAGCTCGTTATGCGAAGAGCGCAGATTCAGGGTGTTCGGTGGGGTGGCAGGGCTGTTGCGGTTTACAACGTCCGTCGTGCTGCCGCTTGCCATAAACACTGCCAACGCGTCCACACCAGAATCGACTAGAAAAGCAAAAGAAACAGTTGTGAAACACAATCATCTACACTATTTTGCTAGGGCTTCTGGTAAAGGGATGTGGCACTTTATTGCTTTATAGTAGGAAAATTACCACAACCTAGGTGGGTAAGAGAACAGACAAAAGCTTAGGAAAAACAGAGGCAGAAAAATATAGAGAGATCATCAGGACCACGAAGCCGAGAAAAAGCAGAAAGCTTGACCCTACACAAGGCAGTTTTAAGGCAGCTTTTTGATGTCTGATTCTGCTGCGGACTGGCTTGGGGACAGGAGAGGTGCCCTTTGCAAATGCCAGGGAGACCAGAAGTCGTCCATACCATCATTTCATTTTAGTATTTCACCTCTACTTACAACAAAGAGAACGGAAAGAGCTCCTTGAGCACTCATCACTAGGAAGCAGAGAATTTGAGAAATGCCTAAGCAGACTGCAGGCAGATGCTGCTCCTTTTTCATCTAAGGCAGAACTCAGGCACCATTAATTTTAAGTCAGACTGGCCAGTCAGCTGTTGCCTAACATAACACGTGCATTTTCTCTTTATCTGTTTGGTTTTGTGTGTGTGTGTGGTTTTTTGTTTTGGTTTGTGTTTGTGTGGTTTGGTTTTGGTTGTGTTTCATTTGTTTGGTTTTTTGGAAGGGGGAAGTAGAGGGTCAGAAGGCAGGGAATACCCAAGGTAGAGTATATCACAATACTGTATTTGATTTCTATGGGGAGGAAAAAAACACCCCAAAACCTTGACAAAATATCCTACTGAAATCAACTTTAAGAGCTGCTCCAGGGATGAAGACGGCTCTACAGCTCACAAAGCTCAAACTAAAGGAAGAAACATACATCCTAAGGCAGAGTACACATATTCCTCAGTTAAATAAAACCATTCTTTTGTCTACTTGTAGACAGCTTTCTGATTTTTATTAGCCAAGGGCACAGCTCACATTTTGAAAAGTATTAAGTTTGTTGAGGGAACAGATTTTTAGACCATGAAAAAAGATTAAACCTATATTTTTTAAAAAGCTATCATTTGTTCCTGTACTGCCTATTTCTGGCTCCCACTAATCTGCCTAACTACTCCATGAACACCTCAATTTACATACTGTAGTAGTCACTGTTGTTTGACACCTGGCAACCAAATTAGAGGCCATTTAATAAATCACTCCCATCTGCCATAGCATGAAACACCCTTTCTGTTGTTTGTAATTCTCAGATATCACTGACTGCTTATATTGCACATGAAAACGTGTCTGGAGCTTACCCGGGAATGAAAAGCTATAATTTGAGCTAGCTGATGACAGATCATTGCAGCTGAGTTGCGCTGCATCCTTGTATATTTGATATATGACATAACTGACTGCTGTACAGATTTACAAGAGATTAAATATATGGGTTTTAAAAGAACATATACATAAACACAGAGTGAAAAGAAGCACTTCACAACATTACCTAAATGTGCACACAGTTCTAGTGTTCCCTCTTTTTGATGTGCTGCCAAAGCTGCACTCTTCCAACCATCCCTCTGCTTCATTTAAAACCAAGTAGACCTAATATACTCTGTTCCCTGCATCGCCTGCATAGAACAATGTCTAAAACTTGTTCAAAACAGAATTTAAACTAAATTTTACAAATTTCCATGTCTGCCATTTCCTCAAGCCCCAGTCAGTCAGTGTAGACCAACTGCAAATTCTTCAGAAGACAGATCACCCCACGCTCACTGTGCAAAAGCCAACAGCTCAGGTAACAGTTTACAAACATCCCGTAGACAATTTCAGCTTTAGCCACAAAAGACTTTAAAACACAACCATCACATAATTTAAAGTAACTTTATAAATGTACTTCTCATATAAATACATCAATAAATGTTGCTTTCTGCATCTTGCCTAAAACCAACCAAGTCTAACGTAAACAAGGCCACATCTCATCCTACACAGAGTTACCAAAGCATCTGTTTTAATCTAAAAACACAAAATGGCCTGTGCTTACGGAATGGCTGCTTTACGCATTTTTGAATCAGTTAAGAGTGTGACAATCTGGAAGTTGCATAAAAAATTAACATTAACAGGGGAAGGATAATTTTGACCCACTGCCTGAGCTTTAGAACTTACAGAATTGCACCATATCTATAGACTTCACTGGATTACATTTTATTTTATGCTTTAGCAAATCAAAACAAGCATATTTTTTCCATCAATAAATGCAACTGCTGCAATCTGGAACAAGACTGAAATTTATACTTGTTCTTTGTTACAAGTAAGCTGCTTCATGCAATGTTTGCCACTATTTTTACTACTGAACAAATTTCTTAAAAAATAATCTTCCTAGATAAAGCTTAAGTATTTGCCTGCCAGATTACCTTTAGCCAGTCTCCTGCCGTTAGCATTTCACTTATCAAAAACGCTTTAAGAATAAGCACACAGAAACACTGAAATAAAATGTTATGATGTTTTACTAATCTGCTTGACAAAACTCCCCCTCACAGATTTATGAAGAACATTGGCACACTGATCAAAAACTGAGCCAAAGCCTCCCGAAGTCTTTGTGACCCAAGCAGTGTTTGCAAGCTGGGTGCTAAATTGGGTTGGTGTACGATCTTAAGCAGAAAAATGCCAAAATGGACCTTTCACTAGACACCACCTCCTCCCCGACCCCCTTTCAAACGATCTGTTGACCAAGCCATCACCATCAAATGATCAATGCCACTGGGTGAGCACAGAGCGGAGCAGACTGTCCTCTCCAGGGACGGGCCCTTGCTCCCTGGTCGTCGCCCTGCACGCCCAGCCAGGCTCCCTCCATGCTCGGAAGCATCTATAAAGGTGGGGAAAAGGGAAGCAACAAAAGAGGTAAAAAGAGAACAAGAAATACAGATGGGAAGGGGCAGGTCTTGCGTCTCAAGGGCAGAACTTGCTACCACACCAGGACTAACTTTGAATGCAAGGAAACGCTTAAATGCACTGAAAAAGCCCCTAGATTGCGCAGTAGAACAGCACGAAGAAGAAAAGTGACAGCCTGGCCCTCCTTTATACAGGACACGGTGATGCTTGAAACACGTCAGTTTTCCCAGAGGAAGCACAACCCAACATTCTAATTTGGAAACTTCAAGGAAATGCAACTTCTTCCTGTGCCTGCAATTTCAAGACCAAAATTGCAAAGGCCGACTTCCTGTCTCTTTTATCTTGTCTCTCCCACCGGCCTTGCTTCCCTTGCCGCACACCGCAGCCCCTCGCCAGCGAACCAGCACCCCGTGCCCGGGGTCCTGCACCCAAGCACCGCGCTGCAGGCAGACCCCGGCCCCCCTGCTCGGGCCACCGGCAAGGACCGGCACAGGGCGCCCTTGTTTCAACTCCTCTGCCTTCTGCTGAAAAGCAAACACAAGCAGACCAGGAATCACCGAGTTGATACGTGTGTCCCAGCTAAAGCAGGTGAACAGTGCTAAGTCATAACTGAGTAAAAACAAGGTATTATAATAAAAAAAATATTGGGCTCTGGTGAAAAACTAAGAAAAATTAGGACATTGTTACTGGGAATAATAACACAGTATTAAAGTGTTGCTGCTTAAAGACAGCACTTCGCTATGTAGATCTGCCCTGCCACAGCAATTCATTAATGGTTTTAGCTTATTTACTTTTTAAAACAAATCAGTCTCAACTGCACACTTCTAATGTTTAGACAGATACCCACAGATAGAGATTGATGTACTTTCACCACTATAATGTTTAACAAAGTAGCCCCCATTTTCTAAGCATCATAATATTACAAATAACACTTATACTTGAATGGCTTTTATTGATGTTTTTCAGTCTTGTCATAAATCTTACAGCCCTAGAGAGATAATGCCATTGCAAACAGAAAACAGTGCATGACTGATTTATCTTTACCTCTAATAAGACCGTTTTTGCATTGTATTGTCTATAGAAATAACTTTTAAAAAGCTGAATAGTTTATTTTAAAAGGCACTGTTAAAAAGAAAAGAAAGTGCTTGATCTTTTTCATGTGTAAGTGCAAAATGAAAGCGAAATATGGGCCTGGGAAGAAGAAGGAGGAAGAGAAGAGGAAAGTTTCACATATTTGCATAGTAGAATCTTTTAAAGGGCATCTGACCTGGAAGTACTTCTGACATGGCTCACGGGGCGTCAGCAATGCATCAGGAAATAGATTATAATTTGAAATCTGAAAAGAGGGATCATTTAAGAATTAAAACCAAAGGAATATACAAAATAAAAATACCACATTTCAGAAGCTCCTGGAGAGACGTTAAGCATTCTAAACAAACCCCAGAACGTGACAGTGAGGATCTTTTGAGCTTTCAATCATATTTGACAGTCATTAAAGTACAGAAGAAGCTAGTCTAAGGCAGCAAGTAATTAAAAATAGCTATGACATTTTTCTTTACACATGCTTTACTAGAAGCACAAGTTCAACAATATCCTTCAGTTTCAATCAACATACTGTAGCAAAAACTTCATGACACTAGATAATCTGGGGTTTTCTGCAATTAGTCAACTACAGCTTACTCAGGAAACTACAACAGCATTGATAAAAAATAAACACAGCAGTAAGGCACATTCGCATGAAAATTTGCAGAATGAGATCCAGCATATGAGACTAAGAAGCATAGTCTGCAGGGTTGATACCACAGGAGGGAATCATAAAGAGCAAGCTAGGAAGCAAGTATGGGACCCTTCCCTGGCTATCTTCATATAAGTAAACCATTTTACTTTGAAGCCTCTGGTTTGGATGTGACTAACACATACAGTGGGAGACAAGGTATTTCTAGGCACTTACAACTATTTCTGCCATTGTGTCTAGGAAACATAGGAAAGAAATAATACAAACCTCTTCATAAAGCAGATTTCCTTTCTGCAAGGATATCTGTTGAGTACAAAACATTTAACAACAAACTCATGCCACGGGGCTACAGCCTCAGGTCCTGTGAGCTTTGGCTCTAGTTAAGGGCTAAGCAGCTGGAGAGAAAGTCCCCATTACACAAGGATTGCAACTCAACACCAGCTAACTTCCTCCACTGCAAATGGTGAATCCCAATGCTAAAACATTAATTCTTAATTAAGTATGCTAACACTGTCTTCTCACATCGGCATTCATTCTTCAACCTAGACAAGCTAACTGGTAACAGTTAAATAGACGACAGCCAAAAGCATCTTCATAAAGTCTAGATTTACATTAATGTAGCCGAAAGCAGAAACAAGACCAAAAGGTTTCTTAGCGTCAAGTGTCACAGTGCTCCTTCTTGCCTACGTATCCACACTTTCAGAAGGAAAACGGAAGGAAAACACTTGAACGAAGTGCTGCAATAGATCAGAGCAACAGATGATGTTCCTACAGCCAGTGTCTTTCTTCTCGCCACTCCCTCCAGCAATGACATCTCCGTTGGACTGAGCTTAGAAGCTGGAGAGAGAAAGCTCAGCAAAGCCAGGAAAGCAAATTCTGGTGGTGGGCAGAACAGTTTTGGGAAGGCAAGCTCAAGAAAGGAGCAGGGCTGGAAGCATCTTGCATATGCACACTCAAACCCATCTGCAGACTCAGACTCCTCTGCACAAACCTCAGAGTTGCTGAGGATGGGCAGGACCTTTTCAAGATCACCCTAGTCCAACCCGGGTGCCCAGACAGGGAACAACTGCTGCCCACTCCACTCCTCCCTGGCTCTGTCCTCACATCAGAACAAAATCACCACTTGGATCTGCTTGCTAAATGCAGCTTCTTCCATTTCCAGCTATTTCTGTTTCACCTAGTCCTACTGAAATCACCATCCGGTAACCAGCCTTCTGTCCTGGCCCCTCCGTCCCCAGGTGACACCCTGCCAGCCCATGCTGCCACAACAGTGCCATTTTTCCTTTCAGAGCTAATCATGCTGTGAACTGACTGCAACAGCCTAGCGGCAGCACTCTCTCTGCTCTAGCAATGCCCTTCAGATCCTGCAATGAGTTCTGGCACTCAAGTGGAGTATGTCCTCCCATTTCCCATTTTTTTCCTCCTCCTTCCCACATAGCCAAATTCCTCATCCAGCAAAAACTCAGAAACAAGATGTCTCCCAGAATCAGATTTCAACAGCTACAAACGAAAAACAATAAAAATAATAATGACAAAAAGAAACAGGATTCATCCATTGTTCCTTTACTTTTAATTTTATTAAGATAGATACATCTAAATAATCAGTCTATATTTGACTGAAACTCTATGTTGCAGATGACCTGGGTCACCTTATGCTGCTAGAGTATTCTTAAATCAAGTGATCACTTGGAGAAATAAAGAGCAATTCTTTCATTTATATAAGGCATAACCATGACACGCAATCACGACTAATCCTGTATTTAGTAAGGGACAACACAAGGCAGCAAACTAAGCCTTTTCCAAATTTAATTTTCTGCCTTTAATTAGATTTTCCCCCATGTAGAATGGAACAGTCTGGCAGGCAAAACCAGTGTTGTCATGGCAAGAAGATGGAGTGTGTTTTAGCTATCGGCTACTTGCAACCACAGATAAGACCTTCTGTCATCAGATGTATACATTCACAGCAACATTTGCTAAGTAAATCTCAGTCATTTTTTCTAATCCTTTTGCGTAAATTAAACTCCAGAGCCTTAACTTTTTTTTAACCAATGTAAAAATTACTCAAACTCTACAATAAAGGTCACACCTCAGACTTATTTGTTAATTACAAACAACTCTACTTTAAATGCACAAGCTATTACAGAGCACAAGCATAAACTTCATTCTCTCTTACACAGACACGCAAACTCAGAAATTGTAACCTCAATTT
This sequence comes from Caloenas nicobarica, assembly GCF_036013445.1. Lineage (NCBI taxonomy): Eukaryota > Metazoa > Chordata > Aves > Columbiformes > Columbidae > Caloenas > Caloenas nicobarica. The sequence goes on along the minus strand of NC_088248.1, from coordinate 54,344,617 downwards.
CTGCAACTGAGATGACTAAAAAAATCAAGGGGGACTTGGTCTTCTATATCCTGCAACTTCAATTTCAAGTGCCATCCAAAAATACCCTTACCAAGTCTGAAGGTAAACAATGTGTAATCAAACCTGAGCAGAATTACCAAAACCAAAGCACAGTATCATATGAAATAGAAAGCCACGATAAGCTGTCTTGGGTGAAAAAAGGGCAACCAAAATGCTTTGTAGGACAAGCAGCCTACCCACATGCTTAATGGAGTAACATTAGGCTGGTGCAAAAGGAATTGTGGTCATTGCATTGTTGAAATTTGCTGTTTGATATTGGATACATTCTTAAATAAATGTGGTTATGTTATACATCATTTTAATGCACTTTCTTGCCTTCTTTTTTTTGCTACTGGCTTATTACTTGCTATTTATTTTATATTTATTTTACACTATGGAAATGTTGTTAGACAAAAACAAACAAACAAACTCGAGCAATTTTCTTATTTGAGTTCAAAATATGTCGTAAAGCAGCGGAGACAACTCCCAACATCAACAATGCATTTGGCCCAGGAACTGCTAATGAACGTACAGTGCAGTGGTGGTTCAAGAAGTTTCACAAAGGAGACCAGAGCCTTGAAGATGACAAGCGTAGTGGCAGCCAGCAGAAGATGACAACAACCAAGTGAGAGCAACCATCCTAGCTGAGCCTCTGACAGCTACATGAGAAGTTGCTGAAGAACTCCAATTCGACCATTCTACACTTGAAGCAAACTGCAAAGGTGAAAAGCTCCATCAGTGGCTGCCTCATGAGCTGTCCGGAAAAAAAAAAAAAAAAAAAAAAAATCAAAAAAATGGTCGTTTGAAGTGTCATCTTCTATTCTACAGAACAACAACAAACCATTTCTTGATCGGATTTGACATGCAACAAAAAGTGGATTTTATATGACAACCAGCGACGACCAGCTCAGTAGCTGGACAGAGAAGAACCTTCAAAGCACTTTCCAAAGCCAAACTTGCACCAGAAAAGGACACGGTCACTGTTCGGTGGTCTGCTGCTGGTCTGATCCACTACAGCTTTCGGAATCCTGGCAAATCCATTACATTTGAGGAGTGCGCTCAGCAAATCGATGAGATGCACCAAAAACTGCAACACCTGCAGCCGGCATTGGTCAACAGAAAGGGCCCAATTCTTCTCCATGACAACACGCAACCACACATCGTGCAACCAATGCTTCAAAAGTTGAACAAATTGGGCTAATTAAACTACAGGAATAAACAAACTTATCTCTTGTTGGAAAAATGTTGATTTTAATGGTTCCTACTTTGATTAATAAAGATGTGTTTGAGCCTAGTTATAATGATCTAAAATTCATGATCCAAAACTGCAATTACTTTTGCACCAACCTAATACAAAGGAATCAATGGCCATGGATTTGGCATATAAAATGACTTGGATTGATTAGACCAGGGATTTTTCAGTCCCACATAAATTTAACTTAGACCATTCGATGGCTGCTAAATCAGGAAGCAGAACCATTCAAAAGATGATCCATTTCTGGACAGGCTTAAAGAAATCCACGGGGTCCAGCACCAGCTTGCGAGCTGTTGGTAATGGCAGCAGCCCAATGCCAAGCTCTTCGATCAGAAAACACAGGCAGCGAAAGCAGGCAAGAGATTGAGCACAGGTCACAGCTTTATTAACAGAAGGAACAAAAAATGCAGGGATGAGTTCCGTTCCAGCACAGCATGTTGTCTGTGCCCCTGCTATTTGCAGCTTGCAAACACTCGACTGCTCCTGCAAAGCCCAGAAACAACACTGCATACTCCTGAGCACAACTTGCTTCCCCAAGGAAAACTAACTGCATGCACATAAATGCAGACGTTTCAGCTTCTTCTTTTAAATTAACATATTTTGACAATTAAAATTCTGATGGCCTGGCATCATGATTTCACCTGCTACAACTTCATCTGCCATCTGAATTACATACAATAAATGTATGGCTAGTTACACATTAAGGTCTTATCAAGGTTATCTGGAAATGTTTTTACCCTCAAATTACCCAGACAGGTAGCAATAGTTTTGAGGCACTTATTGTCACTACCTCACAGCATTTAAAAGGGCATGGTACAACAAAATTGTTGTATTGTTGTTATAAGGTTGTACTTAGTGTCAAATTGGGCTCTAGATATGAAAATCTGAAAATAAATATGAAATAACTTTCAGCAAATTCTCTAAAACTCTATATGAAAAGAAATAAAGAATAAAAATACACATCTATCAAAAGTCTCAATATAAAGAATGAAAAAATTCTAAATTCATGAATTCATAAGTGTCTGCAAATAATTTCAAATTGTTAATGGTAAGTTGAGACCCATGAGCAAAAATTAAAAAGTCCAATTCTTAGTCACAGAACAGAGCATTAGACTGATTGCCAGGTTTTGCAAAATGAGACAATCAGGGCTCTCAAGGATAGGCAATTAAGATTTGGCACATCTCAGCAAGGCTGAAAGTTGCCTGCAAAACTACGTATTGTCTTCAACCAAACTTGAATGGGACAAATCAGAAATACTTCAAAACATACAAACACTTTATAAACTAAGTGTAGCAGTACTGCTTAAACTGACAGAATGCTGAGAGATGACTAAAATGGCCATACCCTACAGTAACTCTCCCGACGTATTTATGGTACTAGAATAGAGGATTAACTTCCATCTTGGCCTGCTGTAGTAAGTAAAACTCCTTGAGAATGCTGTTGTACTACACTGAGAAACTTCTACCCATAGTGCTCATTTATAAAACAAAACCACATGTTCATAAATAAAATCAAAGTATCCTATTTGCTTTATGGTCCCCATAAACTAAACAGAACAATTTATAATAAAGTGGAAGGAAACCATAACAAAAAGGCAACTGCACTTACTGGCATTACACTGAAGTATGGCTAAAAGTGGGCTCAGCTTCAACAAGCAGCAAACTTGGCTGTAGAAGACACTGAACACGTGGAAAAGAAGCAGCCAGAAGTATTACTGGTCTGAATTTCAACAAGGAGTCTTGCGTTCTTGACATGCTAGCCAAAACCCTCCACTCTTTTTTCTTATCTATAAGCTCACATCTTCGCAAGGCACTTTAACACCAAAGTGTCCCCTTTCCTGTGAAAGGGGACAAACGTGATGCAAGTCTGGTACCATGGTGGCTCTCCATGAACATGCACAAGCCCAAGCAGAGTTACCGGGAAACATTCATCTTTAGAGAACTCCACCTCTGGTTTCACCATGAAGATGACATGGACCTGCCCAGGTTCTGGGATAGAGGTACTATTTGACTATGCTAAGAAATAAAACCACTATTGATGTGCATTCAGAGTAATATACAGTTCTTAAAGAAAGCTTTTTATCTGCAGGCTCTGAGTCAGCTCCTGTTTTGGGGTTTCACCAGGATCAACCCAGAGGCCTCAATGCAGTTGTTGTGCAAGTCTCCACACAGCTTCCTAGGAAAGGCAGAAACCTAAACAAGAGAGGCTTTAACAGAGAGCGCAACATATGTGTCATTGGGTTCTTTTGTAAATTTTACTCCATTAATAGTCTTTGTTCCTGCCTTTTCCTCAGCTAAGCAATGATTACGTCGAGCTTCTCAGCATCTCCACAGAAAACCATCCCCACTAAGCATGACCTCAGCAGTGCTAAAGCTTGAGTCTTGCTTAGACCAAGATATCTTTCTCTAGAAGAAAAGGTCAGGAGATACAGTGCAAGATTTTGCAGATGTAGAATTTTACTGAGACGTTTCTATCAAGAGTTGCACAGTGTATACACTCCTCCTTGGGGGTCAGGGTGCCTCTTCGGCTGAGTTTTCTGTTACTCTGGAAGTGGCTCCAAGCCAAGCCCAGAGTCATTCCATGGTACATTTTCACACCACCTCATCTTTGGCTAACAATAGCAATGTAATTACTGGCACTGGCTGCAAGACTGAAGTTTGGGGTTTTTATCAGGGGTTTGTTGTGCTTATAATGTCACCATTCTCAGATTTGTTTCCTTATTCGACTGCAATGAAATGAAGACCTTCCAGCAGTTTCACTAAGCAACAGCCTCCTTGCAAGAGCAGCAGAGGGGGAACTGCCCCAGTGCAAAGGAGGTCGCAGCCAGGCACTCCTTGGGAAGCTGGAGAGACACAGAGCAGGAATTTGACTGTTCCTGGAGGGAAATCAAACCGCAAGTTCATAAAAATCAACCCTGCTCTCTCTGCCCTCAAGTATATTGAATTATTCATGAGCGCAGCTCTAGCATGGGATATGATCAGGATGAACTGAGACTCAAATCTCTTGCCTCCGTAGTCCAGAGGAGTGCCCACGAGGGATATTTCCTTCCATCCTCATCTTTGATTTATGAACGTTTTATTAAAATGATATTTTCCCAAAAAGGTTTGCTTGGGGGTGGGTGGGTAGAAATCAATCACTCTCGACCAGAAGTTTCGGAAATAAAACTCCAGTCAGCTCTAATAATTACGTAGGCAGAATTATATAAATAAATTGTTCCATATGAACCCTAGTCTGAGTTGTTTTTGAATAAGAGATGCCTAAGAGTTTTAAAAGAAATAAAAGTCCACCCTACCTGCCACAGATCAAGAGGATGACCGCAGGCTGGGAGATCTGACACTGTCTTCTGTGGGCAGTGAGGGCTGGGCATGGAGCTCCAGGCACAAGCAGGTCAACAAGTGCCAAGAAATACTGCCCAATTCCTGCATTTCCTCACTTCCAACGCCTTCTGAAAATGAGGGCTTTTTTTGTTTGTTTTTAAAGCCCTCTCACAAAACCGTCCATTTTGGTTTTTTTATTTTTTAAACCCTTCCTGAGCATTTAATGCCAGCAGAATGGTACTGGAATCAATTTTCTCCAGAACACTTTGCAAACACTTTGCAAAACACTACAACTGAAATAAATTATTATGCTGGGGACAGGATATGCATAGACAACCTGTTAGGTTTTTTCCAGACATACAAAACCCTTTTACTCTGTGCATGGAACAAAAATTTTTTAGCCACAGTATGAAAGAAAATTTGAGGCTACCTAACAACACAAACAGGACCGTGTCCTAAGGAGAGCTGCTGCAGCCAATGCAGAAAAGTGGGTTATACGAGCAAATATTAGAAAAACATAAAGCTCAGGAGATATTAATGAAAGAGGTCTGTTTACAAAACCTAGCTTCTCAGTAGCTGGAGACTGTACATCCTTTGTCTGTATTTTTTCAGAAGAAAAGTACAGAAAAACTGAAAACCAACAAAACAGCACACGAGGGAGTGTTAAGTCAGGACAAGCAGTGCTAGACAGAGCCAAGGCTGCACCCAAGACTGCTTTGCTTCATGTCAGTAATCAAGAGACCACCGTTCTTTAATTACACTTTTTAAAAGTCTAAACTAGCACACATCTGTTAAATTCACAGCTTTCGAATTTACATTCTAAACACCTTGCTGTTTCTTATATCTTCCGCACCTGTATTTCAAATATATTTCCTAGCACTGGGCTTCAAATAAGCTGTTTTCTATTCAAATTGTTTTGTTATTCTCGTAAGACTACACAATACTATATTCATTAAATTTATTAAATCATTCAACAAAACAGTAAAAGTAATAAATGGATGAAATATTATCTCACCACCAAAGAAGCAATCCAACTGCCATACTCCACACAAACCTAATTCTTCCTCTCACAGGCTTTCTTTACGTATATACATATATATACATACTTATATATGTACAGACAGCAGATGGAAGTCAAGGACTAAGGCTTAGGGCTGCACCAAGTCCTTAATGGTACAATATTAAGATTGCAACAACAGTGAATGTGAAATACAATAGCTGAGATGGTGCAATTACTTATTATTTATGCAAAGAAAACAAAAGCAAGTGATGTATTTCACCAGCATTTTCACTGAGATCTAATCTGCTATCAGAGATTTCATTGTGATCCTCATTTCCCAAAGACCAGGCAATTTCAATGCCATTATTGTTGGATGCCCAAAGTACTTATGATGTCAGGCACCGAGAAGTTGCACAAATCATATACTAACAAAACCGAAAACTAAAGCAAGTTTCCTGGCTTAGAAATCCTGTCACATTAAGGAAAGGGGAAACTTGGTTAAACAAAAGCATAAACAATTATGAAGCAGATATTTTGATATCGCTGTCCTCAGAGGGAGGTCTGGCACAACTGATTCTGACGTGAGTTTCTGCCCTGGCAGATGATGGGAACCCCAGTATTTCCCCAAGCAAACAATTTCAGTTCTTCACTGTCTGCAATTGCTCAACTATACAACAAGAAAAACATCCTAGGCTCTTCTGGTAAGAATTTAATGCCCATTACTCGTCCACTCTAAGCAGGAATAGGAAACACTTGATTACCTGCAACTACACTAGATCATTTTAAAGCTCTGGGCTTCAAGCCTATGCATGGATATCATGCCCTGTAGTACACTGACAGGCCAGGTTTAAAGGCTAGTTAGTGTCCACATTTAATGTCAAGTGATTCAAACGCATCAGTCCAATTCTGTACTCCAGCACTTAACCACCAGAGACCTGTTAAAACTGTAACAATCATTTATTTCCCCCATTGTAGTATAGACGATATTCCAACACTAATACCCAAGACAAACACTTTGGAAAAAAAGCATATCTAAATCTAAAAAAAGTAGTATCTAAATTGGCTCAAAAGCACCATTTTAACACACATCTCTATGACACCTCTGACTAGACTGCAGTAAACACTCTTTACTACTTCCTAGGAATTAGCTTTGGGGTTAGGAAAAATCCCACAAAGTCAAGTTCTGGATACAGGAACTCACCAGGCAGTTCCTCCTGTCTGATGGCAAAGGCACCCTAGGAAGTCCCTGTCCTGCCACAGCTGTGAGCTCTCGCTGCAGTTTACTGCTTGCATCAGCCAACGCAAGTACGTATTGAGCTGGATGCCTGAAGTGATCGAGGCTTTTATAGAAGTCTTTAAAGCAACAGAAAGAACAGTACAGAAGAGAGAGCTTCTTAAGCCACCTTTGATGCTACGAAAAGCCACATGGGATCATGTTCTTCTGCTACAGCAGAAAGAAGAGTGAATACCCAAGTTAACCTACCACAGCTTCTCCTCAGCAGACTGAATGACCAACAAAAAGTGCACAAGGACCAGCAGGAGTCAGGGTGCTGCCTCACACAGCTCTCCAGGGAAGCTCATTTCACACGTTGTGGAACCACCATGGTGTGGTGGCTGCCATCGGCACTAGCATGAGAGACATCTGCTTACTCAATGAAACATGCATAAATTTTAGGAGTTGCTTTTGCACTTTTACAGAAGACAATTTTCAGTAAGAGATAAGGTAATACACAGGAGACAATTCAGAGGAAAAAACAACATCAGTAGTATTAAACTCAAGCAGATGAATAATCTGAACTGGAGATGTTAGCCACGGTTGTAAGCAACTAAAGCCATAGTGCACAGTGACATTTTAGGATAAGCCCAAGCAGTTTGTTAATTTGAAGGTACCTGGTACTAAAAACTTGGGATGGGATTGTAGAGGAATAGCAGCTAAGCTTGTGAACCCTATAATAAATGAAGTTGAAGACCTTGAACACAAAACACAGCACACTGCAGTAGACTTGACCAAGTCACATCACAAGCCGCTTTTTAATGGTCTAGAAAACACCTTTGCAGTTTAAACATAAATCAATAAACTTACCATTTGGGTATATGCACAGGAGAGTTGGCATCAATTAGAATATATCATCATCTTTTATAAAAACTATTTCAAAATTTATAAACTTAGCAGCCTTCAAAAGTAATAAAGCGACAAATAAATTAGAGCAATTGCATACATACATGAGCTGCTTGGCCGATAGTGAGCCCCCGGGTACCGCCTGCCCATAGTGCCAGTCAGCACATTACCGCACGCAGTCAGCTGCTTCCAAAGGGCAGATCGAAATGCTTAACTGAGGGAGAAGAGAAAAAAAAAAAAGTGAAGATTTAGTACATCAGCTATCTCTTTTTCATTAAAATGCTAATGACCCCTACAAATTTCAGGATAACTACATCTATAAATTATTCATAGTCATGTTGTCAGAGGAGATGAACTGTTGTGCTATACACGCAGCACAAATTTATTATTAGTGGTTGGCCTCCATTAATAAGCTCACATAAATTTTGAGGCACAAAGCAGTCTCAGGTCATACTGTAGCTTTTTTGGCCCACAATACAGGCAGAACGACAAACACAGTAGGAAAGACTTTGCTTTCGGCTTTAAATACACCTAGTTAGCCACTAGGTGAGATTTAATAACAATGTTGTCTTAAATTTTGTGAAGCAATCGGTAAGCAACAACGTTATGAACAGCTCACTATAGAAGCAAAACTTATGCATGCTATATAACACTGATCGCTTTGAATCTGCCCCTAAAAACCAAAGTGTCTTTACAAGAATACAGGCTTTTACTAGTGTATCAGTTTTCCTGAAGTATCAAAAACCCAAGCAAACAAGAAATGCATAGCACATCTTACGGTCAGTTTGGAATAACAAACCACAACTTCAAAATCCCAACTGAAATGCTACCGAACCTGTCATATAACTAGCATAAAATCGTTCAGTCTAAAACCAAGTCCCACTGTTCATTCCTTGGTATAAGATTTTGTATTAAAATACAGCTTTCAACTGATTTTCAGCTTTATCTTTCTCTTAGTCTATTTGAATAGCCTCCATATTCCCAGGTGTTTTCCAATACGCATTGCACGTCAACCACACAATTTATAAAGATACATTTCCAGTTATTTCATTCTCTGCCTTGCTGGAAGGACCAAAAAAGCAACAAATTCTGGGCAGCATTTTTTCTAATTCACCAGGGATTTTTACTATCTCAGACTGCTGCTACAAGCACAAGCTTGTTCTATCCAGGAAATTGAGAGAAATATCAGGATACAGATGAAACAGCACTGCACTGAAACCGTGAGATTTCCACCCATCTTCAGATTTATCAGTTCCCTGATTGAGCAGAACACCAGCTCACTCCTGAATTAGATAAGCCTTTTATATATATTGGCATCCATACAATTCTCCGGAGAGCTGGTCTGGAAGCCAGCAAAGCTGAAAACTCCATATAAAGACATATTTTCAGCCAGACTGGGCACCTGAACTGGCTCACAGTGGTTGCAATAGTATTGGTAGCTAGTGAGGGCAAGCGGAAAGGACGGGTCCCATGGCAGCTTGTGCTTCAAATGACTTCAAACGCAATCACGTAACACTGCTACAGCCTCTGGCGATTTTTTCTGAAATGCAGACACCTACAAGGCTGCATATCTGACAGTGCAAAAAAACAGGTAACAATCTCCATTATTTCCCAAATCAGTGCAGACAAAGCCTGTCCTGTTCAACTCTCCTCAAGTTGAGTGAATCAATGAGAAGGTTCTTGCAACAAGAAGGATAATTCTGGCTGTTAAGATGAAAAGTGAGTAGTAAACAATACAATTAACATTCAATCAGAAAACTCCAGGGCAAAGAAACCTTTTGTAGGGCAATATGGGACAACTCCTTACCATGGGCCAAAAAACACCTTTTCAAACTTCTGTGGTGGCCTACCAATCCAACACAATTCTAATGTTGTACAAGGGAAAAAATTGCAGATGGCTGTTTCCCCTTTCCTGATGTACAGGAATAAAAATTCCCCAAACATATCTGTTACTAGAAAAAATTACATCTCCCCTCACCCCAAATTCATTAACATTTTTACTCCCCTCAAATACCTATGCACCAAGTTCATTATTCATAGCAGAATACAACAGAATAGTCCTTAGCCGTGCAAGGATTAAAAAAAAAATAAATTACTGAGGGGAAACAAAAATTGTAACCGGATGACAGTATTTACAATTATTTTCTCTAGCTTGTGAAAGAACTTGATCAATAGGTGTGGAGCTGCAAGATGACTCATTTTTCATAAATGCATTCTTGTCTTTCTAGAAGGTGTACAGTTTTCCTGCTCTGCACTGGTGCAGCCTCACCTGGCACACTGTGTACAGTTCTGGGCGCCACAGGGTAAAAAGGATATAAAGCTACTAGAGAGTGTCCAGAAGAGGGCTATGAAGTTGGTGAGGGGTTTGGAGAGGAAGTTGTATGAGGAGCGGCTGAAGTCACTTGGTTTGTTCAGCCTGCAGAAGAGGAGACTGAGGGGAGACCTCATCGTGGTCTACAGCTTCCTCACAAGGGGAGGACGAGGGGCAGGCGCCGAACTCTCCTCTTTGGTGACCAATGACAGAACCCAAGGGAACGGCAGGAAGATGTGCCGGGGAGGTTTAGGTTGGACATTAGGAAAAGGTTCTTCCCCAGAGGGTGTTGGAGCACTGGAACAGGCTCCCCAGGGAGGTGTCACAGCCCCAGACCTGACCGTGTTCAAGAAGAGACTGGACAAGCCCTCAGACACACGGTGTGAACTGTGGGGTTGTCACATGCAGGGACACGAGTTGGACTTGATGATCCTTGTGGGTCCCTTCCAGCTCAGGACATTCTACGATTCTATGATTCTAAAGCAATAACACTCACTAATTTATCTCACATGGCTACACTTAAGACATACTATTCCTTCCCTACATAGCAGCACAGCATTAGAGGGAGCCTTCTGCACCATACCATAATAAAAAGCCTAACAGATATAAATTAAAAATCCCAAACCCCACAATTATGCTCTTGAACAGCTGAATTAAACTAGAGTATGTTTTTCCTAAAGGAGTATGTCCACCATGGGGAAAAAAAAAGCTCTTAGGAGAGACCAGGTGGGGATCCACAGGTAGGACCATTTTCAATCTCACATTTTAAGCCTCAGAAATCTCAGTGTAGAAGACAACTGGCAGCAACCTGCCTTTAAACACACCCACTCACCCGGGTGAATCTTGGAGGGAATCCTGAGCTTCCCCAAGCTCAGGGAACTCCCACAGAAATGTGACTGGCCTTGTTGGTATCCAAATGCCACAGCTCAAGCATCCAAAAACTAGCACTTGTTTTCCACATACATCCATGAGAATAGTAAATGAAATAGAAGGAGGTCTCAAATATTCCTTTCACAAGATCCAAGTACAATGAATGTACAGGCTTGGGTTTTGTTTTGGTTTTAAGTGAACTCAACTTATATATCCACAACTGCACACAAATCTGAGTTAAACCTGAATGTACTTAATACGACAGATCAGGTCATCTTAGTATGGGTTTTTAACTTGCTCACTCACATTTCTTTTGTAACAAGTATGTTTTGTAACAAGCTTTCTGGGTATTTTGATTATTATTCTACTGCAAAATTGCTTTTTAAAATGTTTTACAGTGATTTTTACATCTTTATATAGTTAAATTAAAAACTACATATACACAAATGTACGTATAGCCTTATAGTTTCTCTTCAAGAAACGTTTTGATTTGGCTCTGCCTGAAGATTTATTTTTTGTCTTTTTTTTTTTTTCCATGCTCTTCCCTGACTTGTCTCAGGTGACCAGCCCCACACTTCAAGCAATTAGAGAAAACCATAGAAACAAAACCTCAGGGCTATCACTGCATACCTGCCACCCAGGGGAGCACCTGAAAGCACTATCCCCTTCACCTCACACCAGGGATTTTCTAGGAGCTGTGGTGACAGAGCAACCAGCCACTCATCATCTCACCTAACGAGGGCATAAATCACATACAGAGAGGCCTGCCATGACTTCCAGCTGAGGCTGTCGTCTTCCTAAGCCATTTTCTTTACAGAGCTTCTTTTGCTGTGGCTCTTTTATATTTCTTTCTTTTTTTTTTTTTAAAAACTGCTACATAAGAGTTTCATTTTGCTTGCATTAATCTTTTGACATTACTGAAAAAAAACCCAACTAAATTCTGGTGCCTTTTTTTTTAAATGAGTCAAACCAAGAGTTACATCCACACAGCAGGCACATAGGATCGTGTTTGCTTGAACTAATTTCATTATCTTTTGTTTGAGGACAAACAACTCATAGTCCAACCTCCATACTTTTAATGGACATTAAAGCCTTTTTGGGTTTATTTGTTCATGCATGCTACCATTTATGAGGGTATTAAATGACCAGCTGATTCCTTGACCTTCCTTTGTTCTCTACAAGCAACATTTGCTACAAATACGTGTGTGTTCAAACACAATTATAAGTACATTCATACTGGCTGCTATAGTCTCATACAATAGATTGCCAGCAGACCTACCTACACATGCCCAAGAAAAAGGATATGAAAAAAAAGAGATGACTGCAATTACCTACAGAAGTCATTCAAGTGTGACTACATCATACAATGCTTGCAAGGAACAGCTGCACATAGCACGGAAAGAAAAAAAGGTTATTGCATTTAGTTTCTCAAGGGACACCTACTCAAGAACTTACATTCCCGTACTCGCTGGGTGATGTTCTGACAAACAACACAATCTCACCTTTAAAGTCTTGCTTCGAATACCAGGAAATAGCCCTGCTAGGGAATGGGAAAGAAGAATGCTTTGCATTGTTTTAAAAAAAAAAACCCACTCACACAGGTGCCATAGGTCCTATACAAAACAGGCCCACTACAGCAAAGGGTGCAGACACTGAAAGAGGATGATTTAAAAACAAATAAACAACAAAAAACCCCAACAAACCACAAAAAACACCACACAAAAAAACCCCACCACCTCCCACAGCCTGTAAGGCTACGTGTATTTGTATATACACAGATTTTTGTATATGTATGTACATATTTGCATATATAATGCAAACATGCTCCCCACAGTAAACTGCTTCTCACTTTGCCTGCGCTCAGAGCAGCCACTTGGAGCATCACATGTAGAACAACATTAGTGAAACACAATTTAAAGTAGTGAAGCGCACAGCCAGGCCATTGGGAATTTGTGCTGCCGATTTCTGGAGGCGCATACAGAGGCAACACATTCATTTTCTGTGCTGGGAACAACTATCTGATCTCTCATATCAAACTGCCTTATTGGAGAAAGTAAAATGTTGTCTACCAGCCAAATATCTTCTATCATTATGGGTGTAATAACTTAAGGCAAATGATTTATATCCATTATTCTTTATCTAATAACTACCTCCTTCTTTAAAAAAAAAGCTTTGTCATTCCAGAGATTTTTTTTAAAAAATTTTTTTAAAGTCTTCTGTTACCCAAGAGACGTATCCACCTTTCCAGTTTTGTCTGGGAGCGCTCACATCCAGTAGGTTACGCTCTCCCACCACCTGGCTTTGCTCACTGAAGAACTCGCTCCCTGTCATCGTTGCTCGCTGGTGTGGGATAAAACCCTTCCAGGAGCCAGAACAGCCACCACAACCCTACGGCCAAGGGGATGGATGTCCTGCCTGCACTCCAGCCCTGTTGCACTTGCCATGCGCTTACTGCATGTGCACCTCTCTAGGATGCAGCGTAATCCAGATGCCAGTCATGCTGAGAGACCTGGGAAGTCCTGTCCTGCCCAAACAGCCTGGTGACTCCACCTTTTCTCCTTCCAACAAATTCACACTACTCATTCTTATTTCTTGCAATCATTCTTGCTTGCAATTCTCTGTCCTCTATATTTTTTGGCTGCCTTTGTGCTTCTAACTTCCTCCTATTTGGATGCTTTCCCTCTTCAGGCTTTCACGAGGGCTTTTCTTATTCTTGGTCACCTTTTCCAGGTACTATGTCACCTGGCTGTTTACTTGGGGTTCCCGCACACTATGTTGGGATGGATGTTATTATTTCCCACCCTGTTCTGGAGGATATCACCACTGTTAGTCTCTTGAACAAAATTCCTATGGTGTCCCTAATTCATATATCAGGATTTGTCACAGAGTACCTAACTCAAAAATGTGTTTCCCTAAAATTTAGCATTTCAATAGTTCTACCGCGAGATCATGTAGAGCAAGATGAATCCAAGTCATTCCTCACCCTAATCCCCTGCAAAGACAATAGATACTTTCTCAGTAAAACACACCTGCTTTTTAGATCTTTTTATATTATATATTTTTATTCTATATTAAGTTATCTTAATGCAGATTTTGTTCAACCAAACAGTAAAAGCAAGCATCAGGATATTTTACTTGCAACTATACAGTCCATATATATTTTAACATGAAGAAAAACACTGTCTACGATATTGATGGTTTGTTATGCTGCTGCCGTGCTCTGCGCCCCCGGGGCTGCAGCGTGATCGGGCTGGGGGCCAGAGGGAAGCCTGGCAAGCGGTGGAGCCACGCTGGCCTGCAAAGGCATTGCACGATCAAAGCAATCATCGCCAGGTAACGCAGGTCTTCCCGTAAAGCCTAAAACAAGAGGGCGGTATTTAGGGTTGTAGGGATGCATTTTGAATCTCATTTACACCAAGATCAGCAAAAAGCATTTTTCAAAGCTGTCAGGTAACAGCAGTAATTCTGAACAAGAAGGTGCTGATTTCTTCTGAAGTTAGAGATGCCACTGTGCTTCTGTCTTCTGTGGGAACCTTTTCAAGCACAGCTAGGCTTTCTGTTACAGCACTCCAACACTACTCTCCACTTTTCCCCCTCATATCTTGTAGGAATAAACACAACATTGCTGCTGTACTTCCAAGAATGGATGCAAAACTTGGAGGCAGAGACAAAACAGAACAAGAAACTCCAGAAAAATGTCATAATTTCTGTTTGCCAGCTCTTAACTGGCTAATGGGATGAGCCACAGCTTCACCCTCCAAACTGATGTATCTGCTAAGCCAAAAATGCTCATCAACTGTTCAGACAGGAAAACAAAACCAAACATCACCACCTTCACCTCGCTGGTGTCTTCCATTAAATACTGAAATGTAATATTATTTATTTATTATTTATTACTCAAGACAAAAATTCCCGGTTTACCCTCCCCGCCTGTTTGCATCTAAATGATCTAATCCGCACTCCCTGATTTACCCTTCCATGGCAGCAGTGAGCACAGCAGAACCCGCCGACTGCCAGAAGACCAGGATTTCAAGCCAAGGCTGTTTCGAACTCCCATGGTTACTGAAAGCCCTCAAAAGACAAGCTGAGCACAAGATAAAGCTGAGTTCAGTTGGTTTCCAGGGTGTGAGGACAGAAGAAGAAAACCATAAAGCAATACAAAAAAACCCGTGCTGATATTTCTTCGAAAAGTTCCTTCTGGAACAGTTGTTCCACCACTCGCGAATACCTCCTGTGACTTCCCTTATTGCTGCCCCAAGCAGCCTCCACTCCTTCCATCTCGAAAGCAAAATACCAAACCAAAAATCACAACAATTCTTTTAATATCTTATTACTCATTCCTCCTGTCATTAGAGCTTCCTATTTTTACTTACCTCAAGCGCATTATATCCCCAGCCTGCAATGCAACAGTCACAGCATTAACTGTTACTGCTCTTTGAGGACCTGGTGGTAGCAAATGTAGTAACAAATGTAGTGTGGGTTGTATTTTGAAACTTCAAGGTACAGTTTCTTCTACAACAGTTTACCTCAAGGGTGTCAAAATGTAGGAGTAGTTACATTTATACAGTCCTAAAATTACATTCAGCCCTTTGAAGGTTTAACCGTGGTTTACCTTATCATTTTATAGAGATATACACACACTTTTGATAAAAATATATGTATCTGATTTATAGGTAAATATATAAAGCTTTATATATACATATATATTTATATTTTGTGTGTGTAACTCCTTCCTGACCACTGGACAACCAGCTAAAATACAATTTACGATTCACAGCAGAGGAATGATGCTGAAGCAAATTCTTACTTTACCAAAATCTTATTTTACCTGTGGCAATGGAAAGTTGTATGACACTAACACGGGCTTCTTCTATGTTTGATTTTGATCTCAGGTGCAGTATACAAACTTCAGCAGCCCAGACAAGCCCTTGAAGTATCTTCAAGTGTTTTTCGGAGACCATAAAACCAGAAGACTTAGGGAACTGACAATCATTAAAGCTATTGTACAGGAGCTTTGATGCACTGAGGCAAGCACAAAATGTTTACCTCTGAGAAGTTAACAAGAGGGAACACAAAGAAAAGTCCAATTAAATGGTTCGGTGGAACCAAACTGGGAACTTTTCCTTTTGACACAATAAGAGGAAAACAGAAAACATAAATTAACCAAAAGAGTGGAAAATTTTGGATGATAAAAGGAAATTTCAGTTAACATTGGCATTAATGATCTTGTCATAAAAGGTATTAGTGAAGTCTGCTGCTGACACAAAATCTGGACGCAGTGTTGCTAGGTAAAAGATGGAATCACCAAAAGGAAAACTGCATGCTGAGAAGGAGCAAACCAGAAATGTAATGATGTAACACACGGCACAAGGTCATTTATTGAGGGAATCACTAAGGAATTTTGCTGCCAGTGCTGGGCTGTGATGGAAGAAAGAGACCCAGCTCCATCCGCAGGGCAGGGCCTGCTCTGAGCTGCCAGCATGACGCACACACAGGGGAAGGCAAATACCTGCTCTGCTTCTAGCCCGGCAGCATCTGGTCCCTCACACACCAGGGATTACAGGAAAACACAGGAAACTGGAAGATAATCAAGGTACCAGATTTCTATCTCATACAAAGATATTAAGGGTTTGGCTTACAGCAAAGCGAAGGCTGAGAGAAGCAACAAAAACTTTGAAGTGTAACGTCGGCACAATAAACATGTGCATGTAAAGCAGTCATTGGTAAATTTAGGCTGGATATTAGAACACATCCAACATAAGAGAAAGGTGGTCCAAGAATGGCCTTCCAAAAGGGTATAAAAATCATCTAATAAAATAATCTTTAGAGTTATGAATTGTGTAATATGATGGGGTCAATTATCTGAACAGGAGATACTTTTCTCTCATGTGATTTATTCTTTTTTTATTAGAAAAAGAGCATCAACAATTTTTCTGGGAATTCACCAAGAAGTCAACAAGAATCTAAACAACCACCTCAGGAGAGAAATACAGCAGGTTTATAAAACTGCATAGTTAGCGAATAACACGAATATCCAGAACACAAAGTAGCTTAAAAAACCAACCAACCAACCCACCCAAAAACAAACAAACAAAAACCAAACACACACCTCCCCAAAAAACAAAACAAAAAACCACACAAAAAAAACCCCCAAAACTCCAACAACACAACAAACCAAACAACAATATAAAGGAACACCTAAGATTTAGAGTATCAAGTGTCAAAGGATAAGATGGCTCTTATAGGATTTGGAAGAAACTTTATGAACAGATTTTTACCTCTGCCTTCTGTACAATTTCTTGGCCTTCTGACTTCTATGAAGTGGTCAAATGCACAAATGACTGAAAGCAGATGAGCTATTTCTGAAGCATGATTCAGGATTTCAGTTTCTACTACCTTTTTTTTTTTTTCTTAAAAAGCCCTTTTTTTTCTTTGTACAGTTACCAAGCATGTGTCAATGTCTCAATTTATCATAACTGGACAACAGCTACAGCTCTAGAACATCAGCAGTGCGTGGTGGAGCACTGGAACAGGCTCCCCAGGGAGGTGTCACAGCCCCAAGCCTGACAGTGTTCAAGAAGAGACTGGACAACACCCTCAGACACACGGTGTGAACTGTGGGGTTGTCACATGCAGGGACACGAGTTGGACTTGATGATCCTTGTGGGTCCCTTCCAACTCAGGACATTCTATGATTCTATGGTTCTTTTACTGCTGAACTGAAGGAAGGACTAGAGTCTTATTTGTAGGATGCAAGCAACTCATTTGCATTTTTGACAAGAAAACAATTCAGCCCTCTGGGTTTTGGTTTGCTTTTTTAACCCACAGGGATATGAAGGAGAAAAAAAAAATTGAAAGTCATTAGGAACACATATGGACAACAATGATGTAGTATCCAAATAGGGTAGACAAAATAAACCCACCTCTCCTTTGTTTCCAGTTTTGGCAGGTTTTATAGCAGAACCATTCGATACAGAGAACTCTCTTTACTACCCCTCTATTGACTATACAAATGTTCAGCCATACAAAACCCCTCAGCATTTTAGTAAATAAAGAAATGTCGGGAAGAGTAATTTCTCCAGCATGATAGGATAAAATATTACTTTAATGTCAGTTAATTAAATAAGGAAATAAAAGCCCGGAGCTTTTTTACATCTTTCTAGAAGGAAGCTACATAAACTACTACCTCTATTGCTCTGTAACAAAACCTCATGATCATGCATCAATGTCATCCTGAAATACTTCTGAAAAATTAATAAAGTAGTAATTACAATGAAAGTTATATTGGAGTTTTGGTCAAAGTCCTTGTTTAACCTCATCTTCCCTCAAAAATAAAGGCTACAAGAGACAGTCAAGTCACATAATGCAGGATTTGTAGTTTATTTAAATAAAAGAGTATTTGAAACCTATGTCTAGCAGACTGAGACGAAACTTTGGTCAGGCTTTTTGTATGTTGAGCGATGCAGGGACACAACCTGCGCTGCATCTGAATCCAGTTTTATGCTGGTGTCAGTCACCAAAATCACTTGCACAAACAACAGAAGAGTAGTTATAAGATAGGCTCTTGTTTGGGCTCTTTAATTCTTTCCTCAAAGCTAATGATGATGTACATTTAGAAAAATATAAGCATATTCCTGGGTACCCCCTTCACATCTGATGATGTACTGACAACTGCTGCAGTAGAGCGTAAATTGTCCCTAAGCTGACAGGCCACATGCCATGTTTTTCTGTGACAATGTAGGGGAAATGATTCCCAGCACCCAAAAAGAAAAATGTATTACCTGAGTCACAAGTCAAGATATGGTTCATTAACTGCAGCTATCGCAAAAGAGTTCCACCTTTCTTGACAGAAGAACTTATTCTTTGGAAAAAACAACTTTTTAATAATTAAACGTCTGTCAGGATAATCAGAATTGAGTTTCATGTTGTCACTGATGCTTCCAAATCCTAAGTGAGCCATGAATAATCACGTTAAATATTGCAACACTTCATTAAAAAAGCTATTTTATTTAACATTTTCTAAAATACAGTTCATTTCTACCTCATGGTACCAATTTCCATTTTTTGACAAATGAGTCTGGGGACAACAAACTACCAGCTCAAGACAAACAAACAGCTAAGATTCAATTATTTCTTTTCAGGTCTGTCCCCTCCTACAACACCATCCCCAAAGGCCAAGAGCTGCATCCTTGGTTTGCAAGGACAGTTGCTTTCAATATAGCAAGAAATTTATTTCTTTCTGAAAGCATGATATACTAAGGTAGTAAAAAAGGCTGAACCATGTCCTACACTACCCACTACTACATCTGCTGCTGCTGTTACCAGTGGCAAAAGGTGAACGATGACAACATTGGGAACACAAGCACAGGCTATTCCATTCACCTGCTGCAATTTGAGAAGTTCCCCCAGGGCCTCCTTCGCAACCTATTACTATTATTATCAAATCAGGCACCAGAGAATTAGCCTGATTTTGTGAATAACATCTTCCACAAACAAGCAGGTATTCTCTGCAGTCCAACATGATGATAACATAGCAGGAACTTTCTGATAAGCTCTGCTGAGCCGCATAAGCGGGCTTGCAGCACACTCCTGGGGAGCTACCATGGAGGTACCGCAACCATATTTGCCAGGCAACAAGTACTACAGATGATCTATGATTTCAGCTCCTCTACTAAGAGTGCCAAAATAGGCTGAGCCGAGGTCAACTAGAATAGGACCCATTCAACTCACCTCCTACAGGCTCCCTACAAAGCATCACAGCACACTTGTCTTTTGGGCCACACTTGGACCTGAAGTTCAGGTTCAAGCAACCAGGTTGCTTTGTAGCCAACAGTTTCAAATGACTCTTAGTAACAAACTGTTTTACTAAAGAGGTGTCATCAATACGAGTACATCCTGAGGTGGGAGCAACCATGGATCTTCTACTAGCCTATGAAACAAATCGTTGACTTTGGTTTGACCCGTAACAGAGAGGGACACACACTACAGAAATTACTGCCTCAGCAGAAATACTGGAACAGCTGTGAAAACTGAACTCTCTTGTTATTAGCAGCAGAGATGCCACTGGGGTATGGCTGAAGATGCTGATGTGGCCTGAAGGACAACCTGAGATATTGCTGCATCCACACCATATGTTCTCGGCATAGATTTCTGCCTTTAAAATGCATTCTATAGATATGTTAAACATGTAAGTATTAATCCAGGGAAGTCTGGAAAAGAATTAGTTTATGCTACAGCATCTGTGACGTCAGAGACAACGCGGTGAGCACCAGCTCCACTGTGAGCATGACACCCATCCCGTTTCTGCAAGGCTTGCTAAAAGACTCTGAAAAGCAGGGATAGCTGCTCGGTTAGTTGAACCCACACTAACTCCATTACCTCCAAAACTCACAGTTATCACAAAATGAGTAAACTTTCATTTTAATTTGAAAAGCTGATATCTGGCAAGCTGCATCCTCCCTGAGCAACTGGGGTGAAGAGTTTCAACTGCATTAATCAATGACTGAATCACCACTCCCCTCAGCATGAAAGCAGTCTGCCATGAGAATCACATAATGTTGATTACAGATTAGCAGCGGTGGTCTCACAAAGCTGCCTGCAAGACACTCAGCTAGCACCAGGCCAATGGTTGCACTGTGCCCCGGCTTCCTGACAGTAAAACAGAGGCCAGCCAAGCATCACGCAGTGAGCAATTCACCTAGAGATGCTCTGACTGACAGCCCCTTGAGGAACTGGACATGGCCACAAAGCAAAGCAAGATGAGGCAGGGTGACTGGTCCTACTAAGGTGAAGGTCCTCAACTCAACAGCTTCTTCCTCAGGGAAAAGACTGGAATCAGTTTTAAAGGAAATTATGAGATTCCCTTACTGATATACAAAATGACTCAAGACAGGAAGAGGAATTACAGGCTCTTCTAGTGAAAGGGAAAGGATGAAGAGAAGAGGAGGGAGAAGGAAGAGGAGAGAGAGAAAAAAGACGTGAGAATGACCTAGCATACACGACAAATTAATAATTCGCATGGCAACTCTATGTTTTAGAAGAATACTGCTCGGTTCCCATGGAAGAATCGAGGCTCTGACAAGTAGGTATAGAGACTAAAGAAAAACAACTTGGAAAGAAAAGCTGCATCGTTAGCCCGGCCTCCTGTGTATTACAAGACCACTAAGTCTGCTTGATTAACTGTGCTGGTTTGACTGAAGATGGGTTAATTTTCTTCATGCAGTTAGAAACCTTTCTTTTTCATAGCTAGCACGCTCATTATTTGGACTTAGTTTGAGAACAAGAAGATAACAGCCCAGCACAGAGCTAATGTTTTTAATTGCTCTGGTCTGAGAGCCAAGGACACTCTGAGCGCTCTGCCCACAGGTGTGAGGCATCGAGGAAGGGGGGCATGGATGGGGCAGAGCTTGACTGACATCCAGACTGGTCAATGAGAGTATTCCATCCCATTAGTGTCATGCTTTGTATTTAAGGGGAGATGGGAGTTGGGACCATCTGGGTTGCTGCTCTTGACCTCTAGCTTGCTCTGGGGCACAGCCGTGAGGAATTGCCTTGACTATCTTTTATTCCTATTTTATATATATATATTTACTAGTAGTGTATTAGTATTTTGTTATTTTATTAAACTGTGTTTATCTCAATCCCAGTGTCTCCCTTCCCTTTTGATTCTCTCCTCTATTGGGGAGGCAGGGGGAGAGTGGGCAAGCGAGCAGCTACCGCGGTTGTATTGCTAGCTTGGGTTAAACCACGACATTAACATACACAAAAAGCATGAAGACTAAGACTAACCCCGAACCCTTATGTAAGCCCTAAAGAGCCATCTCACTGCACTGGCTAAAACGTTCGTGTCTCATGCAACTGTGTACCAACGTGAGACTAGCCCTGGCTAGAGTCTCATCATTCTTTTTGTGCAAAGACTACTTTAATAAGAAATATCCTGTCTCACCAGAGCGTAGCTTTATCTAAGGGAGGGAAATAAAATACATTTAAAAACCCCACAAACATAAAACCTCTGAAATTCTTCGGGATGAGAAGTCCCTTGTAAAGAAGGAATTCTTTGGGAAAAGTAACATGCAGCATGAAAGATCATTTTCTAAATCAATGTCTCAGCTAGGTACTAGCATTTATCTCCCCTCTGCATTTTAACTAACCAGCTAAGGAGGAATCTTACAGGATAAGGGTTTGCAGCTATGCACCCCGCAAGTAAAGCAACAACCTGAGGCATGCATAAGATTTACTCAGTGGTTACAAGGCTGCCGTACATTTGAGAACTCTGCCAGCTCACGTCCATCAGTTAGGACTGTACAAAATAACACCCTTGTAAGGATCACATCAGCAAAAACCCTGAAGAGTCTTGCTGCATTTCAGGAAGGTGGAACAGCAATCCTGATGGAAAAACTTCCTCCCTCTGGCAGCAAATAGCACAGTTTCTCCACAGGACTCTGCCAGTACAACTGCTTGTATGGTGCAGGCAAACCTACAGAGATGCTTAGCCCAAGACTTCCAGCTAGCAGCACTTTCCTTGTGGGCAGGCAATGCCAGATCTCTCACACAGCTTATTTCCGAAGATGAGCAGCCCTGAGGCTTGCCAGGTACTGGGAAGTATGTCCCACCAGATAACTCCTCCACATCGATGGCCTCAGGTGCCACAAAGCAGCTGCTGCTGTGGACCTCCCTCCCGCTCCAAGACCCACACGGAACCATTTGAACACATCACAGG